>NW_028185894.1:358159-377273 GCF_003343005.1 Rhea americana
AAAAAAAAAAAAAAAAAAAAAAAAAAAAAAAAAAAAAAAAGCCTTTCTGCCCTCACAAGTGGTTACGATTAGGATTCTTTTCCCATTTTTCAGTCATAATTCACTACTGGGAAAGGACTAAAGACTACAGCTGTGCCTTAAGGGAGCAGAGACTGTGTAAAGGGACCCTACAGCAGAGCCTTGAGCTGGACCCTTTTCTACAGTAAGGTGAGGCTATCCAAAGGTCCCCACATCCAAAGCTACGTTTCACCAGAAGGTAACACTAATAACTAGAATCAGTTAACTCTCCAAAGAGGGAAAACCACAGTCTATAGTATGAGAGGAATCAGCTAGAGACTGGAAAACAAAATAAATCCTGCTGTGACATGGTAGAGAGAATGCTTTCGTCCAAACTACGAGTTTTCAGGGCCTCCTGAACAGAACAGATTTTGCATCTTCACAGCTGTAGAAAATGCTGCTACCTTTCAGGAGGCACTGGTCCTGGATTTGTTCTGTAGTCTCCTATTYGGCACTCTAGCTTCAGGTTCCATGTATGCTGCCTGCATCTGCTCCAGCCTGTACTTTGTGGCTCCCAGGCATGGCAGTCTCTCCTCCCTCCAAAGGGCTCCCCTTAGCCAGGGAAAAGCAGCTGCCAAGATGAGATGAATGGGCTCTTTTGGTCTTGTTTAAGCAGATACACATTTCTACTAAACCTGCCCCCAGAAGCTGTCAAAGTGGGGCTAATGGTTACAAGCCAGAGTCCAAGGAAGAATATAGGTTACTCCTGTACAGGAGACAAGGGGTTTATTATAACCTGCTCAGGGGCCAATGCAACCAATGCAGAGCGAAGAGAAGTGATAGGAACATGGGTCTTGCAGGCATTTCACTACCTCAGATACATGCAGTGGGGGTCAAGCTCTCCCTTAGCATCCACTGTCCCCCTTCTTTACCTCTTTGTTCTGCAGTCAAGGCATTTTCTCACCCCTCAAGTATCACAAGGTAGCAAAAAGGGAAGCCAATAAAAAGAGCATATGTGGTACCATACCAGACACACAAGAGACAGAACTTAGGCAGGTGCCTTTGGTGTCCCAGCAAATTCATGTCTGCCTCAGTGCCATACAGATACCTGCTCTCTGCAGTGCTGTACCATGGCTCCAAGAGGCTCTTTGGGCTTGCAGATTAATCAAAACAGGCTAATCTCAGCTTGTTTCTTCTTCTGTCTATACACCCTCATTCTACATGTGTCTAAGAGTGCCTCATGCCCCTGGCCCCACTCAGTGCTCCCATCTTGCCAGCAAGCACAGATGCAGCTTGGCTGCCCTAGAACTCAGTTATTCCCTGCAGCCTGATGCAGATGTACCTCTCAGCAGCACGAGCTATTAGCACATGCAGTGGAGGACCTGGGCGGGCRGGCTGCACTCTTAATTGACTAAAGGAACACTTGAATTTGTTCCAAAAGGAAGCACAGTTCCAGCTTCCCCCCATTCATTTACTTGCAAAGCTTGCCTAAACCTGCACATAGGCTTCATCTTGCAGACAAGCAGTTTAGAGGCAGGTAGAGTTAGGCCAGCACAAGTCAGGTGGAGGTATGACCTTTCTGGCAAATCCCACTGGTAGCTGAGAGAGACCTTGAGCTCAGCTTAGCCACCTCTTTTCCACTAACTAGAGAAACTAGCCCTTCACTTCCCCTTCCCAGGCATTCTTTTGTTCAGTATGAACTATTCCAGCTACTAGTCCATTGTATCCTTCAATACTGTCTATCCAGGCCCTGCAAACCACACGGTAAGAACGCAAGTAATCCTGTTTGTTTTCCCTTACACCCTTTCCATATAGGCAACTCCTGGGGGAAAAGAGCCTAKCTTATTTCTAGTTTTAACCACACAAAGAATTTACCAAAATGCTCTTTATTTTCCAGTACATCGCACATGTTCAATAGCCTAATTGATCTTAGAGTAAAGCTTAAAGCCAGAACAAAACATAAGATTATCTAGAGAACAGCCATCCCTTCAGGTAATGGGGTTGAGATAYGAGTTACTTAAGTGAGGTGGAGAGCTCTGCTGGCAAAGCATAGGTAGCGCACACACACAAAAATCAAAGTTAGCTTCCTAAGCAAGCAGACTGAGCAGAGTGTTCAGCAATCATCACTACAATTTTACATGTGTCATATCAGTGAGTTCAAGTGACTTCTAGTGAGTTATCATGGAGGAAGAGGTACCTGCAAGAATGCAGGTACTTTCAAACCCTCCCAGGAACAGAGCTTTTTGGTTAGAAGATTCCCTACACTCATGACATAGGGCAAAGTCTGCTTAGCAATGAATACAAAGRGTGCCACAAAACCATGACAACTGCAGGTACAAAAGAGGAAATGCTAGAGGCATGATAGTGCTTCAACATTTATTTTCCCCCAAAACACATAAAAGAATTAAAACAGTTCTAAAAGCCACAATGCATATAATACTTTACAAATATTAACTGTGCTTCCTGCTTAGAAAAAACAGCAGGGAGGTCTTTCATTCAGGCCTTTATGTCAGTATGTGCATAAAGCTGTTCCATTTACTTCAGGTACAGAACACAAGCGACAGGAGACAGAGTCATTCATTCCAGTTTGGTCCAAGACCTGGAAATTCTCCCGAGAGAGATGTTCTGCTGTTGACTGGAAGCCATGTTCAACAGATACTGTTCGCATTGAGTACAGATGTCCACAGACAACCAGTTTGCCATAGTTCCTGTGTAACAGCACAGAGGCCGTGCTAGGCAATGGGGTTCCAACATGACAGGTACACTGAAACAGGAGGGGGGGGAGGGGAAAGCAAAAAACTGAACCAGGGTTTAGGAGAAAAGGTGGAAGAGCACTACCTTCTGACATATACAAGTAACCAGTAACACCTTTCAAAGAAAAAGCAAAGCATCACTGTTCCGTTCCAACTTACCTAGAACACACCCAGTGCTCTAATTCATGCAGCAACTCTGAGCTCCTCTGCTCTTGAGTGGATGGATCCTCCTCTTTGGAGAGTCTCAGAAGTTTTAAGAAGCTAAGTGGAAGATGTACACACATTCTGAAGGGCATGGACATCTAGAATCATAACAGAGGTCACCTGAGTTTTACTGGGAAAATGAAACCACCTTAGCAGGAAAATTTGTATGGCATGCAATTGTCTTATTAGTGTACTTAGAAGATGGACATTATTGTAGTAAACTTTCTGACCCTTGTGTAAATAGAGCACAGACTAATCCCAACCACTTCATACAGGCTGAAAGGAGGAGGAACCAGAGTTGTTGTGGCTGAATATGACAAGAGATGTCTGTGGTTTGGTTCCTTATCTAATTCTTCTAGCATTTGTGCATCCTGGCTGCTTTTGCAACTCAAAATTGTGTCTTCCATTTTTTCAGAAACAAGCTAGAGGGTAGATATGAGGTATCAGTGGGGTGAAAGATAGTTTATGACTAGGGGAGGTGCATGGAAAAAAAAACATATGTTCCACATGCTGTTGTAAAGACTAGACTTGCCTTGATGCAGCAGTCACAGCAGACGACACTAAGAGAAAGAAATTCCCAGCATTATCATTTGAGTAAAGCTCAGCAGATACAAATGCTGCAGCTAAGGGTGACTTTCCCAAATAAATCTTAATTTGGGATTATGGCACAATCATTTAATAGCAAAGTAAACAGGAAAGTTCTGAACTTGCTCATTTTTCTATCACTATTTATGCTAATTTAAAACATCTGAAATGTCGGCATCCGTAAGTGGAAGGCTTTATCTGTACGTGCCCATTACTCTTCACCCAGCACTAACACCACTCAGTTACTAATCTCCAGTGATTGTTTACTCGTTTCTAACCAATTCCGTGCCTCACTGCTGCTGTAAGTAGATTTAAGCAAGCCTGAACTAGCCTTAAGTTCTTCTTTTCCTCCCTGACAGAAACCCTCTCCTGAGTGGATACAAATACAACCAACTCCTTTCCCAACCAGAGTCTGCAATTCACTTTTCTAGTCCTGAACAGGAAATTCTGGTGAAGACCCTCTCCCAGAATGTCCTCCAGCCCCTGACTGAAGTTAAATCCAACCTTTATAGCAAAATGGCTTTCTGCATAAGAGAGTGATCTCCAAGCGGAACTGAGTATAGTACTTGCCTGGTAAATTTGGTTACTGTTAGTTTAATCCTAACAGTTAAAACTAAGGTTCCACTTTAACGGCAAGTTTTTCCATGTGATCTGTAGTTGCAGACACATCAGCCTCGCTTAGACAGTAAGGCAAGCAACCTGTTCCTATCTAAACCCTACAACTGTTTGAATACTCAGTATTTTCAGTACAGTTCTTTCATTCTTCCTTCCTCCTTATTCAGTCCTTTTGCATCATCTCACCTGCTGCAAAGGTAACAGCTATAAGGCCACTTGAGGAACATCTGCTTCTGGCAGCTGAAACAGATCTGTGGAAAGGACAGTTACTAGTGAATGCCAATGGGAAATATCTTTGTACCAACAGTATCTGCTGCCTGCCAAAGAGCTTTCCACATAAACCAATCCTCTAAATGCTTTAGATCCACATACAAGAACAGAGAGCCGATAAAGAATAGCAGAGACACAGGTATTAAAAGCTAAAAAGGCAAAAGTCTTACTTGTAAGCCTATGTTTTTTTATGATGTAGGGGTTTGGAGCAGCTGCCAGACAACAGGAGTTTAAAGAAAGGCTCTTGAATAAACAAGGATTGTATTGTGTAAGAGTGTAACAGTAGCTAGTTAAGAGAGGGAAGAAGAGAGACATTCTTCGAGGTAGACTGTAGTAATCTCAAAGAGATTAAATCAGGTCAAATTTGAATCCAATCCTGAAGCAAGAAGTGAGTCATAAGGAAGCTGATGAGGCACTTGAACTTTATAAAAAATATGTTCATACACAGTTGGCAGTCAGAAGTGATATTATCTTGAGGACTGGAGCTTGAGAAAGCTAAAGACTTCAGCAATGAGAACACAAAAAGGGCAAAAGAGCCATTTTAGAAAAGGTAGAGAAAAGGCAAGTTAAAGCAAGGCTGGCAACTACAGTGAGAAGAAAGCAAGAATTCAGTCTCAAACACCAGCGCAACAGGCTGTGGGAGTAGTAGCATAGTGGTGTTAACATGAACCCTTTAGCTCTGTTACACTGCTAAGTAAATTAGGGTAAGAGGCTGAGCCCCAAAGTCAAGCAGCATGGACATCCTCACCTCTATGCTACACAGGGCTTGCACTCAAAACATTTGCTTTAGAGGGGTTGGTTGTAACAACATGGGGCAGATTTAGTGAATGAGCAAGCAGTTAAGTGGAGTAAACAGCTTGGTGTCCTGTGCTGCAAGTCTTTCTCTGCCCCTACCCCCCGCCCCAGACTTGTATCTATCACAGAGGAAGGAGGTTTGAGCTAGCACAAGTCAAATGTGGCAGTCTGAGCTAAGAGCCTTTGCTTCACTGTAAAGCAGTACCAAATCACAGGTAAGTACTTTATGATCTCAGAGCTGGCCAAGAGGAACGGCAGACTGTTCCGCTAGGTTGGAAACAGATAGGAAGCATCAAGCAAATGCTGAGGAAAAAAGGTGGCTCAGTAGTTTCCTAGGCAATTTACACAGCAACTTAAGCTAGATTAATAACCATCACAACACAAGTGTTAAGATTTTAAACAACCTAGGGTCAGATTCAGATCAGTTGCATGAACAAGTCAGAGAACATCTTCAACAATTGGACACTGAGGGACATGAAGCCAGTCAGCTTGTGAAAAGGCCAGAACAGCACACACAAGGAGAGGACACATACCCTGGCTCTCAGTAAGACACCATCACCACCTCTTTGGTGAGATCCTTCTCCCTCCAGCACCATCATTGCATATCTAGTTCCAATCAGCTCAGCAATGGTTGGTGATGACCATTTGGTAGGAAAGGGACAGTCCTAGGAAACAACAGAAGTTAAGCATCAGAGAAAGCTGAAGCAAGCAGATATTTGAGGTCATCTTCAAAACTCTGTCCCAAGAAGCTCAAAAGCATTTCTTCTCAAAGGTTAGTTCTGCTGGGGATGGGCAATATCAGCTGACTCTTTCACAGTACTACCAGAAAAACTACTACAGGAATGCTGCTATAATATTCAAGCTTTTAGATAAGAATTCAAGCAGCTTCCTGAAGTCTCATTAAGGAAATAGAATTAGCCTTGGAGGGGACCAAGGGACCTATGTCTGATGGCCTCTCTCTGGGGAACCCTACTCTTTGGTACAGACCACAGCACAGGTAGCACACAGACCTCTACTCACTTAGGCACAGGATCCTTTCCCATGGCACAGTGCTGTCTTGCCTTCTTTCCCCAGGACCCACTAGCCCCACATGAATGGCAGAGAAGAAAACAGTGCTTTTATTCAGGTGGGAAGCCCAGCCCACACCTGCATCCCTTCTGCACCACTGAATAAAGAGGTCACACAGTTATGGTAAGTTTCAGAGGTTGCAGGGAGGGAAAAGGAGGTATACAGAAAGAAGGAAGGAGGCAAGGGTACAACACATCCTTTAAGGGCAGAGCAGGGCTAGGCCATGATTCAGAAGATGTCACAGGGGTGCATAAACCCAGCACTGCTGCTACAACAGTAATGACTTCTGTATTGCATACACTTAGTTACCGATGCCATAGTATCTGCATTTTGTCTGTCATTTGTCCATTAGCACTTCATTGCAGTTTAAAGGATGTTTATGAATATATCAGAGTCTAGACAGAATATGGGGAAATGGGGAAAGCAGGACAGTCTCATTGTACCAAGAGGCACTACAGTCTGAGCAAGCCGTGACAGAAACTTTCAAGTAACGCAGTTGGATTTTCCTCCTCATAGGAGGAAAAACTATTTAATGTAATTCAAACTGGAATAAAAGAAATCTCCACAAGGACACTACAGCATCCAACCTTGTCTAAATTGTCTCCAAAGAGACAATAATATCTCAGCTTAAGATCAACATACTGTATGGCCTAGACAATGTAGTCATTACCAACTGTATGAGACTAAGCTTGCCAGCTCACRTGCAGAACTTACAGGTTCCTTGCTTTGAAGGGCACTCTCTAAAGACTTGGACCTTCCTCTGAAAGAAGGCAGTTCCTGTTGGCTAGAGTTCAGGAAACCGATAGGTTTAATCTCTCCTAGCATGGGTCCACTTATGGAAGCACGCGTGCAATCTGCAGGGAGACCTGGATAGGAAAAGAGAATTTTAGAGTGCAGAAAATGAACTAGCAACTTCTAAATTTCCACCCCAAATGCTGAATGCTCAAGAGCACTACAGTGTCTTCTGAATGAAGCTAGGCTTATACCTCCTTCACCCCATGAGCCTCAATCACAAAAAGCAGAAGTTATAATAATTATGCTTGTCAGTAGACAGTGATGAGTCTTATTCATTGCACCATGCAGTTTAATAAAAATCAAGTGGTTTCTTTCCTGCCTGAAAATTCAAAAGACTCATTTAGCTTGTGCAATGAATTCTAATTAGGCCTTTGGGGACATACTATCATCATTTTGAAGCTGCAGGAGCTACATAGTCTTCAATCAGCTGCAGAAGAATCACTTTCTAAGGGCATTTCTCCAAACTCATCACTCAGTGCTTGAGCTTCTCATGGCAAGTGTCTTTCAGTGATTAGCAAGAAGAGGTGCACAGTGAGTCCAGCCAAAGGCTGTGGGAGCCCAGCAGGGCACTGTGCTTTGTCACTACCTGATTTGGATGTGCACCTAGAAGGATACTGACCTGCGCTATTGCAGGTCATTACAGATGACTTGGCTAAGGCAAGCTGGGTGCTGGAAGGCAGCTTGGGAGTTGTTTCCTGTAGGCCAGAGGATAAGACATTCTTAAGTTGTATACATCAGACACCAATGCCAAGTCAACTTCTCAGAACCACCACTGCTAAACAAGACCTGGGATATCCAGCACTGGAATGATCCAGACTCAGCCAAAAGTGGAGGAGAGAGTAAAGTCTATGTGGCACATTTAGGTACTTTATATTCCAAAAGGCAACAGAAGTTGGTTCTCTCAACAAGGAAGACATGCCAGTCCAAATTCATTTGTTATCTCTCTCACTTAAGTCCAATGCAGATATTAGCTCTAAAGTGTCAACTGCTCGGAACCAGCTACACTAGATTCTTCCTTTACAGCTCTCAGAGCACACTGGAAACATTTTCTTGGCTCAAGCTCACATGCAGCAACTCTAGAGAACAGTACAAGAGACTGTGCTCCACTAACCCATCTCAAACCCAGTGCTGTATCTGGATACCCTTGCTTTTAGCTTCTCTAGAAAACTAGAAATCCAGATATACTATTACAGTCTCCACAAAAAAAAAGGTCCCTCTAATTTAGCAGTAATACACCACATGGTTCTCAAATACTGAACATTCCTGCAATTAGCACCGACTTGTGCAAATATAGCTAAGATTTTCTGCTTTTAGAAATTCATAACCATTTTCCTCAGTTAAGCAACTGCATTTCAGACAAAAATGTTTACAGAAAACAAAGATTCCTGTTTGCATGCCAGAGCATCTGTGCTAGACATGATTTGTTAGGGCTTAGGCTGTTCCATAGAATTTCTGACTATGCTTAGATTGAATCCCAGACACCAAGCAGTCAAGCTTTTCATGATCAGTCCATGGAATTAGAGAACCCAAACACTACTTATCCCAGTTTAGGGAAGAATAGTGCTCTCTCAGTTGTTCCACAGGCAGAAAAGTAGAAATACACTAGTAAAGGTGCTCCTTAAAAACAAGTCATTAAGCTCCATTTCACATAACACTCACATATCATGTGAAATGAAAACACATTTAGCATCAAATGCCTTGCTGCATAATACAGTGAGGTAAGAGCAGGAGTAGTTTGAGGCCATATTGGCCAAACTCCTATGCACAAGAAAATCGCTGCAGGATCTAGTTTTAGACACCAGATCAGTCCTTGGTTTTATAGGCTCCAGTTACACCATGAAAATAGGTGTTTACGTATGGTTTGAGCTTCTGTAAAGGAAAGAACTTTAGTGAACACAATAGTACCATGTTTGTTTTTTGAGGGACAAGACTGCCCATGCTAAGATTTGAACTTGAGGTTCCAGGATGCATGTGTACACAGATCTAGTGCCTAGATTAACTGTGTCTCTCCAGAGCCATTTCGTTTAAAACCTTACCTGAACTCCTGGTCCTAGCTGCTGTCTTATACTGTTCATGCTTTTAAACGCCATACTGACATTTTGAAGAGGTAAGATGCTATTTCTTGGAGATTTCAAGGAAATATTTGGTGACACAGACATTCCTAAGGGGGGAAAAAAACACACATACACAAGAGTATTTTGTTGTGACAAGAAACTGATGAATATTAAACCCCACACATCAGAATTTAAGATCTGGCTAGGTTTTGTCCTAGCAGTTATATCATCTTTCTGGTTTAGGTGATGGCTCAAATCCTGTTCTCTTACTTAGTGGACAGTTATGCTGGACACTCATTTGGCTTTTAAATTGTCCCTTTCAGTAGGTTTGGGGCCATCCAGTGCAGCTAACAGACAAATTTGAACTTCTTAGAAAAATGGTAAGTTGAAACACCTTTGAGTCTTAATAAGCTACAAGCTTATCTTCTAGAAAAGTATTTTTATGCCATACCACCTGTGTCAACACAAAATCTGGATTCTCACCTCCCTTGCAGAATACATGCTAAGGAGGAAAGATGGGCTTTCATTTCYAAGTCAGTGCATTATTTTTAGTCAACACTGAATTCACATGCATGACAAGTCACTTTGTAGCAGGTGGAGCCCAACAGGTACCTTTGGGCCTGCTCCCATTTYCCCTTGCTGTTGATGGCTGAAGCTTCTGTGGTTGTTTTATTTCTGCCATGAACTGTTCCTGCCAGCTGGGCTCCTGCAGCATGCACTCTTTCAGCTTCCTCTCCAGCACCTGCAGTCAAAGCATAGCACTGGGAAGAACCAGCGGACAGCGAGGAGACTAGCAGTGACTAAACCACACTTTTGGCAACAGCACTGTTTTACAAGTGCCTCATAGTTGGGAGGACACTGTCACACACAATCTCTTCACTTCTGCTTTCCCCATCTCATTTCTAAGTTTTCGTGGCACACAAGAGAAACTTTAGACAACGTGTTTGCTGTGGAATAGTAGCCACTGTTGGATTCTAAACTAAGTTAGATCAAGAAGCCTAGGAATATTTCAGGACCACAAAGAATTCCAAATGAAAGAAGCAGCAGAGGAAGTAGGGAGACTGATCATCTTTCTCCTCTGAAAATTTGTCATTTCCTATTTTCCTAGCCCCATGTCTTAGTAGACAACAGACTTAATCCAATCCAGTAGCTAGGACATTAGCTCCATATTCCTAGAAACCGTTCTGCTAGCTCTAGAATCATTTTGTTTTGCCACCAGTAGGTACAGCACCAGGTCACTTACTGGTTTTAGGTGAGGCTTGGAAGCAGTTGTATCAACTTTGGAGCTTTTGCTTTTTTGCCTGATGATCACCTGAAAGATTAGAAATGATGCTTAAGTTAAGTTCTTTCCATACTCCTCATCCACTCTACCATTCAGTGACATAATGAATGGTAAGTCAGGATCTGGGAATGTGGGAGGCAGAAAAGACATGACAAAACCAAGAAGAGAAGCACAGAAAAATGAGGTTTGCTTGCGTGTTTTTAAGTAGAGACAGCTTGCTTTGTGACAAACTAGAGGCAATCAGAAGCACTGGACAATCAGAAGCATTTGGGGCTTGCACAGGAAGCATACAGCATTCCAGCCCCAGTAACTCATTAAGAGAGCTCAGAAGCTGCTGAAAAATATTGTACTTTGAGATTTCAATGCTAGGAGTGATCCTGAYAAGCATCATGGTCACATCACATTTATTAATGAGAAGTCAGCTCTAGGGAGGAGAGTTGGTGAGTAGGTTAACAGAAATTGTAGCAGCAGGCAGCTGTATACATAAGATAGAGACCCAGAGTCTGACTTATGAGCCTACATAAGTTAGGAACAATAGCAAGATAGGCTTGCAGAGCAGATACTCACATGGAAGTGGACTGTCTTGCTCATCAAGACCTGCACTTGCTGCAGAGGGAAGCATTGACAAAAATAAGGCAGTTGTACATGCATGGGTTTAGCTGCCTTGATCACTTTTACTTTGAGGCTATGCTGCTTGCTTTTCTTGTGTGTACAGCTTGAGAACATATGGAGTGCAGGAAGAACACACTACAGCTTCTGGCATGCTTTCATTCATTTGAAAATTAGTAGCTTTGCAGTTGGAGAAATCCTTGTTTAAGAACCTTCACAAACGGGGGCCTGATCAGTAGCGGTCCATTTCTTCTATTTCATACTTTCTTCTAGTATTTCTGACTATATCTCTTTGGACTTGCAGCTTGTTGACCAAAGCAGAAAAAAGTCAAAAGCCAGTTCATTCTGCCACCTTGAGTTACAGTTCTGTACTGCATGGTACAGTCATACTGTTGTACATTGCAAAGAGCACAGCTACTTATCATAAAATGGTAAGGTTGGAAGGGACCTCTGGAGATCATCTAGTCCAACCTTCAAACAAGTAGCACGTACAGGGATTGAACCAACAACCTTGGCATTAGCAACACCATGCTCTAACCAGCTGAGATGTAGTGTCTCCTTTCCACTGCTATTAACTAATACGTTGAACAAGATACCAGCCTCCAGAGAAATGTCAGTCTTATCTGAAGACTGGAACCACAATCAGGAAGAACAAGAGCTGGGGTTTTATAGGGGTACATGGCTCAGCTGAAGCTATTAGTCCTCTGCATTCTATGAGTACTGACAACAGGCAGAAGAAAAGCTGATGTCTAACACGTTATGCAAAGCTTTCACTTTTTAAAATATAACTCTATTATAAGTAGAGTTGTCTCATCCTCCGCCAAGAAGTCTGCTTGCAAAGCACTCCGATGCCACAAAGCCTTATGCCAACGACTTAGATCTGCTCATCATTCCCAGCTCAAGCTACAGCAAGTGAACAGCACAGCAGACCTTTAGAGCTCAGTTATCTCTGTACCTGGACATATTCACCAACTGTCAGTGTTGGAAGCCCCTACTGCTTAAGTCAGCACAACAGCTGCCCCTGAAAGACATTCAGCTTTTCTTACCCTGCCTGAACTCCTGCAGTAGCCTCCACCTGAGGCTGAGCAGAGCACTCACTGAAAAGCGCTCTTACACTTGCACACATCCCACATCAGCTAAGAAAGCAGGGAGATGACAGACATGGCACACCTCAAGAAGCCTGTGGAGATGGCATCTGAGGTAGAAAGCCTAAGCAGACAAGAGTCTGTTCCGTGGAGCTGTTTTGTGTAAGGCAGCTTAACTGAACCAAGGAAAGGAGTGACTGACTCCCGCAGGGGGATGAAATTTAGCATCCAGCTTCATAAAGATCTGGCTACCTCTGAATTAAAGTTACTGGAAATGAAGTGCTTGGGTAGACAAACATTGTGTTCTAACACTGTAGTTGAGGGAGAGTCCCAGACACTTCTGGACTTGTAAGTACCTTTGAGAAAGAGTTGTAAGACAGGCTCTTGGGAAAGAAATCTCAACTGACACTGTTTAGAAACCAGATAGTTAGAGCAAGTGGTTTCAAAGTTGTCCATTGACTCTAGTCACTCACCTTCCGAAGGGTGTACCTTTTGTGTTGAATATCATCCACCAGCAATTCATATGGGGAGCGAGTATATTCTTTTGGAGGAGCACGACGCTGAGGTCGCTCCGTGGCCTTGCGCAGCCTCACGCCATTCTGCAGTTCACGGATGACATCAGGCCACAGGGTTGCCTATAAGAAGCCAGCGAGGGCTGAGTAAACACCTGGCTAGATCACATGGAGTGGTATTCCTTCCTTTCATTTAATAGGGCAGATTTAGCAACCAAAGTCATTCAGAGATGCAGAAGTGTATACTTAGCACCCCCCTCAACTCATTTACAGATCAGATCGAAGTGCACAGTACCAGAACATAAAATTGCTTCTCTTTGTCAATTTACAGTGAGGGATCCGGGAGCTGGTTCCTCAGGTTCATTCCTGAACTCTGTCATTAACTTAATGAATGTTCTTCAGCAAAATACACCTTCTGTTACCAAGTAGCTAAAGCTATACCTTTTCTTCAATAAGTACTTGAGTAAGTTCCTGTAAGTACTCCAGGTGCTAGAGTTTCAGGAAACATTGGGAATGAAATCTCAAATCTTACTGCTGAAATGCCCAAACTTTCAGAAAACAGAGGATGAAGGACCAACAGATGAAAGGAGGCAAAAGGAAAGGATCTCATACTTTAATCTTCCCAGCAGCCTGTGTTAGAAGTTTCAGCCTGGAGACACAAGATGACAACTCTGACATTAATTCATCTTCTTCCTCTATTAATCCCTGTTTCCACAGGATGCTCAGGCATGCAAGATAATCCAATAAGAGTTAAAGATTTGGGTGGGGGGAGAGGGAGGAAGGCAGAAATGACACTCATCAGCATGTTTAGACAACATTGTAATGAAAGTGCTAAGTCAACAGCTTACCTGGATCCTAAAGGCAAACTGAGTAAGAAGTAGTGACTGTATTATAAACAACATAAGGAAAACAAAACATTTTAGAAAACTGCCTCAGAACTAAACTTCTGACTTAGACTCTCCTCCCTTTTCCATTTACAGTATTGAACATCATCTCTCCACTACTCCTTTCAGATATCTTGTCAAAAAAGCCTTAGGCAAACTCTGACTTATGACTGCCTTCATGGAGAAGGATTGTTAGCTGGGTAGTTTTAGCCCAGCTTTGGGACAGTTGCATCTGAAGTCCAGAAAATTAGAACAGCCAGACAAGTGGCCAAATACTAGCCATATCTCCTGGACTACTGTATTTATTCTGCAGGAGAACACAAACATCCTCCATAGCCATTGGAACAAATGGCTACGAAACAATTTATTCTGAGCCATCTGCACTTTCTAAAGTTTTGTTTCATATGGTGACAGAATTATTCTGAAAGATATCGCCTGAAGAGAGACTTCTGTACTGTAATACTGCTACATTATTTTAAGGACAAGAATGGCCTTCAGCTGGCCACTTCAAAGCCATTGGTACACCCAAACAATCTCTAGGCACAGGGGATGTCATTTTCGCTCATACTTTTCTTTCTCTCCTGACCGAATCACTGCAGTTACTCTACTTGGGCCATCTCATATACTACTAAGCTCAGTATAAACTTCTGACACCTGTGATACCACACAAGATGCTACTCTAGCACAGAAGAACAGACAAGGAATAGACTCTGCCTCCTTTATAAACACTCCATGCCCATTGCTTGCAGTTCAACACGAGTGCTACGACAGCTGTGTTCCTAAGAGGTCTCAGTGCTTAGACTTCAAGGTGAAGATTGCTTTGCAGCACATATAGATAAACTCTGCTGAGATGATACAACACTGCACAGTATCAGGCTGTGGCCTGTTTCATAGCAGTCAATATGAAAGTGGTCCACAGACATCACTATCTGCTTGGCACCACTCAAGGCATCAGCTCTAGTCTGTGAGATCCCAGTGAAGTAGGCATCCTGGTTGTTTTAAACTCAAGAGTTTGTCAGAACGATGCAGTCAACTGGTGCTTAGGGACTTGGAAACTAGAGGCAGATGATCTGCACCAGATATCCTGCCTTTGTAATTCATGTCTCCTGAAGAAGCAGAAGCCAAATACGCTGGCCTTCAGGCCACACAGCAAAACCCATGTATTTATTCATGCATTCCCTGCAGAAAAGAGCTATAGCTCAGAGTTGATGAGTTTGTGGTTTGAGATAGCTTGCCAGTTTATTTTAATAGATCACAAAATTGAGAATATGCCCAAACACACATTTCACAAACATTTTCATATGAATAGTTTGAGCACGCTTCAAAGCGAGTGTTATTTAGACAAAAAGAGCGAGTCCACAAGTCTCTCGGGGCTTGCCATTTGTCTCCACAGACTCCAGACTAGAGTGCATTTGTTTATGCTGGGCAGAGCTCCAGCCAGAAGAGTTGTTTCTGATTGAGCCCTGACTGTGCAAGGCTATGGAGAGAATAGAATAAGTTGCTTTCTCTGCCCCAAACACATATTCTAAGAACTAGGAAAGGTCAGAATGAAAAGACAAGAAATAGCAGTGAGAGGAAGGTGGGAGCCTTCCTCTCCTTCACCCCTTTGTTCAGACTGCTGGAGCTGCTCAGCCAAAGATGGTGGATCTACTGGTTTTTAGTCCCCTCCAGCAGTGAACTTGTGCAGAGCCTGCATGATTAGCTTGAGCTAGTCCACCTCAACCCTACTAACAGAACTGTTTTCCAGGAGCTGTCAGTTCAACTACAGAAAAGAACAGACTGCTTTTAGCAGGTATCAATTCCTGCCAGGAGTTTGGAGCTCATTTAGCAGAGGAAACAGCCTGAATAACTACTTGTGGACACTTACTCTACAAAGAACGCCTCAAATTTCACTTTTAGAAGTGGTTTAAATTGAAGCACAAAGAAGCTTTTTGTGCAGAATAAGTGCCCACATGAGGTAAACACATTTAACAGTAGCTTAACTTCAAGCTCACTCCCCAGCTTGTTTTACAGACAAATCTTTAACTACTTAAGCTCTTAAACAACCTAATAAGTTTTGTTTGTGTGCTCTTAAGCTCTATTTTTCATAGAGGAGTCATTGGAAAGCTTCAGAGAGCCAGGGCAGACCCCCCAAAAAAAAAAAAAGAAAGAAAAAAAAAAGAGAGACACAAACCCGAAGTCCTGCACATTGAAAGAATTAAATCCCTTACCAAGTATTTTTCCTTCTTCTGAAGGGGATTTTCCAGCAAGTGTTCCATCTCCATTTTTCTCAGACTCTAAGAAGTGAGSATACAAGGTAATCATTACCTTGTGCTTGTCCAGTACTTTCCCATCTACCCAGTTTATCAATGTTAATATGAAAATTTGAGAAGCCAAAAATCCCCGAAACACTCAAAAGCTATAATTAATCTGGTGCAGACAGAAGCCTTTCACATGATGGAAACAGACCTTCAGTTACATATTACATTTCTAGTGTAAAGCAARGATTACTCTAAAACTAGATCATCATGTAGAAGGGATAGCTAAGGGTTGATCTCCAAATACCTCTTTTGAAGTCTGGATGATAGACACAAGCTTCTTAAGTTCCATATATTCAGTATAAAGGCTCCTGCAGGTCACCTTGTAATGGCTGGCAGCCTCAGAAGGCCTAGACAAGTGCTCCTCACAGACCTGAAAAAAGTGCAGCTGTTTAATAGAGAGAGATGTCCTTGAAATGAGAAGTGTTGTAGGCTGGAAGAAAGCAAAGTTCAGTTTTCTCAGTCTGTGGTTAAAAATCATTTTCCTCATCCCTTTTGCCTTTTTTTGTTCTATTGTAGATGGAGAAAAACAAAGAAGAAACATGCCCAGTCCTGTATGTACAGTAGTAGAACTAGCTGTGTAGTTTATACATCTTGTTCTCTAAGGTCTGCTTTTAAATAAGTATGTGGAAGAGGAAGCTTCCAATACAAACAATGCATGACAAAACACATCAAGTGGAGACACTTATCCTGGTCTTCTCCCCCACCCTCTGCCCTGATAAGAGGCCCACTGAGGAATGGGGAATTTCTGGTATCCTGAAATTACAGCTGAGAGCAAACCAGTAGTTTGAGTTGTGACACTGATCTCCTAGTTCTTTCAGAAACCGAACATTTTGGACAAGCAACTTTTTTTTTTCATTACCTAGCACGTCCACAGGTAGGCTTTCATACCTATAAGATATACATTGCAGAGGTTATGCTGCCTAGAAAGTTGTGTGTATCTTGATCTGTAGGTGAACTTGTAGTGTAGACACTAAGACTCAGGTAAGGACTGGGGCTATGAGAAGTCATTTTCAAAACTAGGGCCTAGTGAAAGTTTCTCTGCCTACACCTCAAAAGCACAGCTACAGAAGGCTAGGTACAGAAGAACTTTGTAGACACAGCTGCATGACAGCCATGCTCAGTCTTCCTTCTTAACCTTCTCTTTACCATAGAAATGTCAGTGCACTTAAGGTGTTTTTCTTTTGCCATCTGATAGGAAAGCTGCACATTCCCCTATATATCTTCTAAGCTACCCAGCTCCTCCCTAGAAATTGTTGGACCTGTTAGCTGATGGAGTAATGCCATTAACACTTCAAAAGCTGCTACATTAAGTGAGACACATGAAACCTTGATAACATCCTGCAGGGTCACTGCTAGTTTCATCGCTTCATCGTCCAGTTTCAGCATGAGGGAGAGCAGTTTCTCCAAGGGCTCGCTGAGTTCTCGCTCTGCTTGGCTGTCAATTCCCCAGTCCAGTGCTTCATAGATCACCRCTCCCAGGTACTCCAGCAGCTGCAGATACAGGCCAAGGAATCAGAGCAGTGTAGCACAGTGCTGTGTAAAACATCAGAGCTCACCTCCCTGCCACATGTGACCCTTGTGACTGAGCACCTCTCGCAGGATGAGAGGAGCTCAAAAGGCAGCTATTTGCCCACCAGCTACCCTGAAATACTCCCCAAATAAGCTGTTTTAAAAAGTGTTAAATGGCCATACCTAGCACCTCTAAGTGATTCATTTTTAAGACACAGTCTGTGGGCTAATCCATAGTCAGCAGCATCTTCCACGCACGCTATCTCCCAGTCCAATTGCCTTAGCTGAGTTTGAGTCTACAGTTCTATCTCATTTGCCACATTGCAGGGGACAGAGGCATTCCCACAAGCATCTGCTCACCCAGAGCACAACAAATATAAGCATCATGACAATTTTCAGCATCTAGAAACCTGCATCTCCTGAACTGGCCTTCTACCACAGCAGAATTGTATTTGCGTGTATATGAAGTTGAAGACACAGGCTTACCTTATCCTCTAACTGTTGAGTGTTACCAACATCTGAAAGGGAAACAGGAGAGGAGAGGTAGAAAGATAATTGCATTGGGATTAATAAACAGTTTTTAGAATATCTGAACCAAATGATTCACAGGAGGAGCACTGGAAAAATTAGTAGGCTGCACATACATATTACCACTCATCTAAGGGCCTCTGAAACAGGGTACAGACAGGAGAAGAGCCACATGAGAGCATGCAGGAGGAAGAAGAAAGAAAAGAAGCATTTCCCCCATTTTGTCCCCATATTTTAGCTAATGAAGAGCTAGTTATAGGAACAACCCCTAGCATCCACAGCTACCCATATTCTTACCAGACTTTTGATACACCTTGAAGGAAGCAGTGCCATCTGCATGGATAAAGATACTCCCAGGACCTTTTATGACTACAGCATGGAGCGATGAGTGCAGCCCCTGAGACAACTGCTTCATTTTACAGCAACACTGAAAGCAAATAGCCCAGGCTTGTTCCTCACTTATAGGATGCTCAAAGCACCTCAGAATCTCTGCTAAAGACACCTTCGGGATCCTCCACTCACACTGCAGAACCTCCATTTCCACCTTTACTCAGCATCACCTAGGCCTAGCTCTGGACCCAGGAAGCTTGGCACCCCCTTGCCAATGCAGACGGGTGCTCATAGCAGCCTTTTATCAGTTCTGCCTGCATGTTTGCTCTTTCACACCCTCTCTACCCTACAGGTGTGATCATTAAAGCTAATTTTGCTCTACCTTTTTAAAGGGACACTATTAATACCATTCTTTAACCTGTATTTATATTAGCATATTTGAAAGAATACAGAAAATATATAACACAATAGAATCTAAAAAGATGACAGAGTAGGCTTTTAAAATTCATGCTCAGCTTAACTTCATTGACTCTATGTCATTAATGTCATCTGACATTAATGGGAACAGTGCTGTTTGCAGATTAAAAAAAAAAAGAGTAAGTTCAGCTTGAGGTAGGCAGGGAATAATGTCATACATTCAGGGAAGAACACCTGGGAAATCATAAAAATTGAAGCAATTCGATGGGGCACAGGGCTGGGAGCACTAATCCACTAGAGCGCTGCACGGCAGCTGCACCTGCCCTTCCCGGCCGCCCCCCCCCCTCCGGGGCCCAGCGAGTGGTTCCGCCCGCCCGTCGCCCGTTCCCCCCGCCCAGCGCGGCCACATGGGTCCGCCCCCTCGCCCGGCGCCCGGCAAGATGGCGGCGTCCGAGGCGGCGTGGAACCGGCTGGACGTGTCGTGGCCCGCGAGCAGCGCGACGGTGGCCGTGTCGGGCCAAC
>NW_028185894.1:377443-391359 GCF_003343005.1 Rhea americana
GTGGAGCGGCTGTCGGGGCGGGCCCTGGGCGCCGAGGGACGCGTGCTGCGCGCCGTGCTCTACGTGTACCAGCACCGGCTGCTCCGGCACCGGCCCTTCCTGGCCCTGCGGCAGGTGAGCGGCGCGGCGCGGCGCGGGCGGGGCGGCGGCGGGCAGCGGAGAGGCTGCCGGTAACCGCGTGGCCGCTCCCGGCCCGGCGGGATCGCCCGGCCCGGCGGGATCGCCCGCCGCCGGTGCACGGGCCCCCCCAGGGATTCGCGTCCGGCGGGAAGAGCGGTGCCCCCGTGCCCAGGGAGGGGCCTCACCTCGTAGCTGAACGGCTTGCCGGTGTCCCAGGAAAAGCTGGATAAGACCATCTGATCCAAAGGTAGCGGCTTAACCAAAAACCAGTAGCCTTGCCTCTCGGTTTGTGTTTTCCCGTTCTTGAGAGACTGGTTTAACAGCAAAGTGCATTGTATGCTGTGGGGGAAACCGCGCAGCACCAATCAGCAGTGTCTGCCCCAGCCCTGCGCTTAAACTCCGTGTCCCCAGCAGTGGCACGCAGGGAGATACTTCCCCGTAACATTACTGCGTGGCCAGAGCATCCGCATCACCTCTCGTGGTCTAGGCCGTTCAACTGACGCCAGGAAGGTGCTGCTTGGCTTTAATGATAGTCTTTAGACCAAGGAGCTCTTACCAGCTAAAGGAGTTTTTCCTCTTCTCTAGGTGGAACAGTGCTTGAAGCGCCTATGGAAAATGAACTTAGTGGGCTGTATTGAAACTCTGGCAGGGCTGATTCCCAAGTAGGTATTGTGACCCTGTGTGTTACACTATCCATTAACTCTGTCTTCAGAGCTAAAGGAGAAAATGCTAGAAATGCCAGATCATAACCATCTCCTCATCCATGTATCAACCCAGGAAGAATAAACCCCAAGCCCAAGGAGAGCACTTAGTGCCCAGCCAGCCTATGATGGAAACAGTTGCTGTGAAGGTACTGGGAGGTTGCAAGCTGTCACTGAGGCTACTGGATTGTTGCTGTAAAGCATTTCTGTATCCTTTTTCGTTATAAAAACATTCTTACAGTCCACCAGAAGCACCTCATGAGACCAAAACCAGGTTGTGATTTTGACTGTAGGCTGTGTATTGCTGAGGGACTCAACCATGCAGTTAATGTGCGCAACCTGGAGTTTCTTTGATAGCTAAACATCATCTTTTCAAGTTGTTATGGAAGAACCTTRAACTATTGGCTGGCTGCTGTTTTGGCCTTGAGCAACTCAAAGTTTGAATGTTCATCTCTCAAATTATCCAGGATATTACTTTGTGAATTACCTCTAGTTGGTGTGTTCAGCAAGTCTCATTACATGCTGTTTGTTTTTTAACCTTAACTGGTATAATCTTCAGCTTGTCGGTTAAACATCTCTGCTCAGAAGAATTCATTCTTTTGAACACTGTGGCTTCTGGGCTGTTGAGCCGGCTGTGGTTTGTGTTTTCAAAAGTCTGTCTTGTTTGTTGACTGTCTGTTTGACGTGCCTGTCAGGTAGAAGAGCTTGTAATTAGACCTTGCTGCTGGGCAAGCTTTTTTTGCTTGGGAGGCAAGGAAAGCATCTGGGAAATYGGAGGTCCTTCCATCCCTTTGGACATTATTCTAGCATCTGAAGAATTGTACAACTGGAGACCTCTTATATGCTCTTTTGGAAGGCTTTGTGCTTGGTTCATTGCAAACTCTGGGTAGTGGTAATAAAATCAGCACTAATGCCAGCCTGCCACAAACACTACCATCTGGTACTCTGCATCAAGCAATAAGACTTGCCCCGTGATGAAATGGAAAGGCTGAGGTAAAGCTATTCTGTAATACTGCTGAGTTTTCCAGAGAAGTCATTGTTCTGCTCTCTTGTCAGTCCTGCAGAGCAGCACTGAGAAAGTAACTGCTGGCTGTAGCTGAGGAGGTAACAGTGCTGTGCACATGAACTCACTAAAATGGTGTTTGGCATAAGAAATCTGTCCTTCTCCATTGATATGGAGAAGGAGACCACATGGGCATCAGTGCTAGCACAGTTGTCCTGAGTTGGTACACGCTGCTTTTTCTGGGAAGATCTGTTGAATGATTTGGGYGTGACCTGGGAACCTGCTGAGTTCCTAATGTGGCACTCCGTAAAGCTCTAGGGAAGTGGAGGGGCTCCCAAACAGGGCTTATTAGTTAAGCGAGTCTTATGCTCTGAACTTGAACATTGCTTTAAAGATGGAAGGCAAGTTGACATGAGGATTTTAAAGAAGACTGTTTGAAGAAGATGTGCTGATGGAGTGTAAAAGGAGAAGCTTGTATTGAGGGGAGGAATAAGGAGAGGGATACTTGGAATCAGTTCCAGTAGCTCTTTCTCTCAAGCTGAAGGTGGTTGTTCAGTGAGCACAAGCTATGATGGTTTTGCTAGAGATGCCTCAATACCTTTTCTGTTTTACCTCCTCAGGATTCAGTACAGGTGTGTATTGCAGAGCCTCATTTCATTATATGAGGTGTTGTCAACATCACTGCAGCTTGTGTCGGAGACTCAACAGATGCCTTATATTAAGGGATTTACCTTCCCTTCTGACATCAGTGACTTTCTTGGAGTTTCTTTCTCTTCTGAGGTGAAGAAGAAAAAGGCTAAAGCACTGACAGACACAAAAGCTGCCAGCTGGTTGAAAAAGTTCTTCCCAGCAGTGCCAGAGGCAGCATCAGAGGCTGAGAAAAAGAGAGATTTGGTGACCTGCACAACTGTTGTGGAAAGCAAGACCATCTCGTGCCCCACAGACATCGGAAAGCCAGTTCTGGTTACTAGAGCTAGCACAGGTAAAGCATTGTGCCACAGTACTACTGGTTTCTGGCATCTCAGAAACTGCCATTAACCCCAACTTCTGTCCAACAGAGCCAAGCGCTTCTGCCACCTGCAGAGGGCGGTCCCCGGATGAACTCCCTTTCTTTGTCCAAGGATAAGGAGAATGTCAGTGTTGCTGTAATGAGTTCAGTAACTAGATCCTGTGTATAGTCAGTAGTGTTTTCCTTCCTCTTTACAGATGGCACCTGAGGATAGTGAGGGAAGCTAAGAGAACTGTCTGCAGTTCTTACGTAGTTGTGTSTTGTACCTGCTAGTTCTGGGCTTTCCCCAGGCTGTCATGGGTACAGCAGTGACCGCAGGCATCCAGGTTCTTGTATGAGGCTTTCACTGATGGAAGTCGCCCTTACAGCCATGTGTAACTTACTAAATCCTCTTTATCTCCTGCTAGTGGCCACATGAGTGTAGTCCCCTTCCACTTCCTTGCTGTTTGGACCGAAAGCGTTGAGTGTGCAGGTGTGAGGCTGCTGCTAACGGCAAAACACGTCAGTACCTCTGTGGGAAGGCTTAAGACTTTATTTCATAATGGAAATTCTCCCCCCTCTCTGTAGGGAGACATCTGGGGTTTGATGTGAAGAGCTTGCTTAGACCATCCAAACGTCCAAACCAGGTTTGTGTGGCACCATTTAACACCAGTTTTTAGAACGTTAAAATACTTTTAGACTCTGAATGTAGTATCTGTGATTGAAGATGCCCCCTTCTCCCTCTCTGCCCTTGCCTTCTAGAATACCTACTGCTAAAACACTAGCTGTGCTTTTCTTAAGTCCTGCTTTTCTGACCAGCCAGGTCAGCATGGAAGCTTTGCATTGAAAAAAACACTATTAATCTTTTTTATGAGTTTGAACATATATTGTTATCTTTCTTTATTTCACAGAGGGGGAGAAGTACAAGTGAAAACACAAGAGCAAGTCAATAGTAGACAGAAATACAAGTTCTAATTGTGTGCCTCTTTGTATTCCAGTAAACAAGAYTGCTCTTCTGCCTTCTCCTTATAAAGAATGTAGTCACGAATATGTCAATGCTCTGCTCCTCTCCAACAGAGTATCAGRTGTGTTGTGTTTTTAAAAGGCTAACTACTTCCATTTTGCTGTTTCAGGATGTAAGCTTCACATCCACACCTTCTAAAGCACAGCCAGTGTCACTTTGCTCTCGTATGGCAAAACCGCAGCATACTCGATCTCTTGTACAGATGTTTCAAAAAGCTACCTCTTTTGGGGAATTGTCAGAGGCACTCAGAAAAGCTATTCTGTGGTGCAAAGGCAACAAACTCAAATCAGAAGCTTATTTTCTGCGTAACAAGTTACTGAAAAGCAACCGTCTGCACCATGTGGAGGCTCAGGGATGCAGGTAATTTCTGTATGTATGTGGGTTTCTTGGTCTGACGCTTTACATTTTAATAATGTGTATTTTGCTACACTGTAGGGAAATGCAGTGGTGTAATGCATTTTCTAATTTTAAACAGGGTCAACAGTTCTGGTCATTAGGTACTCCGATATGAATGTATTGTTTAGCATCATTAAAAGGTTAACAAATGCATGAATACATAATTAAGAGTAAGGATGAAAATGCAACTTAAACTGTGTGCATGTCTAATGGGTAGCTATTATATAGTGTAAGGAGTGAATGCCCTGGCTACTACCATACAAGATACTGTATCTCCCAAGGTGTGATAAGGAAAATGCTAGAGAAGGCTAATACCAAATCTCTCAAAACCCCAAATAACCTATTTTTTAACAGCTTCTAAAGTAAYGTTTTGTGCACCTTTCTCCCCTTAAGCCTGCAGAAAAAACTTTGCTGTGTCAAAACGTCTGTCTGCAAATACCTCCTCTCTGGCTCACAAAATGCACACCGGCCAAAGCAGTACCTCRGGGCACGGTTCTGTCAAAGAAAGATCAAATGGTCTAAGCGATCAAAGAAAACTCTGAAGACTGTTCAGCAAAAACCTTCTGAGCTTTCTGGAGTGTGTGAGAGAGGTGCTTCGCTCTTCCTTCCAGTTTACCAAGCTGGGTCTTTGAGTCATGAAGGATGTGCCAATGCTGATACAGCCACTGGAGAAYTAAGCAAAACAGGGATCCCTATGAGGCTGCTGCTGGAAGAAAACCCTGGCTCTATGCTCAAAGAAGCTACTGAGAACATGGATATTGATTCTATTTTTGCAGCTATGGGTGTCTGATCCTGGGCTGGGACCAGGAAAGGCGTTAAGTCATTCTGATCTTGTTTACCTTTTTTTCTAATTAAAATCCTCAGAACCCTGACAGTGGCTTGGTTACTCACACCCTGAATTCTACTCAAGTAGGGTTGCACTGCTAAGAAAGTACTAATTATATTAAGCCAAGATTTTTTTGAGAATCCATTTGTTATGGAAGAGTGTCCCAAACAGAAGATTACTGTCATCTTTTGAGCTAGCCTTGTCCAGAGTAGCAGCTTTGAGTTACTTCAAACTCAGTGCCCTTTCTCTACTGTTGTACCACCTATTAAATGCTGCTGTCAAAGCTGCAGTGCAAGCAATAACCATCCAGGGCAGAAGGCTGCAGCTGATCACCTACTGCTGCTTAGCATAAAGACTTGCTGCTTATTTTCCAAGGAAGTCTTCCTTCTGTTTAAACTGGGCAGAGCCTTGACTTGCAGTGTTATCACTGTGCAGCATTTGTTATCCCTATTCTCAAATTGGGGGAGAAAGGGGAAGGCTATTTGAATCTACTATATGCCTTTGAACTGCTCCAGAAATGGTGAAAAGCTGACTGCAATAGTCAACTCCTTACCTGCAAGCATGTCTCCCACTGTCTTGTGATCTTTTTAATGCAATGGCAGCTGCTACCTGCTTGGCAAAGTAAGGAGGAGCTACTCTAACATCCACTGGGGGAACAGTATCTGTTAGAGGAAGCAATGCAGTTGGTATTTTCTGTCTGGCTCCTGCTTGTAACTAAGGGTCAAGATCTGAATCACCAAGAAAGGCTATGGAAAAACTGTCTCAGGAATCAACTTTACTGTGGCGCATCTGCCTAACAAGGGCAGGAAGAGGGAAGTATCTAAGGGCAAGTAAAGCTCAGATAGGTGAACTCTCCTTTCCTAGGGAGAACTGAGAACAAGAGCGCTGTGTCCAGTGAGGCAGAATTAAAAAAAAAAAAAAATCCTACCAGACTGAGAATCCTTGATCATTAGTGCTAAGAAATCTGTCTGATGTAACTTGTGTGAATTCATCAGTGTCATTTTAGTTATAAGGATTGGGTATGAGCTTAAGATGTTTTCTTCAAAGAGCATATATGGAGCAGGGACAGGGAAGAGAGCAGAAGTTCTAGTGGTTTGTGCTTGAAGGCACAGTTTGTCCAGTCACCMAAGATCTAGATCTCCTTTCAAGGAAGTATCTAATAATGACTGAAGCAGTTGTAAAGAATCAGTTCTCTTTAGCCATCCAGATACCTGATAGAACACAGTCCTACTTCAAACAGACTTCTCACCATTACAAGAACCTTTAAAACTCATGTTTGCACTTCTTGAATGTCAAAAAAAAGATACAAAAATACCTAAATATACCACATACAATCAGATAACGTTCAGAGACTTGAATGCTTCTGAGTAAAGGCTGAGAGTCAAGGCAGATATCCCAGCGCTGATCCCCACCCAGAAACYGCCCCCCTTCCAACAATACACGTTAATTCCTCGCTTTTGGGCAGGAGGTGCCCAAGCTGTACAGCCTGTGCAGAGAATCAAGATCCATAATTTGCTTCATCAAAAGCCTTTCTGGCTCGTTTCAGTTCTTCATTCATAGTCAGAAGGTCCTTAACTCTGGCAAACTTCCGGGGGTCCTTGCGGATTAGAAAGACAATGTCCTCAACCTGTACRCGACCCTGCCGCCCGATTGACATTGCCTTGTGTGTCTGTTAGAGGAAGAAGAGAAAGTTAGTGCTGTGCTTTTGTGCCTTTGACTCATAATTATTTCTTAAGCTCTCAATTCCATTTTATTTCTTGTCACTTTATAAGCAAAAGGTAAGCAATTTCAGGCTCTGTGCACCACCATCCTAATCCCAGAAGCACTCTGGAGTACACTCCCATGACCTTTTTTCCATGCTGTCATTCCCAGGTCATTGACGCCCACACCTGGCATGTACCTCTATACATACATGACCATAATGACACCAAAACTAAGGCCTGAGTATATGCAAGGGAGACCAAACACGTAGAGTGCTTAAGGAAGAATGGCATTAAGAACTTGCATAAAATATGTAATACCAAATCTGAGGACAGTGGAGGGCATTTTGACAGAGAAGGCAAGGCCAACCTTTCAAGAGAAACAAGATTCACAAACAGCAGGAAAGACTTGCTAAAAGAAAAAAAGAAATCCTACCAGCATCCAAACATCTGGATCAATGATTGCTTAAGCCAGCAGAAGTTTGTATTCATTTTGTGACAGCGATGCATGCCCAGATTTGTTAAAAAAATGGGAAAACACAAAAGTAGATTAACTTTCAAAACTGATCCTCTTCTGTCAGCTGTACATGCAGTGATGCCACAGTGGGCTGTAAAGTCAGCTGCAGCTGTAAAGTATCAGTCTAACTGCCCCCAAAAGATGAAGGCACTCTTCCAAATCCAAAAGGAGCAAAATGCATTAGTTTCCACTTACACTTGGAGGAGAAAAGCTAATCTGCAAATCTTCCTACTAGCTTTAGTGTTACTGGCCTGAGATAATGCAGGAGTTGAGTTAGAAGTATTAGCCTATAGAAAACGAAAATCTTAATGGGAGTCTTTGAACCTGCTTTTAATGCTTATAGAAAATGAATCCACCCCCTTTTGTTGAGATGTGTTCTGCAAGAAATGTCCTATCCTCTGTTCAACTGAGATGTAATAATCAGTGCATTTGAAATAATAATATGAGCTAGATTTTGATCACAACATCTAAATTTGACTTACCATTTCTGTGATGAACTCTATTACCAGATCTTCCAGAATATCCACTGATTCTGTGTAAGGGTTCTGGTCATCCCCAAATCCATACATCATGCATCTTACTGCAGAAAGAAATATTCAGCATGATCCTCTTTTTTTTCTGGTCATTCAGCACAGCCAGCAGCATGCATCTAGTGCCGGGCAGGTTAAGCTTGGTTGGTTAGAGTGTGGTGCTGCTAATGCCAAGGTCGTGGGTTCAATCCCTGTACAGGGCTATGCTGAGGGTTGGACTAGATGCTCTCCAGAGGTCCCTTCCAACCTTACCATTCTATGATTCTATGATTCATGCAACAGGATGGCATTCCTGACTGCTGGACAGGACAACTCTTTGGAGAACATATGGGAAATAAAACAGACCCCAGCCAGAGCATAGTATGTATGCATAAAAGTGCATCTGATGTCAGACACTTTAAAAAATGCATTTAAGCTACCAAATACTGAACACTGCACTGCCGCGTGATGCTTGCCAGGGTCAGGCTCAGATGATGATGCACTGGCCAAGATGTGCTGTTCCATAGGACAGCYTTCTCTGCTTTCAGCGCGGGTAGGGAAGGTAAGCCGTTGCTTAATGAGCTGTAAAACTCTACAGCTGCCTAAGATGTGCAGCCGTCTCCGCAGGAAGCACGCGTTGTTCGTAAAAGCCGCGGTGCGGTTTGCAAGGAGCGGCCAGGGCCAGGCGCTGCCGGGCACAGGCTGCTGCCTGCGGCTGGACTCACGTTCCTTGGAGAACAGCCTCTTCCTCCGGCCTTGCCCGCCGTCCAGGCCTCCTCCCGCCTCCTCGGCGTCTTCTTCGAACTAGGGAAAGGCACGGCACAGCCAGAAGGCGCTGTCAGCGCACAGGCGCTACCGTCCTCCCTCCCTCCCCCGGCCCCGGCCCCGGCCCCGGCCCCGGCCCCGGCCTCCTCTTTGCAGCCGCTTCCGCTTCCGCTCGGGCCAGCCGGACTTCCGCCGGCGCCGCCGCCGCCGCCGCGCCTGGGGGCCACCATGTTGCCGTACGGCGGAGGCGCCGCCCGCCCGCCCCGGGGCGCGCGGGAGGCCGCAAGCGGGAGAGCTACCCCGAAGCGGCGCACTGAGGGCGACGAGCGCTACACAGGCGCAAAGGGAACATTAAACCACGGGGGGAAAAAGAATGAACTCCGGCAGTGCATCGGCAAGCTCACCAAGGAGCGAGGGATGGAGGCCCAGCGCTGTACGAGGAGGAGCCTTGTGCTAAAGGCAGAGCGCTGGCGAGTGAAACTGCTGCAGCTTTGGAGAAGCAACCAGATGGTCTCGCCGCTCTTGACAGCGAGGACAGAGACGCAGAAGGAAAACAGGCACTTAACGACCCCGGGAGTTAGGGAAATAACGGAATCGACGTTTGGTCTTTTGGGTTAAGTTTCTCCTCTTCCCAACACTCAGGACTCCGTAGATCGAAGTGGCATTGGCTGAGTATCACAGAACAGCACAGCAACTGCAGCTAATCCCCCGCAAGCACAGCCACAGCTCTTAAATTAAATTTAATCCAGAGGATGGGAGTTCGCTCTGCCATCGCAAGCAGGCCTCAGTCAGCGCAGTGTCTTCTGGCGACTCCCGCACACATGGGGCTGCTCCAACCGAGCRTCCGGCCAAGGAGCAGCCAGCGAGCGGCATCCGCAGGTCCCGGCCGTGGCAGTCCCTCCCGCTCCAGGTGCCGAGCGCAGCTCCGCACGACTTCCCCTGAGCCAAAGAACAAGCAGAACGTGAACCGTAGATCCTCTTTCACTTTCTCGGCAGCAATCCTTCACTTCTGTAGACACCTAAATAAACAATGTTTTCTGTTCTTTTTTTTTTGTTAAGATGTGTCATATGCTGTTAACCTAAACTGGGTCAAAAGATGTCAGAGAAAGGAGAGACCAAGGGGCCACAGRTAAGTTGCTGAACCAATTTTAATGGAATACCATTTCTTGAAGATGAATACAAAGGTAGTAGAGAACAGACCTTCTCTAAAACTATTGAAAGAAATCTGAAAGATGGATGAACTTCTCCCACAGAAGCTTAAGGTGTGATTTTTTTTTAATTACAGTGTTTGTGATAGGGAGGAACCCTCTTGAGTTGAAATCCTGTACCACCTCATCAAACAACCTTCTGTATGACTGTAAGAGGGGTCCCAACAGTCCAAGGCCCCACAGCGAARGAGCTGCTGAGCCTGTTCGAGATGCCACGAGAAACCTGGGGCTGTAAGCCTCTGTTCAATACGGCAAGCATATTGTTGYTTAGCATCTATCACATATGATAACCAGTTCTTGTTAATAGATTTTTTTTTTAACATACTGCTATGTTCCCAGTTCAGATGCACTTTTCCTGCAGTTGTATCTCATTAACACAGCAGTTAACAGTTTGAGAAATAATACTGGCTGGCAGTTTGCATCAAAGGCTCTTGAATCAGAGYTGAGGCCTTTAAAATTAGAGGCTAGATTGATGCTAGGGTTATTTTGTTGTTATTGTTTAAGTAAAAGATTATGCCTGAAACGTTGATCTGCATCTCTTCCATYGTCCTTATGCTACTGCACTTCCTCTTGTACAAGCATCATATGGGCTAGTTTGCTCTGGAGCACGTTGGGATTGGAGGTGAAGTATTCGAGAATTACAGGTGTGATCTCTGCTTAGATGTGGAAATTAAGAGATCCACCTCTTTTTAATGCATTCCTCACATCCTGCTGCTTCCTATACATATGCTGGAAGTAAACCTTATCTCATGTCTAATCTACGAGTTGCAAGAAATTCCATAATAAAGCAGAGCACTAGGAATACCACCTTCTAATCCTCAGWGTGGTTTATGAAAAAATTACTCTTTCATGAGGTTTAAACAGTTAATATAAGTAACTGACAACCATATATATACACACTTGGCAATCCTAAAACTCAGCAAGACTGAGTGCAGTTTGACATCTGCACTTAATAGTTTTGATTTTTTTTGTATATGATCACTGCTATTAAGACAGTCTCCCTTTCTGATATTTTAACTACCCAGCTTCCGACTCCCTGGGACAGGTGCAGTTAGCCAGATACAGYTGCAGTGGGATAAAGTTTTGCCAGCTGTTACAGTGCCTCTGAAGAATACAGGGCCTCGCTACTGTGCTTCAGCTCCTCGTATAGTAAAATGGCTAAAACAAACGTCTCCTCTCTGGCAGTTCAGAGTGCAGCTGCAGAACTTYGTGCTGGATTTAAAACAGAAGGTAGGTGCAGCACTGACTGACAATAAAGTSCAGAAGGACACAGCTCCCTTAGGTGTTAGTCATTTATCTCACTCTCTTCCAAGCCCACAGCAATTGAAAGGCAGATCCCATTAAAGATGTGTCCGTTCCTTCATCCACCTGGAACAGGGACAACTTGGTGTATACATGTAAGGCATGCTACCACACTGTACCTACTGAATGCATGAGGCAGAGGAGTTGCACAATGCAGCTTCCTAGCCAGATCTCTCTAAAAACACTTTCACAAATAAAGTGTTGGACATTTCTACTCTAGACAGTCTCACAGCAGGCTGCTAAATAAGCTGAGACCGCTGAACTTCTTAATAGCATCAATTCAAGTTGGCAAGCATGGCTTGTTTAATGTTACAACTACAGTTTTTCTTTTCTAAACTAAATGCCTTTTTATTTATCAGATTACTGGACTGTCTCTAGTATCCTAAATACAGCAGAGTTTAGGTATGCAGTAGTAGCTTTTTGAACACTTAGCGCACGCAAGAGAGACAGAGAGAGAGGAAATGCTGTATTAAAGCCTAGCTCCTCTGTAGAGTTACCTTTGTTTTTCTTTTCTTGGCACAATCATGTAGGTTTTATAAAACCATTTGATAATAAAGTGCATTAGTTTGCACTGTAAATTTCCTGAATGATGAGTTTATTAAACAAAAAGCTTATCCCTATAAATATTAATCAAATACTTAGACAAGTTTATCCAAAAAATAAATTCTAGTATTTCAGGTTATTTACAAAAAGAAAAAAAAAGAAAGAAAAGAAAAGAAAGGAAAAAGGAAAGAAAAGAAAAGAAAGCCAGAGCTCTAGATTTGGTACCTTTTGTTCTAGTTGTGCCGAGTAGAGCAGGAACAGGTCTTTTCAGCTGGTCTCTGCAATAGGCAGGTTTCCCGTAACATGGGCTATGAAACACCTCAGCAAGTGAACCCCGGAAAACTCCACAGAACTACRGGAACAAAGGTGTGTACATTCAGCGCCTGATGCTGCTGCATCTTGGATGAATATAACCAAACTCAGCCAGTGGATACATTACATTACGTCSTCCACACAGTGCAGCACAACCTCGATAAAGTAAGAACTTCAGCTACATAAGCCAACAATTAAGGGTTGCTACTATAACGCAAACTCCAAACTACGCTGCTGTATGAAGTGATGGACCTCAGGCAACGCGTGCCTGACAAAGCCTGCTGTTGCACAGTGTAGGTACGGCTGCCCCTCAGCATAAAGGCCRAAAGAAGCAGCAGCCTTGAAAATTGAACTCCGCACACTTGTGGAGGATGAGGAAGAAAGAAAGGGCCATTACCCACAGGCAGCCCACCCTCCATGCCTGGGGCACAGAGGAGCATACCTCCAGGACAGACAGACTCATTTCAGGTAGTTTGTCTTATTGCTAATCATCACGTCAAAGGAAATGACAGCAATGGAGAAAAGCTTTACCTGACCAGGAATAGTTGAGGAAAACATCCCTGAGTTTTCTCCTTTACAAACTCTTGGATCTCCAGTACGTTCTTTAACAACAGTCCCTCAGAAGCTCGGTCAATTTTTGTTAACACCAGCTGCATGGATTCAGAAAGGGAGGATTGAGAGAAAAAGATTATTTTGCTGCTAGCCCAGAACATCTGTAAGAGTGATTCGCTCTGGATCTTATTTAAGTGGAAAAATGGTTTAGTACAATTCATCTAAGCACTTCTACAGCCTGTGTAAGGACCAGATCCGTTCCAGACCCTCGTAAAAAAAATTCCATTTTAATTAATAAAGCCAGCCCCCCTCAAAAAGCTCCCCATGACAAGATACACACTTTAGGCTTATTTTATTAACAATAAAGAAGAGCGGGGTCAGGAGGGGAGGGCACTATTACTCAGAGGTAGGACACAACTTGCATAAATAAGCTCCCAAAGAAGGTACATACATTTACAGATTACCTTTGGCRTATAACCTACAGAGGTTATGCTGCTTCTGCCTTTTCAGGAAGGCAGTGTTACTTACCACATAAGGGATCCCAAACTCTTCCAGCATCTCTATACCAATGTGATCTGTTTTCTGGAGTCCTACTACTCCATCCACTAGTAAGAAAGTCCTCTTCAAGCTGCCAGAAATACAGATAACAATAACCATGACCATTACTTCAAGGCTACTGTGCTATTTCCAAAGACATAAGCAAAAACAAGCAGCAGGATTTGGAGATAGGAAGAGCCAAGATAAGCCATACATAGGAGCTGAGGGGGCTGGCACAGAGCAGCAGGTTAAGTCAAAACCTTCATCTTTTTAATATTTTGCTCTGTCTAAGCAYGAACGGCTGACTCAAACCACGGTGATCACTACGGAGGTTCCCAGGGAAATCGCTTCGGAACTAATCAATGCCGTTGCTTGAAGTTACTCTGCATTTTTTCATCTAGCTACACGGCACTGTATGCAAGCGTCCAGGCGCGACTGCTCTGTGGAGACGGAGTTACGCTGCAGCGCGCGTTCAGTGGCTCCCTTACTTGTGCCGTTCCTGCAGATAGGCCTCCACCATCTCTGCGAAGTCTTCTGGGGCACGGTAGCCGTATCCTGGCATGTCCACCAGAGTAAAAGACTTCCCGACGTTGAAGAAATTCATTTTCTTCGTGTGGCCCTGGAGGGAGAGGAATTTTTTCAGAGGACAAGGTTAGGGCACGGGGTCAAAAAGCTGCTTTAAACCGCGGGCAAGGCCGCGGCGGGGGCGAGCGCGGCACTTACAGGCGTCTTGGACACTCTGACCTCCACCTCCGGCGTGAGCGCGAAGAGGGCGCGGATCAGCGAGGACTTCCCCACGTTGCTGCGGCCGATGAAGCACACCTCGGGCAGCGCGGGCGGCGGCGCGTGGCCCACGCGCGTGGCCGAGCCCACGTAGCGCACGGCCCGCGGCCCGCGGGCCCGGAACAGCGCC
>NW_028185894.1:392451-482415 GCF_003343005.1 Rhea americana
AAAAAAAAAAAACATGAAAGTGAATGTTTTGGATTATTTTGCGGCAATCACTTCCCGTATCAGGGAGCAAGCAGCATCTTTACGTTCTTACTCTAGACAGTACTGAGCTGATGCCTTTGAGGGAAAGGAAACAAAAGAAAAGAAGGCCTCACCCTCACCCCAAGGATAACTGACCTACATTGCACCACATGCTGTGGGAAATTCTGCTTTTCCCCTTTTCAGTGTTTTTCCTGGTTTAGTTGCTAGGTGGATGTCAGATCCTTCCAAGTGCTTGGGTGCCTTGCTCCCAGTTAAACCCTACATGACTAAGAACCTGAAAGCCTCTAATTTTGATAACTTCGGCCCTTGTTTCTTGCTGCCTCTGTCATTTACTGACAGCTTACGTCACCCACTGATTCTGTGGCTGAAGCTACGGTATGGTATGCCTTGTGCTGCAGGGATATCCACATCAGTTAAATGTGACCTTGGCATCAGGAACCCATCTCTAAGCATGAGAAATACTTGTTGCACCTGACCACCAAACCACACAACACTGAAACACAAGCCACAGTTACCAAACAGCAGGTAGCTGGCTCAAATTGTCACGAAGCGACTTTCAGAAAGTCAAATGACAGCAACAGCAGCTGGGAGAGACAAAGATCTCATTATATCACTGCTGTTGGCTTTTCTGGGTATAAGGACTGTGGACACAGGGGGCTTCATTTTCTGTTTGAACTTGCTTGGCTTTACCTTTGAGCACCAGTGGATGTTACTGCCTCTTTTCAGTAAACTTGTCCCTAGTATTTGGGGTGGATGGTTGCCCGCATGCTGATGCTTCCCCTCCATTAGAGGATGTCTTGCATCTGTTTGACCAAACCAGATGCCTTCCAAYCAGGCATGTTTCAGCACAGCCAAGGAAATATATAAACCAGCTGTGACTGTAGTTTTGGGGAAAGAGTTTTGCCTCCTAAGAACAGCCAAATAGGCACTGACTCATTTAAGCGTGGTGGCTTCAAAATTTGGGGAGGCTAACATTTTTCTGATAAAGTTAATTTCAGTACATTAATTTCCAGAGGGGTTCACCTTATATCTAGGAAAATTATCTTGGCTGGTATAAGACAGTACTGTTAATCACATAGGTAGCTTAACAGCAGTAACTTAGAGAAAAAGGTTTTAAGGATAGCAGAGAGAAGTAGACCTTGTAAAAGCAAAGAAGGTCTTCTGGCTCTAAACAAAGTTGCACAGCTCACCACTGTATGTATGGAGGAAACATCAGAGCATGCAACAGCACAGAAGTAAAGGAGGAGCAGTGACTCCAGCTGCTGAGGACCACAGGAAGAGGATGCAAGTCGGCTGCTGCAAGAACCCTGCATCACCATGAACGCAAGAGCTGCTTTGAAAGTTGGTGGGAGGACCACATACACCATTTTTATGCTTGCCATCACTGCCATCAGGATCCAGAGGTAATTCTGGTGGYACTTTAGCACCAAGCGTCTGTTCAGGGTGGAGGAAGGGGAATGTATCAGAGCAAAGTCTTCTCAGTTCTTCTATGAGTTCTTTTTTTTGGGGGGGGGGAGAAGAGGAGTAGGGTGGGGAGGAATCTTTATAAATTTCTGAAGGGAATATTTGATGGAAAACCAGTAACCTGAAAACCAAAACATTTCTAGCTGCAACTACATCTTTTCAGCTGTCAGCCAAGAAGGTGCTAGATTTGAGCTTTTCAATGATCTGATGAGAACTGGTAGTAATTTTCTTGGAGTAGAACATTTTTCATAGTAATTAAGACACTCATTAAAAATTTCAGTCTGAAAAACATGCTCAATGGGAGGTTCTTTTATCAGCTTAAGCACCTTGTCAAGCTTTACTCAGGGGCTGGTCCTGTCAAAAGAAGTATACTAGGATTTTATGATGTTAGATTGAGATGAAACATTTTAAGATTTAATGGGAAATCTTTCTCCTTTGCAAGCTCARTTAAATACTTTCAAAAGCAAGCTCCCAAAACATGGGATCTGAAAATGCACCTGCAACCTTTCTCCTCCCTACCCTACAGTATAAATTCATGTTTGTTTCTGATGTTGGGTTTTTGTTAGGACTAAGCAAGGAAGAAAGTCACAGGGCAATGATCTATGAGGAGATCTATGGTCTTTGCATCTAACAGAAAACAGGAATGTGGATTTATCCAGATAAATGTCATACTTACTCTTTTACTACACTATTTGATACCACTATAATCAGAGGAATTAGTTCAGGCATGCTTTGAAGCTGGATTGCTTTAGAAACCCTTATGAAGAGTGTGCATCTCTTTGCTTCTACCCTCCATATCCTCTTGTGTGCTAGAGTGACCAAATAGGCAGAGCATTTTGAAAAATAGGTCTGCCCTGCTGGGTATTCTGGGGGTGTTGTTGGCACAAGTCCTCATTTTAGGCCGAGGGAGGGAGAAAGGTAGTACGGGAACTAGAGCTAAAAGCAACAGACATCCCAGCCTGTCCTCTCGGTCTACATTTTTTTGTTACATCAGCAGAATGCATACATAGCAAAATGCTGTTGCTCCTTGGTGTCTAAAGGTGAATAAATGACAGATACTTTCTTTGCCTTGCTGTTTATAATCTCCCCCATGCTGGCACAGCAACTTTCTCCAAAAGCAGGTTTAAAACCTCTGTTGTTAATTTCTGTCCCAGGACATGTTTAAGTCTTGGCAGAAATCTACCCTTTAGGGAAAGGGTCTCAGGTTATTAGCTGTTTGGGGAAAGACTGGGGCCACGGTGATAGTACTCTGTCACTTCTAGAGGAAGAACGTATTTCCTCCTATTCTCTCCAACATCTAATGTAAAATTTATCTTCAGCCAGCTGTGCGAGAAGTGACAAAGTCATAGTCACTGTATCTATTTCCACAGTGCTTTCCTGGACTCTCAGCACAGGAAACTCAGTGCTATGAAGATGGCTCTCCATTTCCCAGCAGCTAATCATTCGGGAGCACACAGGCCTGGCTGAACTGGCACAGCAAGTAGTGCTGCTGGCTGATGAGAAGACGGTGACAAGTTCCTCCTACTCAGCTGAGCAAGAGGTCCACTTGAGAAGGAAAAAAAAAAGTTTTGTTGGCATGCGTTTTTCCAGGAGGGCTGCGTGAGCATTCAAGCTCCTTGTTTTTGGAGCAAGGGAGAAGTCAGCTATCCTTTAGCGGCTATTAAAGCTAGAGGTCGTGGGAACGTGCACCTGCTGTTTCTTCTCTTTTGTTGTATCCTTGGCTAGATAGCACATTCACATCAGGAACAGGGCACTGATCAGCAGCTGCATGGAAAAATCAAGGCAGAAAATACACTGCAGGGGCTAAATATCAAAGCATTAGCCCATGTTCCCTGAGAACTGGAAGGCTGTACAGAAAAACGGACCAGGCACATGGCTGCTTCCCAGATTTCCTTGGCACAAGGTCACAGGGCAAACTCACAGCAGAGAGATGCTGGATAGAAAGAGAGGGAGGCAGAAGTGAAGGATGGGATTTTTATTCGGCAGGGCAGGGGAAGGTGGGAGAGAGCACCCCACCCTAAGAAAATGTTAAGTTTTTTTTTTAGGAAATTGGCAAACCCCAACCTAGAGGTTTGCAGCTACATATTAAGATTTGCCAGTTACTTTTGGGGGTCTTTTTGGTGTTTGATATAGGCTGATGATATTTTCTCTGGATTCAGACTCTCTTCAAAATAATTTAGGCAGAACTTCATGTTTCTGTGCGAAATCTTTTGATGACAAGCTCACAACTGAACCTTACTCCAAGACCATACGCCAAACTGTGTGTTTCTTCTCAATACGTAAGGCTGAGGATAGGAGGTCATTTTGGAGCAGACTGCAGATCCACATGGCTACTCTGGGCTTCTCTTCCTGAGAGACTACAGGCCCAGCAAGGCACAGTCACCGAGGTCCATTCACAAGGCATACCAAAGTTGGAAGAAGTCTAGAAGGACAGGATGAAACCTGGTCATGATCTGATCAGGTACGAGAGAGAGAGTCTCCCAGCAGGCCCCCTCTCAGCACTGTGAAAGTCTGGCGCGGTCCAGCTAATCACCTAGAGATCAGAAAATGTAAGAGTGTCCCACAGTGAAGACAAATTATTTAGACTGTTCTAACATTGTGTTTATTCACTTCACATGTTGCTTTTCAATGCTGCCAATATCTGTCTGAACTGTAACACTGGGTGTCAAGGCCCTGAGTGCACCAGGCTCTGCAATCTGTCTTTCCGCTGGAGAGTTTGGTTGCCTATGCCCAAGACCAGCTCCAATATGGTACAGTTGGGTAACTGTGGGTCATACTTCTGCAAAAACAGCTAAGTTGTGAGAAAGAGCTGCAGGAAGCCTGGGTCTTCCACCCTAGATGGCTCAGAAACTGCATTTAAACACAACCCTGAGCTATGCCATAGGTGTGCCTGTGCCCAGCCTTGTACTTCCTCACCCATACCTTTCCTTGCTGATTTGATTTCCTGATTTCACCTCAAACCTTCCTCATCACTGAGGACTCATCCAGCAATCATTGGACACTTGGCTGACCCTGATTTACCATCACCCAACCTGCTCTACCTTTCTTGTTTGAGCACAGTGGGATTGTGCTGCTTTTTGGCGATAGCACTGCCACTGCCGGCCTTGTCATCACCCTCAGCTTCTGGCTTTCCTAGCCCTGTAGAGAAGCTCACTCTTGCTGCTCCCTGACACTTGTCATGACAAATTCAACAACCTAAAAAGCTCTCTTGTTTACAAGCAAACCTGAACAAAACTCTCTATATGGCACTCCATTACACTAGTTAYGAAAACAAAAGACAAACATGCATTGCAATGGTCTTCTTTTCCAGATCACTATAAATAGTCTTCTCTGACCTTTTACTCTCAGAAATACTTAACCCCTCTCCGTCAAGATACTGCCYCCTAAATCAAACCATCGACTCCATTCCTACACATCATTAAGTGAAAATAACCAAAGCAGAAGGCTCTATTCAAAGTGAGGCTGTGCTTTGCACTCAAAGCTTCAAGAGACACACAGCAGCTTCAGCTCCTACCCATCCACAACATGCAAGGGGCATACCCTTGAAACCCAGTCTAGTGGTCTGAGTACTGTTCAGTCGTCTTTAATCCTGCCCTGATACAGAGCATGACTTACCTCCGCTATAATCAGTTTAAGTCCCCACATTAAGGTTTCTTTGGAGGCAATGGCTGTACTAGCCTGAAGGTGAAAGAGGCACTTTCAGATTAATGTGCATAAAAAGGATATCTGCATTTCACCCACCAGCTGGCTTTCTAGTTACAGGTTTTTTGGTCAACCATTTCCTCACAGCTCTCCATATCTTGCTCTGAGATTTACAGTCCCGTTAACCATGAGATGCCYCAAGCTACATACATCAGTGCTTCCCTGGTGGTGAATGAAACTAGGGAGTGAGCATATGACAGCTGAGGAGTGGCTCAGATCATGATGGGATAACCTGTTTCCAAACTTTCGGAGCTCAATGCAGGACCCACAAAGCTTTTCTATACCAGACTTCAGCTRTACAGTGTGCACACACCTGAGTGACCCTGAACAGGAAGATAAGACAAGGTCAGTGAGCCTACCTGGGCCTAAGTTAAAAAAGGGGCAGAAAAGCGAACAACAGCAGATTGTGAAAACAGACAATTTTCTTCAAGTCTTGAAGTGACACATAGTAAAAGAGTGCTAGATACCACTGATGTGAGCAATTCTACCTTACACTATGCATGCAGAGCAGCCCGAATCTAAGCATTGTGCTTTACTGGCAAGGGTGAAAGAAGAAATTCTGCCTAGGAATTTTTGGTAGCACTACTAATAGGATGCATAGTAGCACTGCATGTATTCAGAATAAGAACACTTCCCTGAAGGCACTGAGTGGAGTATTTAGGAAAGAGAACAGATGTAAGAAATGCCTTTATGGCTCATCTCCATAGGCTTCTCTGGTTCACCACAAAAGAGTTGCCTTTTGTCTTTGATCATCTGAGGATGCCAACCACCCCTGGCTCTCACAGACTTTCAGATAACCACATGTATGTCTTCTACCATAATTCTCCCTCATCTTTGGGAGCAACCGCCCACAAAGATCCAGAAAAGTACCCTGTTAGCTTGAAGCACTTGAAAGACTACTTGTCATCACCATTGCATAACAAAATCAAAATGAATTACCCCTGCCCCCAACAAAACCCACATGTTAGGAATCAGGTTGTTCAAGATTGGCTGAAATGGGCTTTGTTTGCCCTGTGGTTTCCATAGCTGAGTGGATACAGCATGCTACAGTGCTGTMCCTTGCACAGAAGTTCAGGGCACTAGACAAGCAGATATTCACCGACTTCAAACTCCTTCAGGGTTCAGATTGAAATGCCCAGTGCAGAAGAGACCAGAGAAGAATCCTACACCAAAGGCAGAGTGGGGAATATATTTATGATGGATGTTGAATTTCAGAATGCCTCCATTTGTTTCATCCAAAGAAGCCTCAGAATTAAACATTTAGATTCAATAGCTTAAGAGCTTTAAGTTTTCACTTAAATCTAACAACAACAAAAAAGGTTGCACAGAAAATCCCCACAATGAATCAAGTACTGTTTTGGCTCAGTGAAAAATCTCGTTCCACCATAAATGGTAAGTGTTACTACTTGCTTGACACACAAGATGGAGATTAAAGAGCTGATAGTATGTTTTTAAAACAGTTACCTTGGGTTTACACACAACAAATGCGTCAGAAGGAACATTAGCAAGTCTGTGTAGTGTAATGCACCATGATGTGAATAACTAGATAAAAAATATCTGCAATTTATATCAAGAAATGCATACAATCAGGAACATACAAAAAAAAAAAAGATTTTCACTCTATATTTGAATGAGAGCAATAACCTGAGGATGAGACTTTGGAGGCAAGCTCCACACGGGCCTGCACACTGTGCCTTCAATCAAAAGGCTGGAGGTGAAGAGCAGACGGCACCCTCCCTATCCTTCTCGTTCACCCGAATGCTTAAGTGCTGTGCATTTCTGCTCAGGACACAGCAACAAGGTGAACTCTCATTGTGCTATCACAACATTTGGAGTCATGCTGGTGAATTACTGCTCTATGTTTATAGTCATTCCCAATTTTGATGTGAAGGACAACATGGCCTCTGACACTTGAGGCACTTGAAATTAAAATAAACTCTCAGATTCTGGGATTATATGGAAATCAGATCTCTGCTTTTGTTTCTTCTTCTTCGGAGATGAACCCAAGTCTTTCCTCACACTTTTTATTGTAGAAAAAAAGAAACAGCAGCTTATATTCCAGAAAGCAAGTATTTTTCCCTTATCCCAATGTATTTGAACTGCAATTATTTGTTAACACATCTTTTAGGAAGATTTTCCTAATAGAAAATCAGGGGTTTTCCAACAGATCCTTCTGGAATAGGAATAATGGACATTTTCCTTCACAACAAAAGAGACCRAGCATCCTTTAAAAGCCTGGTGGTCCTCTTCAGAGGGACTCTGTGGGTACAGGTCCCACTGCCAATACTGGAAAACACTGGCACTAGAGTTAGTTTTAGCCTTCAGGTAGACCTAAAGATAAAATAAATACATATTTGCCTTCATGTTTGATTTTTTTTGGCTTTGCCCTCCAGCCATTAATGAACAATATACCTTTCAGATGGAAGACTCCTTTAAAASCTAGTACTTCTTTTTATTTCTCAAAAGAATTTGTTTTCACACAAGAGCTTTTCAACACAGCTAAAGAAATAAATTAGTGCCCAGTCATGATGACAGCTTGTGGGAGGAGAACTTTGGTCCCCTAAAAGACTGGGGAAGAGAGACACCATGTTATTCATGCAGGGATCTTCAAAGCCTCTGGACTAGAGGTCTTATAATGTTGGCTTTCCTTTGCAGCAAGCAGATTTACTCCCATTTACCCCAATAGAAAACTTTTCTATAAAATGGCTCAATTTCTGAGACAAGTTGAGCTGAAAGTGGTAGTTATAAGAAGAAAAATCACAAGTCTCTTAGTCTCCACAGAAGCTTGCTGCATTCAGCCCTGGCAAAGATCTCATTAAACTTGTACAACTCAAGACTGATCATAAGCATAGATTTCTGTGTGAGCATATTTGTGCACAGTTACTTGAGTCACCAAATCATTTCAGTCCTACRGGGCAGAGATGACATGTAAGTAAACCACAGGTGTGAGAAGGACTTAATTTCTAATAGCACTTTTATGGCTGCTGTTATTCCTTCATGGTAAATGAACTGTATTATTGAAAGCCACAASAAGTCTAGGCACAGAAAAACATGCTGCCTGCACTCACACGTGTATTCACACTGGTGGTTGAGTTTCTGCAGTGAAACAAACCCACTGCAATGGAAGGTGCTCAGCTGATTTAAATCAGTTGAGCTTTGCATGCACATACCYCACCAAGCATGCTTACAGTATATTCAGCTTTATGACAGCAAATTGTCAAATGGGCAAAGAAACACTACAGCCAGGTACCATTGCTAGGCTGGGTCATAGTTTCACAAGTGCTTCAGAAGAGGTACCCTGGTCACCACCCAYCAGTGCTTGCCAAGGTCAGATTGAAGCAGTGACCTTTTTGCATTAAGCTAGGTGTCTAGCCACAGCACAAGGGAAGACAAATAGCCAGCATCTATTTTAATAACGCCTTTCTACACACGTGGCCTCAGGTCTCATGCCTCTCAGGGCAACAAGGCTCAGCATCACACCCTGCATGCTRTGGAATCTCAGGCAAACCAGAGTTTCTCCCTAATTTGCACGTAACTCTTTCTTGACCTTCCTTAGAGGAGGAAAAATGGCAGAATCCAGACTAGAAAAAGACACTACCTAGAGTTCTAGCAGAGTTTCACTGTGTCAAGCAAACAAAAGTCAACCCTACTAATTTATCACCAAGACTTCTTACTCTTTCAGGACTGTTTCCCCTATGGTTTCTTTTCTCCCGCAGAACCAGTTTGCCTCAGCTGCAGTCCATTCAAGCAACTGCCACAGCTAGGCAAAATAACGAAGCCCCTCATTAACTCTTTCTGGATGGTTTTTCCAAGTGGTGTGCTTACACTGGCACTTTAACAGTAATTACAGACTATAAAATAATGCATGTATGTGATGCAATGTTCTGGTCCTTCCTTACTTTTTCTGAGTGTTTAATTTTCATATACTAAAATCACATTATTAAAGGCTTCATTTTCTTTGTTTTTAGACTTTTGTTTTCTTTTTGTTTTGTTTCTGGATGTTACTTATTTATATTAATTGTTCAAAGGGAGCAACAAGTTGGAAGAGCTTCTTATGAGAAAACCAGACTTTGCTTCTAAGTTTCCATTACTAAAACAAATTGAAATCAGTAGGTTTCAAGTCTTCCTCTGCCACACATGCTCTTATTTGCAAGATAGCAAATCTGCGACCACAGGTTCTTTGTTTTACTCAGTGAATCTGTCCAGAGGAGTATGAAAAATCCACCCACAGCTTCTCAGCATGCAAGCTCCCCAGTGACCACTGTTCTACCTATCTCAAGTTGGCAATACCTTGATTCGTAAGCAGCTCTTAATCTCCAGTGTTTACTCACATAATAGCTCTTTGAATGTGTATGTTCTTATAGCTAGGAAATTATGCACAATTACTTAACCAACAGAACACAGGAAGTCTTAAATCTGAAACAAAGCTAATTTCAGGTTTATCCTASAGAGTGGGTGCAGTCTTACTCCCTAACCCCTTTTCTTTCCCGTGATATGAGTGATGGAAGAGTGACTTAAGGGCCTCCTTCTAAGTGAGATTTCTTACTCTGGAAAAGGATTAGATAAAAAGAAAGGCAAAAAAGCCTTTATCTAGAAATGAAACCCCTGAAATGAGAGTAGGAAGAAAAGSCTTCTACTTTGATCAAACTATAGCATGTTTTTTTATGAGCAGGCTTTATGCAAGCACTGTGCAGTACTATGAGTGGATGCTTGTAGATGGGAGTGGTAAGGTCAACTCTTAAGCACATGTGATGGTTCCTGTTATAAAGATCTGTTTTGGCATTTATAACCTTGCCAAATGTTAAGAGTTTGTGCTAGAATTCTCTGTGGTAGATGTCTGCCTCAGCCTGATAGTTGATTTTTTTTTCCTTTACATTTCAGGATAGATCAATAACTCGCAGAAATGTTTTACTATACCAGAAAATGTGGACAACCTTTTGTTTGAAGAGCTGTAGCAGTGACGTTTTAGATCAAGGAGTTCACAGTTGGCAATGTTTGCCTTTCTGTTAGTGATATGCTGTGCTGAGTTCCATAAAAGCCTGGCCAAAACCGACCAAGGGATAAGACTTTGTAAAGGTTCAGTTCATACTTGCTYTGCATTATTCACTGAATCTTCTTCCCACTGAATGTGCAAGCGTTACAGAGAACGAAAGCACAGGTATAGCCCGGTACTGCTGCAAGATCACACCTACTCTATTCACAGGACTGTGACTGTAAACCCAGACCCTAGAAGTCTTTGCAAGAGCAAGTGTATCATTTTGAACAGAAGCATTTCTGAGGGCAGAGATGTGTATCTGCATATATTCAAGTCCAGACCAATTCTAATCCTATAAGGAGGAACAAAATAAAATAGCAAAGGGCTCAGCCTGGCTAATTTAAGAAAGGGGAGATGGAGTAACGGAGTGACAGAGCCCTTTGCAAACGTGGATGGAGCAGAACAGTATTCATATTTCCCAAGTCAGGGAAATTTAGGATTTTCAGTTGCTAGATTGCCTATACAGAAAAGCACAGGGAGTGGGCTTCAGAGGAAAAGTCCAGCAGAAGAGAAATGAGCTAAAGGAGGAAATCATAACCATCAACCCAAAGCCCAAAGACTGCTGAAGAAGAGCAAGGAAACTAAGGAAGAGTGGCATGGAAACATTCTCACTTTAATTTCCATGTCCTATGCTCCATAGTAGAAAGGATTTGGTTTAGAAACCCACCTGAAAAGTTTGGTATACTTGATGTGTCACTRAAGAGAGAGAGATCACAAGGGTGAAGCACTAGGAAAATCAAGTCTAACCTCTGGCTGTCCCACATGGGTCAACAGTTGTCCTGGGGATCCTCAGGTTCCATTTACAGGAAGGTAATCCAGCTGGAGACCCTTTGCCCAGAAAATGGACTAAAGACAGCAGTCAATGACTGAAGCAGAAAGGCAGGCACTTGCCTCCCTGCTTTGTCTGCTTTAGCTGTGTCAACACCATTACTAGTGGCCGCTACTTCTAGTTTGCCCCATTTTCTAACCAAATGGAACATCAGTCTTTCAACATGGGGTTGATGGGGAACAGAGCTGCTCAGCTTCAGTGCTGGAACTACCTATGCCCAGTGCTAGGTAGAAGAGACTGCATTTTCTTAAGTATTTCGTATTTCCCCCAGTGTCTGGGAGGCCTCTCATATGGCAGTAAGTGAACCTCTCCGGAAGAGAGAACTTGTAAAGACATGTTCCAGGGAGAAGTTCTACTGTTACTGGTTCTTTTGGGAYGTAGACGAAAGAAGCTGTTCCTTGGGAACACGCAGGTGCTACAGGTAGGAGAAAAGGTAGATTGCAGAGAGGTTTCTTCCTGTTTTTACCCTGACGCTTATCACTGAGACACACGAGGTTGCAACAAGTGCCGGGAATTTCCACAGGAGCCGTGATATGGAGCAGTGTTGCACAGAGACCTCTTTGTTTTGTTCTTTTTGTCCAGCACTGTCTTACAAGTAGGAGGATGACCACCTAGACGACTAGATACAGCAAATATTGGATGCTGGGACTATCCTGCTGTTGTCTATCRTGCCAGTCTGTACTGGTGCTGTTCCCTCAGAGGGAACCACTCTCTCCTCAGCAGCATGGCTGGAGAACTCGGGCWTGAGCCAAATTGCAACATGATGCAGTCACAGATTTTGGGCATTTGTTAAAGGAGACTTTTGCGCAGCCACATGCATGTTTTATGAAGTATTTTGTGGAAAAATACATGAAACCTACTTAGAGATACTACTTAGGAATACAGGTTTCTGTCTGTGTGACCAGGTAGGCAGTAGAGTTTTAAAAGAGCCTAAACCATACAAAACAGAAATAGAGTGTAAATAAACCATCAGAGTAAAAAAAACCTTTTCCCCTTTGCACTGAGAAATGAGAAGCAGCAGAATAAGCACTTTGCATGACTATATTGGGGTTGCTACTCGTTCTCTGTGGTAATATAACTGCCTTACTGAAAGCCACAATGAATTCAGGAGCAGAAAGCTACAYTGACTTGAGTATGTATTTTTAATCACCATGGAGATCAAGTTTGTACAGTGAAAGTGAACCTACTGTAGCTGACAAGTATGCAACTGTTTAAAATCCTTTTTTTGGAGCAGAGCAAGCTTCAAGTTCACATTCACTCACACAGAGGATGCAGCCCGGTCATTGCCCATGCACAAGACTAGTTTATACTTTAACACCTACGCAGATTTACACCTCTCTGAGAAAAGTTATGACCAGGAGTATTCTGGGCAAAGGGTTTACCATCAACCATTCTTCAGTGTCCTCGCTCATAAAACTGTGGGTCTTGTTCTGATTTCAGGTACTATCAGAGAAATATATTGAACTTTCAGAGAAATATTTTATGACAGCTACTTCTTTTGAGTGCTGGACATATTTGCATTTCAACCAGTAGATTTGCTTTATGCTTATTCTAAGCTCAACTTGACACTTATAGTTTTCTCTAAATTGGTTAGATGCTATCTAGACAAACTGCAAGAGCAATAAATACTGGAGTTTGAGAGATCCAGAAATTGCCTTCATTTTTCCCCTGCCAGAAATGTATATTCACCAGCTTCATGTTTTAAGTGAATGTATATACTTTTACCTTGCACATAACAGATGTCCAATGTCATTATTACTTGGTCAGCCCATCTCAAAGGATTACACAGAAATCCATCCACATCATTTTAATGCATGGGACTTCCTCAGAAAGATAACATTCTGCCGACCACAGCCTTAGAGATTTGAAGTTATCATTATCTGTTACTTAAGCAAGTCACCCTCTACCACTCAGGTAAGTGAGTGATTTAATTAACATTTTAGAGGTGAGGAGTGAAGGATAGAAGCATAAGATATCCTATGAGACCTGGAAATACTTTCCACCTCATAGAAGTGGCAGTAGCAATTTAAAAAAATACAGGGTTCTTTTCAGTGAACTTCTCACTTAAGCAAAAAWTCAATAGACAAATAGACGTGATATATGCTAAATGCTCATGTCTATCCCCCAAGCTATGTGTTTTTGTTTCCAGTTATGCTGAAATCTAAGTTTTCCACAGACAGATAGCGTGCACTAGAAAAGGCTCTCAATGGAACAGGACTGTCACCAATTCCTAAGTCTGAGCAAAATAAACAAGGAGTCCGCATCTACCTCTTTCTTCCGATTCTTTCCAAGTATCTGTCAAGTCTCTTAGTACTTGGGTTCAAGACTCCGGTTCTGCTAATGCTAAACACCTTCTCAATAGAGAAACTATTGACAACGCAATTAAAAGAGACTTAAGTTGTTGGCATTTCACAGAAGGGCTGGGGAAGGACTGCACAATTTGAGCATTTTGTGCGCTAAATGCAGAATATGTTTCTTCCACTAGCTCATAATAAGAATTCTCTCTTTGATGTGAAACATAGACAAGAAAAGACTCCTTCACTTTTACCCCATCTGAGCTCTGCTGTGGGGTTTATCAGCCACAAATCAACCCTGTGAAGAGAGGCAGGGCCCAGAAGGCACAGGAAGCCCAGCTCTGCAAAAAGGCAGGGGATACAAGCTCTCTAGCTTCAAGGAYCTAATCAGCCAGGAGCACAGGAGGTCACAGCACAGAAGGGAAGCACAGTGACTCTGCTTGCTGAAGATGTACTGGCACAAGCCAAACTGAACAGAAGACCCATATGAGACATTTAGGCAAGAGCAGACTTGAAAATTGCTGGAAAGACAGAGCATATCTTCTGCGAAGCGACTGTGGGTGCAAAGCATGGGTCAGCCTGTCCTTTGGAACCCAGCTGCTGTTAAAAGCTGAGGCCAGRCACTGTGCCCAGGTTGTTTCTTTACCTTTGTTGTGCTCTTGGCAATAGCAGGGGCTTTAAAAAGTTAAATATTCCTGCCAGTGTAACTCAGAATGATTTCTGCATAGCCAATAAAATTATAATAGGCAACAAACTGTCATCCCTTCCCCCTACCAACCGGGATGCCAGTCTAATACTCAAGCTGAACTAAAGCAAAGGCTATGGGCTATTGACCTGTCATCTACTCCAAAGTGGAAACTTTGCACCAGCAGTAGATGGAATAGTAGCACCAGTCTGGGGCTCAAGAGTGCTGGCATGTCAGGTGCAATATCATCATAGTAACCTTAGTTATATCCCTGTCTCAGTCTCTTCCCTCATACTCTTCCYCAAGAGAAAATAGCAAGGTTAGGAGGCTTCCTATTCCCGAAGACCTGTGAAGAACTACATCACAGATTCCTACTTTGTGCCCCTGAGTAATGCCTGACACATTACTTTCACAGGTATGAGCTGACATATTAGCTGAGCTGTGATAAAACACTGACCTTCCCTAGGCTCTCCAAAGACATCATCCTGCAGTGAATGTCCCATGTTGTTACCATCAGTTTCTTTGCTTTAGCACRCTGGAAGAGAGCAGTGGCATGCAGAGGCAGGTGGAGGTCCCAGAGTAAGGAAAGTGCAGTATAGAAAGTACCTCAGGATATCAGGGCTTGATCTTCAGTCATGCCCACAGGCTCATGTATAGTTTGATCATGTGACTATTTTTCCYCTGCTGTCACATGAAACACTATTTTTTCCAGACAAGTATAGCTGACAAGTGTTGAAGCAGTTTACCATCTTCAAATTGACACAGAAAAGATTAGTGAGACAACGTATTTCAAACTCTGCTGCGTTGTTAACCATATTATAAAGCTCCCTTGCTGTGCCATCACCCTTGTTGGCCTCCTGGGCCTTCCCTTCATTTTGGTTATTGTCTACCTTTATGCATCTGCTGTTGGCAGATATGGATGATATGGCATGACCATGTTCCTTGTCTAGAGGAAAAGACACTTCGGGCACTACTGCTGTCACCTGACACTCCCCTCTGATTCTGTCACACTGCTGGAGCATATGAAATGGTGCTACATGGACTGGCGATATGAATGAAGCAGGACTGGAGACTGGGGACTCAGCTAATTTCCTCTGTGTATGAAGATGTATGGAGGGACAGTAAATTTCCCTACCCAGTGGGTGTTATGTAGCACCAGAAGAATAGACTGTAGTAGTCAGGCACAGTAGGGCTTCATTCCTTTTAACAGCATTCACTCCCTTCTGGATATGATGGCCTCCATGTCTATCTGACTTGCAGAGCTGAAGCTAGCACCATAGAACAGTATATCATATATGAGCAAAAAACTTCTCAGGCATCTCCTCACTCGCCCCTTTAAGAYCTATGCCAGCTGGTTCATTTCATTTCCTCTCCTTACATTAAAGGATGTATTTATTACAGATTTTTTTCACATATCTCAATATGCTCTATTTCCTTCTGTTATAGAAGAACTGACATAAAGAATTCAGAGTATATAAAACAATCCCCTTGAAACTCTTCCTAATGCAATAGCCTGATAAGAAATGTGTTGCTGAATATTGTCTGCAATCACCATCCCAGGAGTTCTGGGAATATTGTCTGTGAAGAGGAACTATCAGTTCAATGAGATGATTAGGAGAAAGAAAATGGGGAGCAATCACCCAGCCTCATTTTACCTTCAAAGAAGTTAGTTATCATGATGTTAGTTATCAGGAGTCAACAGCCGCTACGAACTATATTCATTATCCTTCTAGGACACAAATATGAGGCATGTTGATACAAATATCAAGTATTGCATAATCACAGAGCAATTGGGGCTGGAAGGGACCTCTGGAGATCATCTGGTTCAAACCCCTGCTAAAGCAGATTGCCCAGAACCACATCCACTTGGGTTTTGAATATCTCCAAAGACATAGGCTCTATAGCCTCTCTAGACAACTTATACCAGTATYTGACCCCCAAAGTGAAAGTGTTTTCTGAAGTTCAGGTGGAACTTCCTGTATTTCAACTTGTGCTCATTGCCTCTCATCCTGTCACTGGGCACCACTAAGTCAGGCCCCTTTCTCTTCACACCCTTCCATTAGATGCTTCTAAACATCACTCATATCCCCCTAAGCCTCCTCTTCTCCAGGCTAAACAGTTCCAGCTTTCTCAGACTTTCCTCTTATGAGAGGTGCTCCAGTTCCTTAATCATCTTCAAGTATGTTTCTGGATCAGTGCCAAGCATAAAGCCTAGAGCATAAGGAAATATGTAAGACAGTTTCCTATTGAAATGCAAGTCACCATAAGGGGAGGGAGAAACATTTTTATCTCTACTGAGGGAAGGAAGTCCTCATTATCCTGGCAAGTGTAAAAAGCATCGCTGAAAAATAAACATTCACATATTCAGGAAAGTAAACCAATGGTTATTTTAACTAAGCAACTGGCCAGGCCACCTCCTGGAGAACAAGGAAAGAAGAGAATAAGAAATTAAGAAAAAAATCTTTCTGTTATTCTACCATAGGTTCCTTTCGCTGACTGTGGACCAGAGATTTAAAGGTTGTGCGATCAGGGAGCAGTGAGAGCTAGCTACTTCCTAAAGGAACCTGGAGCCAAGCACAATAATATGGCCAGCAGGCCAGTCCTGCAGTACCTGACCAAAGTATGCAGGGCAGACATGGGGATGGCAGCCAAGTTCAACTAAGAGTCCAAATCACCAGGCAAATACATGGTAATAGGGAAGGTCCAAGGTCAGTTCAGGAAGAAAATCCACAGATCAAGGCAAGGGCTGGTGAGAGTAATTAGGGTCAGACACAGTTCAGTGACTGCCAAGCAGGTGCACAGTGACAACAGAGACTCAAAGTCAAGCTGGGAAATCAATCCATGAGTTAGGGTCCAGAGCAATAGGAACCACAGCCAGGTAAAGGCACAGCTGTGGCTGAGCTGGAGACTGCTACTCCTGCAACACAGCTCAAGGAGAGAGTGAAGGCCCAGGCCTGAGCTCAAACAGTGTTCCTGTGCCCATGGGCAGAGAGCGTGGGTGAAGGTGCCAGGTGAGGCTGATCAGGGCCATTGAGACCTGCTAGCGCATTCAGAGCCCTGGCAGGATGACCTGAAGTCCTATAAAGCAAAGACTAGCTACACAGAGGTGAGGTCCACAAATGTATGCAGAAATGTAGGCAGAGCCTTGCTCCACACAGCTGTGCTTAAACTGTAGGAAGCATAATGCCATGCCTCCATGTATGCTTTGTTAGCATCCAGACTTCTATTTACAACCAGAATTGGTTCTTGCATGGATGCCTTTGCTCTTTCTTAGGATAATAATGAGTCTGGAGATAACCCTACACATCTCTGTRCAGAAGGAATTCAAAATCTACAATTTCTGGTCTGACCAACTGTGCAAAAGGATTTTGTTGGAACCATATCAGTGATGTGRCAATTCCAAGTGCTAAAGCTTTAGAATACGATGCAAGTGTTTACAGTACATCTAGTGTAACTATGCAAAAAAAAGYATTGCCTGCCTCATCTTCACTTATTGCTGCCTTCCACCAAAAGGCTGGTTGGCCCTTGCTTATTTTTACTGCATGCGATATTTTCACTCAGGCACAGGAACCTTTTCCTATTAAGTCATTTGCTTAACATTTGTGCATCAAAAGGTTATCTTATATTGCATCGAACAGAGTTTATTCATTTCATCCTTTGCCTGATAATATCATCAAAATGCAATGTGTTATGAGACTAGAAAAACAAAAACAGTCTCAGCTTTTTCAAGCTGGTAGTCCATTGCACCAGATAAAAATGCTTCATTGTGGAACTCCGTAATACAATATATCACAGAGAAAACTATGCCTCAGTGGTGGATTTGAAAACCATGTGAGTTTTGGGTGTATGTAAATGAGAGTATCTTTGTGAGAGAAAGAAAAATGCTTGGGAGAAAACCTTGCTGTAACAGGCTGAGAGTCCATGACTAGCAGTGCAAGATTATCTTTATTTTAGGTTTTGGTAAGGCTTTCAATGCCTCACAGCCCCCTGCTCACTTCCTGTGAAATATTAGCAACCTGATATGCATCATTTGAGGAGCTCCACTGTCTATCTATTATAGTTTCATGTGTTTTACTCCAGACCGATAGCTTTGGTTCTTTGGGGGATGACTAGACTGAGTAGAGCAGGAAATTATACAAATGTAATGTCAAGATAGAGCTTATTTTCTGTAATATGGGCTATAAAACATCCCAGCAAGCAAAAACCTGGACACTCCGTAGAACTGTGAAGACCATGGCCCATGCATATACACTGCACCGAAAGGCAGCTACAAACTCAGTCTAACTTCGTATTTCAAAAGAATGAATTAAGTCACTGCTGTTAGGTGCAGCCAAGATAATGCTCTCCGTAGAAAACTCAGTTCTGTTCATTTCATGTTATATGCCGTGGGGTTCAGGCAGCAATTGTTATTGTTGTCCCAAAATCCGGGTTCTGTTACCCGGTGTGCAAGCAACCAATAGACACACAGGGTCGAGATATTTGTTTATTTCATTTCTGCGCAGAGATGGGTGCTAGGTGGTAAATCCACAAAGCCAGCACACCTTCTCCCCCTCTCATTCTTGATTTATACACACTTTTTAGGGAGTACTTTATACAAATCTTTCTATTGGTTACAGTTTCATTACATCAGGTAATTGCTCTGCGCTTGCGCTTTCACATTCTTGTTAATTAGCATAGGAAGCGAAGAAGAGGTGGTAACATCATTATCATGTCATTTCCATCTCATTATTCATTTAGGGGTGTAAAGTTTAATATGTTAATAAGCCTTAATGAACCTAAGGTCACTTCTGGGTTATTCTGCTGTTTTTGTCTTACCTACCCTTCACATTCTTCAAAGCGCTGTGGTTTCATCAAGGTTATTTAGCCGGAGCTGCTTATCCTTTGCAGTACTGTTTTACTCTCTCCCTTGTCCTTGAGTCTTGTTAACTATTTGCAAGGTTTTTCTCACAGCATTTCTCTAACATTATGATGTGTTATTGTTGTTTCTCATTTAATCACATACGTAGAAGAATGAATTTTTCTTTCTTAGACAAAGATGAGTCTTTAGAGGAGTCTAAATGCAGTTGAATGACAGGATGCATTAAAAATTCTAATGAGACATTTTGATTTAAATATGTTTAAATTAATTAACCTACATATAATAATGATCAATCATCATGACATACCTATTCAAGTAACTATATTAAATAAAAATCATGTAACTTTACATACTTTCTCCTAAAGTTTAACAGAAAGTGGACCTTCAAAAACCCCTTATAAAGCCAAATCCCAATCCCTCCAACAAACTAAATCTTTGACTTTGAGTTGAATACAGTATTTCATTCAATTGTAAAATGTGTTTCTGAAAGAGGACAGCATGATTTAGTTTGACCACAAGGCAGAGATGAAAGAGCAACTATACATATATATATATTAACTTCTATTAAAGTTTCTCACAATCAAGTCATATGAACATTAACAAGCCTGTCTAGGTTTATGCACTGGGCAATAAGAAAAACAAGCAGTGACTGTCTGACACCATGCTTTGAAACAGCTCAGAAAGAGATAGAAACAACATTTCAGTTTACTGTGACTTCTAGCAAAACCTGTAAGATAGAATGGAAAATAGGGGACACTTTTCTGCTCTGGAAGAAATACGCCATCCAAATCTTAGATCCTACTGCTACTCTAGCTGAAAAAGGGGGGGGGATGTCATGTATGTAGGTATAGTGGGAGAAGCAAGCGACATGGAGGAGGTGTTCATTGTAAAGTCGTTTCTGGTCTCTTAGTATTTCTAGTGAAACAGGACCTTGTGACATTTTTATCAGCAGAGGAACCCAACCTGGAGGGAAAGGAAGGCTGGTAGATTTGCACAAGAATTATTTTCACAGGTAGTGTGGGATGTTCGATTCCAGCAGATAGAAAGTCCAATGCAAGAAAGTTACTTACTTAATTACTAATTTAGGAAGTTAGTTAAGTCAGCTGACTGTCAGGAACATAACAGTGACACCAGCTCTCAAAATAGGATAGTTGAAGTTCCCTCACACCCTTGGCAAGTGCCAGAAGCATAGTTAGGAACTATTAGGTTTACAAGAAATTTAAATTAAGCAAAAAAATTATTTAGTTTTTGTGGTTTCAGAAAACAATAGAGCAAAGCCCAAAGACTTAAAAAAGATAAGGTAAATTAAAAGAACACAAGATAGTTATTTTTAAGTCAGCCACATGAATGAGTTCTCAAATCATTATTTTTATTCATCAAGGCAGTAACTGTGAAAATATTTGGGGTGTCTGTAGGCTACATCTCTTGGGTTGAACCTCACATTGCAAAGTGTTCTCCATTAGCTTTTCTGTCTGTTCTAAACATGAATCCAGGTCCTTCTGGACTTAGATTTARATGATCAATTCTTACAGAAATCAAATATCGATATATGCCCAAATGTCTCTGCAATTTAACATACATTAAGTGTATATTCCATTTCATATAAAGTCATACTATCTTCTAAATGATATGGTTGAACCAAGCCTCTGCAGAGGAAACTTGGGAAAGTTCAGCTGGTCTAAATAATTACAAACAATATATGTCCCTCTACCTACTTTAAAAGCAAACAGAAGAATTAATTACAGAAGACTTAATGTAAAGTTGAACTCAGTTTAGACAAGGATTTAGATTACAGCAATCTATCAAAAAAGTGATTTGGGGGAGGAAAAACTGCTGTACTCCTGCTGCATGCTTAGTGACAAAAAAGACAAATTCAGTAGTTAACTGCTGTTGGTATTTATAGCTTATCAGGGCATACAGTTGCTCTTTACAGAACTCATCACAAGTTGTTACTGTAATCAAAGGGCACAAGGTTCAGAAAACCACTCCAAAATGGGAAGCTTTGAATGCTCTGCTCAACACAACTCTTCGGTCTCAACAAAATTCACGTTGGCATATTTCCTGGAGTTCAGTGCTGTTTCACCTTACACAAGGATTTCAGCACTTTCTTCCCAAATAGTTATTGCAGCAGTTTCTAAAAAAAAAGAACAAATAGTAAGAGGCACATGTCCTTGCTAGTTCCCAAATTCTTATTTTTGAGCTTTTGCTTCTATGCCTCTCGCTTATTATTCTTCAGACAAGTTTGCCCAGTGCTGGAGAAATGTAGAGTTCAAATGTCATCACTTTTGTTCACCAATATTTACTTTAGAAAGTCTAACCTGATAAGATAATATGAAAGCCAAATTTTTTGTAATTATCAGAATTTTACTATTTTGTTCCTTCCTTTACCTGAAGCATGCTCACTGTTGCCAAGTTCCCAAATTTAGTGATATTTGGAGCTCTTCTGCTTCAGCTTCTGGAGTCACATGATTCTCTGAGATCTCATATTCTAGCCTTTGTTGTTACAGAAGGGGAAAAAACCCCAAACAAATGCATTATTTTAGAGTCATGTGAATTGGAGCTAGCAGGCTGAGTCATGGTTTCTCTGTCTTCAGGGTTGGCAAGACTCTGTTTTCCACGTTATGCTGATGTTGTGCCCCAGTGAGTTACTTCCTAACAATTCAAGCTAGTATTTCCCTCTGCCAGACAGGACTTGTTTGTTTTGCTGTGAAAAACAGGGCTGATTCCTAGTCACATATCAATATCAGAAAAAGTGAATAGTTTAAGTTAACAAGTCTGCTGACATGGGAGAAGCCCAGCRATTCTCAAATTCCATAGATGCACCTCCATCAAAACATAAGCACTATATGTACTGAAAAAGCATGTAGCCTTGGGGGTCAGGCTTCTCTACTGACACAAGCAGTTTTTATTATTCGCTTGTAGAAAATGAAGGTTATAGAATCAGTCAGTGGCAAAGTTGGAAGAGACATCATTAGCTCCAGGCCACTCTGAATCCCCCACACCGTKACTCCTCCCTTCCTCAGACAGCAGCAAGAACAGCACTACTGAATCAGGAAATTCCATCCTACACATTAAAAACATTGGGAGGAGCAGGAAAAATAGATATTAATTAAATCAAGCCTTAATAAATAAATTGGACTTTCTGGAGTTATAATAGAGATTAAMTGAGATTCTAAACCTTTTAATTAAAACATTTATAACTGAAATCTTCTATGCCTAACAGTAAAATCTAAGGAAAATTCCCATTGTGAGCACTTCCTCAAATGCTAAATAGTTAATTTACTGCTTCAACGGTAAGTTCTTCAGTTAACTGGATGGGGTTTTCCCCCTATTAGATATAAACTAATAAATAATTCTTTTCCTGAAGAGTTAGTGACACAAGCGTTGATCATACAAGGATGAAAAGAAGGCACAGAAGTTATCAGTAAAATATGGAATATTTCCAAACCTCATGAATATTTCCAAAACTCTCCTGCCTGAGAGCCAATCCAGAGTTTCAGTGTGGTCTGGGTTACCACATAGATCCTTTGCTAGGATTCCTCTTTCAGGGACTATTTCCTTCAAAGATAAGATGAGTGTGCCCAGAATGGAGATGATGCACACTCTCCTTCTCCACTTCAGATTCTAGAGGCTGCAGAAGCTTTTATCAGGACCTTTCAGCAGGAGACACCCAGAGATGAACTGAGGAAAAGCATGGTACAAGATTCAGCAATTATGTCTTCATTCAGTTTTCTTGTGACCTTGAGGAAATGATGAGTTTCCCTTTATTTTTCAGTTTATTCTTGTCTCTGCTCCGTAGTTCTCTTTCTTTCACTGCAAAAATAAGAAATAGTGCAGGGTAAAAGCCTAAAGCTGACAACCCATAACTTCCCTTAATTACCTATAGATTGGGTACATCAATGCTATACTATTTCCTGATGTGTTTAAGACCAATCTTGGTAGGAGTGAATGCATGGGAATAAAGGGTATTTCAGATTGCCTGAGTATTCTGCTCTTCATCTCAGCAGAGGTACTATTAGTACTCATTCTCTGTGGTGAGATAACCTAAGATGTAGCAGAGCACTTCTAAGAAGACAGCTAGTCTTTACCTGAAGACTTCAAGGTATGGGAATCATCACTTCCTATGGTAGTTTTTTCCAACGCTTAGTCATGCTCACTGTTAATAATATGTGCCTGATTTACAGTTTGAATTTGACTGGCTCTAACCTGGGGGTGTTGCACCTTTCTCACTCAGTGAAAAAGTCTTTTACTACTTGCACTTTTCCTCTGTGCACATATTTGCATGCTGTGATCTGATCACATTTTAACCTGTCATGTTTCCATTTGGTTGTTTATGTGCTACTGTATCTATCTAGCTGAGGGGTTAGAGGTTCTAGAAAGGGATTTCTTAATGTGTTTGAGGAAATTAATATGTGCAAGTCACAAGATAACTTGCCAGTTTATTTTACAGAGGTTGTTTCAGACCTTGAGGTAAAATCCCACTGAAACTAATGAATTTGTCCCCATTTAGCTTGAAGAGTTTGGTCTTCCAGGATGAGATGTATCACTGAATGATCTAGGCCAATTCAGTGGTGGTGACTCTATAAAGACAAACTTTATTTCCCATTTCTAGTCCTACTGCTCAACCGGATTTCACAAAGCTCCGCTCTTTACTGCTAGGAAAAGGCATACAGTACAACAGTGTCCTGCTTCTAGCTATTTGCCACTAACATGAATGCGGATGGCAACACCCACAACATTGTTTTGGTTCCCTTCTCTGCACACTGCCTCCCTTGCTGCATGTACTCCACCCAGCCTCTCAACTCTATCTCCACCTCAACATCCTTACATGCTTTCTCCGCTCCATCAGAACGAAGGAGGATAGAGGAAGGGTACTCTTCTGCYCCTATGTCCCAGCTGGTGGCATTTTTTCTTTCCCAGCAATGTGTAAGAATGGAGTTGTCATGCTGTCAGTGAGCCCTAGGGGTAGAGGAGCAGGAAGAGTTTTTTTCCCCCAAGAGGAAGGAGTCAGAGAGAAGGAGGGAGTCCTAGCAACTTCTGTGCTGTCTGCTTTGGTTGTAGAGATAAGTCTCCTACAGAAAAAAGTTCTGCGCATCCCCATTTGTGAGATCAGATCACTCTGACAATGGGGAAGGGTTAGTGAGGCTGAAGAAGAGGTGTCTGCCTCCTTCCCCTCTTCTCTAAAATTCCACTTACTTTGTGTCCAAAAGTTTTAATACAACTGTAATATCGCTTGGATTCCTGGCAGATTTTTGGTATATGAAAAAAAGACACCGATTTCCTCTGTCCATGATTGCTGTGTTTACAAAAGGTTAACATTATGATAGATCTCAATGGAATTTATACAGTTGAAGAATGATCCTGAGCTGTGAGATTCTTGTGCGTGTCTGTGTGTAAGTGGGTGGTATGAGCTAAACTTCACAGAGAAAATAGGCAACACGAATAAACCAGAGGAACTGAGAGAGGTTTTTTCTCTAGCGTTCAGAGGTAAGATGCTGAAAATGGTAATTTTAAATGACTAAGTGCAGGTTTTGCTAGTTCTCTGTGGCAATATAGCTGTCTTTGGGAAAATGACACAGATTCTAGCATGTAATTTTAATCAATATTGTGGCCCTCCTGCACATAAAAGGTCCGTGATTGGCTACAATTGTCAATAGGCAGTAACAGCAGCAAAACGTGCTATTTTACATGCACACACACACCCCCCACACGCAAAGTGCCTTACTGTGTGCCTTGACCATACTTCCGAAAGACTATAGTCATGATAGACATTTAGACTTGGCAGCTCTTTCAGTTCTCTGTCTTTTTTTAAGAAGCATGGCAGGGGATATGTTTGGCACAAGTGTCTCATAAACTTAGATTATCATTTCATAGCAGCCTTAAAAGCCCCTGACATCCCACCGCAGTTAGGTATTTTGGACTTGAATCAAATGCTGCTGTTTACTTCCTGTTTTCTTTTCAGCTTTAAGTTGTATCTTCCACCTACATTCCTCCATACTGGTTGACTATTTAGCTGAAGCACACTGAGAAACAGTCTGCATCCTTCTGCTGTCTTGACCCACTTTGTCTATGTGGCCAGTGATCTCATCTCATTCACAGGCACCAAAGCTTCAAACTCGTATGCCAGAATCTACCAGGCCATGGTACCTGGTTCTATCTGCAATCTACTTATCTCTGATCTGTGGCTCATTTACTTCCTCCTCCAATATTAGCCCTTCTTCAGCAGAAGGGAGATAAAAGCACCAGGTCTGTCCTCAGTTTCCCTGTGTTAAGCACTTAAGTATTGTTCCTGCCTAGGCCATGTAGATTTCTAAATTCCCAGACAGGTTATTAATAAAGTGTTTGAAAATTAAAGAGCAGTGGGAAAACTCCTCATGGTAAATCTAGGAATTGCTCGTATTTTTTTTTCCTCCCCCAAAGAATCGAAAACAGCAAGTTTCAKCTTCCCCTAGTTTGCTCCTTTAATCAAAGAATCTAGGCCCACATTATCTGTCTTTTGGTCCTCCTGCCCGCCAGAGGATTACACAGAAACCCAATCACTTCCTGTAAGGAGAACAGGATTTCCTCAAACAGACAGCTATCTGGTGAAAGCAGGCTCATCTGTCTGAGGTTATGATCAYAGTACCTCTGGCATTTCCCCTGTGAAAGAGGTGCCTGTTGCCATCCTCATTTAATAGACGGAAACTGAGGTGCAGACAGAACGTGAATCTCAATAGTTACGCTGAACGGTGACTACCACAGCTGGCGGGCCAGCTTGCCGTTGTTTCCTGGCTCAGTCCTCGAAAAGCTCTTGGTTCTACAGGGGAATCCTTCTTCGGCAAAAGGTTGAGTGGCAGGCCTCTACCAAACCATCCTGAAAAAGAGGCAACCCCACAGGCTCATTAGAGGCATGCAATTTTAGTGAATGAAGCCCTCTAATTCAAAAAGGCATTAAAGGAGTAGAGGGAAAAGGGGGGATTCAAGGTGATGTGAAAAGCAATCTGCAAAGAACTGGAGAGACACCAGGCCTTCTACAAGGGCAGGAAGATCAGGATTCAAGCTAGGATAGCTAATTATTATTAGGGCTAGAAATGAGTTTCTTTTTATTTGATCTGCATAATGCAAAAACAGCAGAACGCTCAGCTTCTCCTCATGCCAACTGCAAGCCAATAAAAGGAAGTTATCTTTTCATTTACTGCGTAAATGGGTTGTGTAGCTCTTTATTGCAAGATGTGATTGAAATAAGAAAATAAGCACAACTCCATAAAGCATCAGATACTTGTGAATTATGGAAATATTGGAAATCAGAACAATGCTGGTGCAGTACTGAGATAGATACCAGGCTTTATGTACTGGCACTTAAATCAGCACCTACCTACTGAGGATTAGAAAGTTTCTTAAATTTTCTAGTGAATGATCTAATGCTGTCTACTGATGAGGGGCACTGGATTTTAATTTCTTCATTAGAAACATCCATACCATCAGAATTGTCTTCTCTCCGCCTTGGTACTATAAGCTAAGCAAAAGAAAGAAACAACTGTCCAAAAGCCAAATCAGGCAGAAGAAACTCCTGCTTCTGCTTACATGTGTAACTTCTGTTGCAGAAAATGAAATTAATGTCTCTATACCTTGGCAATGTCTCCATATACCAGCTTCTTTCCACTAACTTCAGTTGATTTATGTCAGGAAAGAATCTCCCCCAGATTTCTCATGTTTCCGTACTCCAGCTGCTTCCAATAATAGAGGATATGTCACATACAGTCTTCTTATTCTGTGCAGCCACTGCTGAGGATAATAGACATAGCATGACACTCAGRGCAGTGCAGAGGTTAGTACAGCCTCGCTGGGCTACCTGGTTTCCAGGCCACATCATAATAAGTGCTGCAAATGGCATTCAAATGCAGAACATCCTCCTTCTTATCCTTAGCTTGTCTACCTGAGATAGGATATTGTTAGGACACATCTCCAYCAAAAAAATTAGCCTCAGACTTTGATGTCAGATAAAAATAACCTGTTCATTCCATCAAGCCAAGTTTCAGCCTTTTGAGGAATAAGAGAAGTAAGACATCATCTTCTTCCTACTGTTCAAGCAGAGACACAAAAATTACTTGTTTTACTGCAACCTCTTGCAAGTTTCTTTCCTTGACCAAAGAAAAGAGGGGCTGACTCCGATGCTTTGGTGCTCCAGTGAAGAGGGGAGCTAGGACTCGTCTGGAAGTTCCTGCTTCTTTCCTCTCACCAGTCATTTGTTTCGTCAGTTCATCCGGTCTCTGAGTCACTTCCTCCCCACTTCTCAGTCATCTGCTCTCAATGCACTTCTTCCAAGTAAGCCACTCTTCTTTGCACGATCTGGAGCAGGGTCCAGGGGAAGCCTTGCTGGGAGACATGCTAGAAAACAACCACAAGGTATGACAAGGTGAAGTTCCCAGACATTGTGGCCTACGCAGGAGTTTGGAGCAGGTGAATGTCATACCTTTTCGCGATCCTAGTGCTAACTCCAACAGAGTACAACACTTCATTATCACTACGTTTGTGACCCCAGTACTAGCTCCCAGTGAACTGATACATCATTATGTTGCACTGGGTAGAAATAGTCATCCCCACTGAGTAGTGGTGAGTTGTATGACCAAGTTGCTCTTCCCTGCCTAGGTACAGTGCTGCACTGACTCAGCCGCCCTGCTTCCATTTCTGAAGCTTGCTCAGATAAAGCCAGTGCACAGAGCACTGCAGTGTCAGCAGYTGCACAGCATGGACATGGCTGGCAGGAGTTTTTGAGATAGGAGTCTAAGGAGCCATAGGAAGCACAATCTCAGACTGGGCTGCAAGGAAGTAGTTAGCATTTATAGTCCTGCGCTCACCCTCCACAGAGATATTTTGAAACATGGGTAGAATTTTCTTCACTTATACCTGAGTATGATGGGTGCACAACAGCTCTGAACTCAAAGTCAAGTCCTACCAATTTCAGTCTTGCTATCAAATGCAAGCTTTTCTGAAGGAAAGGAGGCTTTGGGAATGTGGACTTTACCCTAGGCTTACCTACCCTCCAGTAGGAGTTGTATCAGAGAAACCATATTCTCATCAGGACTTTCAGGTGTGTGGGTGTTTCCAGGAATAAACAGCACTCAACCACAGAACAACCAGGAAGCGGCTTTACAAGCATACCATGGCGCTTTATTGTTACAAAGTTTATGTCCAGAACCAGCCTACCTCATTATGCCATTCTGCTAGGGAACKCGCCATGTGATGGGGCCAGCGTGCGAGGAAATGACCACCACACATCGCCCTTCACAGCCTGCTGAAAACAAGAGCCAAATGCAACGATCAGACAACCGTATTTCAGGTAGACTGGATGAAGTCCATTAAAGACCAGAACTGGAATAGTAGGAGGAACAGATACTCAAAGTGCATTAGCAAGGTGTATGTAGGAGAAGTTTTGCATCTGCCCACACAAGAAGTGATGCTATCCAATACTTTCGCTTTCTCTTTCACATACACCCATACGCAAAATTAATGTAGTTCATTGCAGCGGATGAAAATAAAACTTACAAAAATATTTTTCCTTCATTATAAAAACAAMTATTTTTATGATCTAAGAACATCAAAAGGCAGGAAATTCACCAACAAGTGTGACAGACACTGCTATATCTRAAAGAATTAAAGTGTTTTTAATGCTAAAGTACATTGGGAGAAGCTGATTGCATAATGTAACACAGTCTTAGTTCCACTTCCTTCCCAGACAAGACCATTATATTTCATTCYTAGGGTGTACACTTATTCTGTGAGTAAAGTAGATCTGTCAGTAGCAGAGAGAATTATATTACTTTTCCAGAACCATTTCCAATTTGAGAGATAATTTGATTGACCCATTTATGTACAACCTGTCATCACTGGAAATTAAGTTCTTAAAAAGTAATTCAATTTCTGTCTGCACCTTGAAAATTAAAAACCAGCTTTACATGTCCTGTACTACTTATTGAATAAGTTATTAGTATGGAATCTGCCATCAGCAAGAACTTTAGGGCTGAGCAAAACCACTTCAAACAGAGCAGATCACAGACTGTGCCTTTGTCAAATAATATCTGATGACATTATGATAATTAACATAAAATGGCTCTGCAATACCCACGCTGAAAACCACAGGCAGAGCCCAGACCTGTTCTCTTAAGACACAGAAAACAGGGAAAACTCAGAGGCCAGAAAGCTGTGAATAGAGGCTCTTCATTCCACCTTAAATGATCCTCCAGTTTTCTCTGCTGCGGTGTGGAAACGTGCATTTACTGAAAGTGGGTCTTCAGCTGCACCTTTTTGGTAATTTCATCATTCTCAGCTATGCCTCAGGCTTCAATTTTTGCTATTACAATCAATTTCTCTCTCTCCTTCTCCTTTTTGTCAGATGYACACTACCTTTCTGACTGATGCACCCAGAAAACCCTGACTTTCCTCACCTCTACGTGCATCCCATCATCCATGCTGATTTCTCCATCGGGGTCATCCTCCCTTCCACTTTCTTAGGGTCACTTCCTGTGTTGCTGGATCCTAGCTCCCCATGTACAACTGACAGGCCAGGCTTCAACAAGGAAGAAATAAAAAGCCCTCACCACTTCTGATGATAAATTTGTGTTTTTAGTACTGTCCCATCACAGACTTCTCGTATCTCACTTCTTAACTTCTGTTGTCCRCTGTAGATTTTTCATGTGGTAAAAAAAGGAACTGTTGCAGTGCATCCCAGACTCAGCCCTCCCCAGATTTCTGCACTAGCTCTTCCTATGAGCACCTCACTTTCCCTGGACACTCAGGCTTCAACCAGAAAGATGTTCCCAAAGGTTCTTAAAGACATCTTAAATGATATTTGCCCACTAAAAGAATCCAGCTGTCTAACTCCTTCTGGTTCTGAATGAATTCCTACAGGAATGGCAGAGACCTTTCACTGGACAATTTAAAGTAGAATTTTTCTTATTAAAAAGGTTGCTCACTCTCTTCCAAAACCTCCTCTACCCTATTGCGCCGTTCATTTCTTCAGGTCTTTCAGTTCATGCAGCAGTCATCTATCCAGTCTGTCAAATATCTGTGCATTTTGCTCCMCTTCTGCTTTCTCTGGGATTTGCATCAAGTTTCAGCACCATTTCTTTCATACTTAAGGCTTTGCCTGCTCACATTTTGCCTACTTCTCTCTCCATCTTTGTGTCTTAATCTCTGCCTATGTAATCACCTCCCTTTCCTCTCTGTGTCCTTGTCTAAAAACCAGCTGTTCACATGCATTACTAATTTCTAGATCAACAGTAAATACTCAAGAAATAAACCAAAGTGCAAATGTGAATAGCACATTGAAAGCCACAGAACAGTGCAGAGAAGTGCTAAAATGTTAAACTGAATTTATACTATTAATTGGGAAAAATTCATAGTACTCTCTCCTGCACAGAACTGCAGTCAATAGTAAGAGTCTGAGACCAAGAAGATCCAGATGAATTTCTGCCTTACCTGATTATGCTGAGAAAGGAAGGGACRGGACGGGACAGAATGGGAAGGGAAGGGATGGGAAGGGAAGGAAAAAACAGAATCTGGAATGACTATAACAATGAGGAAGTGGAGAAATAGGTACAATGTTCTAAAAAAATCAAGAGTATTCTAAAAAAAWGTCAACAGTTTTTCAGTGAAAGGTGTGGACCAGCTTCAATATCTGTATTATTTCTGTTGTGAGGTAGGCAAAATAGCATTTTCTTTTCCCTTAGCACACAGTCTCTCCCCCAGGGTCTGGAAAGCTTTCCTGTTCAAGATGAGAACAGAGTTGCCAGTAGCTAAGCATCTGCTGAGGAGAAAAATCATTTAAAATGTCACTTRAAGAGAAGACTTAAAACTGCTTATTCTTTTCAGAGAGACATAAGGAKGAATTTTCTCTGAGGTTGTGATGTAACACTGGATAAAGAATGTTTTTCTCTAGCTCCCTGAGATTAAGATTTCCTTCTTGATATTAAACCCCGCCTTGATTAATCTTCCTTAGTTTTACCCCATCTGAGCTCTGTTGCAGGGTTTATCTTCACTCATCAGCCTTGTGAGAAGAGCCAATGAACGGAAGGCAGAGTTGTTCAGTCTGCTTCCTCAGCGTTCGCTTAGGCTCTCAGCACAGGAAGCCTAGTGCAGCGAAAAGTCAGAAGGAGGAACCTCTCCAGCTTTGAGGAGCTACTAAGTCAGGACCACACACAGCTAGAGTAGAGGAGTGGGAGAAGGAGAGAGAAAACGCTGATGCTGGCTGGTGAGGATGTACTGGCAGACAAGGAAAACTCCCTATGACTACTGCTAGGTTTGCAGTGGGATGGATGGAGAGATGAAGCTGCCTGAGCCATGAAAGCAGGAGTTGACATGAAGATTGCTGGGAAGATTGTGTGTGTGTCTCTGCTGCTCATCATTACCAAGCTCCCAGGAACAGAGGGTGAGTCTGACTGTTGTCTGGGACTGATCAGCCATCAGCGTGGAAAAGAGGGAAACGTACACTAGTATTTTCTTCCTTTAAAGGCTGTGCATCATGCTGTGCCTTTCTTTAGTTGCTGAAGATTATAGAGCATAATTAAAATAAGCATCTATTATAGCCACTCCTGCTCCTCCTTTCTCAGTGGTCACAAGGCTGCCAATCATCATCTCCATGTCAGCAATTACTTATTGACCGTTAGCTAAGAATGTACCATTTTTCATAGATAAAGTATTATTTACTCAAACATCTAAATYCATATCTTATGAGAACCTGATCCATTTAACGTATTAAAAATATTCACTAGAAAGTGTCTGTGAACTTGAAGTTTTTGGTCAGGTGGTCTGTTCTGGGTTTCTACTGAAAGAGAGGTGGCAGGTACTGTGAATTGGGCAGGCATCTCTTATGCTCTTCTGATGACTGTTGGGAGATTGCTGGTGTGTTGACAGTAGAGAACAGTTACTGGAATTTCCTTCTGAGGCTGATAGGAATGATTATCATTGAGAGCAGGCATGGACATTTGCACCAAAGACAGCAGCATACCTCACTYTTTCTAAACATTTAGTGCAGCTGTCTTAATTTTAATATATTCTAGCTATGGCAGTTAATGTCTCCTAGCCACTATCATTTGCATTTGTGGAGTTTGTGTTCTGCCAGACACCACACACCAGCCTAGGGACTCCCTAACATAGTTAGGGATTTGAGCAGCTGTTCCAAAACTATCCAGAAACCTAAACTATCAGCATTAAGTATGGAGGGAGAAGGCAGGTAGGTCTCTATGATCTGTATTTAACCAGGGACATCTCCAAACAATATGTGATGTGCATGCGTCCAAACCCATTATGGATGGATTGAATTAAATTGCATGGACATGAGCCAATCCRCTCCACGTGGCCAGAGAATTAGGAATGGTTCCTTGTTGAGCAAAACAGATGTAGCCATTGTCGACAATAAGGAAACATTGGCCTATTTTGGGTGATAAAGTAAGGGATCCAAAATGGGTACCTCAGTGCCATCCATTGGAAAAGTCTGAAATACCTGACAAACACCATTAAACTCTATGTCAATAACCTTGTAACAGGCACACTGCCCCCATTCTGTAGGTAAAGAAACTGTCTCAGCAGAATATTGAGGAATACGCTTAAGGTCACACATTTAGACTACAGTAGCAGCAGAGACAGTCTGCAATTTTATGTACAGCTGCTCAAAAAGTCAAGGTGTATGGACATGTCTTGAAAATGCAGTAGACTATGGGGATATCCTATTGGCAATATTTCTTTTAAAAATAGACTTTGTTAGGAAAAAAAAATCCAGTACCAGAAAGTTTTCTTTTTCAGACAAAAAGTAACTGGACTTTAACTTCTTGATGTCTTGATGAGTCAGTGGTATTCCCCTTCAAAGCAGACAACTTTCACCATAAAAGAAGTTGTTTATCCATAACCTAATTTAATGCTTGACACCCCCCCCCCAAAAAAAAAAAAAAGTAAGAAAGAGAAAAAATTTCATGGAAAATTTTTAGCTAACACTGCTCCTAAACATGTTTTCTTCCAATATTAGGATGGCTGTTCTGAGTAAGGTGTAGTGACAAGGTTTTCTCCTCACCGGCTAAATGTTTAGAGCTGATCCAGTGTGTGTGCTCTAYGCAGAGAACTTTAATGTTTTAAGAGGCTCAGAAGGAACTATACCCCTTGAAGACCTGAGCAAGCTGCTGTGAATGTAATGAGGCTGTGTAAAACTGTCCTGCATAACCAGGCTTTATCTGCATTTTCCTTAATATTTCCACTGTTATCTGTGTGGCTTGGTCAGTTTTAACAGCAGTGGAAGGGGTAGCTCAGATGCAAGGTCAAGATCATTTCATGACGGTCACATCTAGATCTGCCCCAAGCAGAGCTGGATGATATGCTATTGAATCTGCTGGTGCATGGTCTGTACTAACTACCCTTCTACCACAATCCTCATAGTTGCAGCAGTGGGAAAGACTCAGAATTAAAATCCTGTAAGTAAAATTTTAAACAGTTTCCTGGTTTAACTAAGCAGATAGGACACCTCAGGTGGTTGTGTCCATACTCTGAAAGAAAGAGGATAAGGGAGTGCAAGATCTTCCACGAGGGATTCACACAGCAAAGCTTTTTTATGGGAGTAACATTCACAACATTGCCCAAGTCCTCTGTCTGCAGTACTATCCTCAAATAATAGATAAGACCAAGGACTTCAGGTGGAGCTGCAAGAAATCCATTTTTGCTTGTAATGGGATATAATTCTCTGTGGTTAGTTCAGTTTTACTGATGGTAACAAATGGAAATCAATGGCATTGCATCTGCACTGCAGCTGGAGTCAGTGAGATGAATTCAAGTGAAGGAGGCTTACAGACCAACCTGGCTAGAGTACATGTTCTCATCCACATACCTTACTTTCTTGTATGCTACTGCTTTCAGTTAGCTTCTTTCCTTAATATAATTTTAAACTCTCATTCACTAGTGAACTGATGTTTTATTATCTTCTTACTTCCTCTGCCTCACTGTGTTGCTGTGCAGCTGCCTCTAATTTACTCTGTAATCTTGCTCCAACTATAAAATTTGCAGGCTAAAAAGCTATTCTGATAAACTTACATTTGTCTCCATTTCGTATTGCTCTACTGCTCCTCTGAATCTATATGCTGAAATCATTCTGGCTTCTTTTACACTAAAAACACATAAATCCAAACAACTTGTTTTTCTTGTGCAAATACTCAGAATGCTGTACTATTAAATTAAGCAAAGTTTTTCTAAGAAAACCTCTAAATTGCCCTCATACAATCTTCAAAGCATGTCTTGTGACATTGACATTAATATTTTACTTTTTTCTGGCCCAAACACAATGCCTGATGGTGTCTAGTTTCAAAACCTCAGAAACAGGGAAGTTAAGTTTGTATTTAGAGGCACAATCATTCCTAAGAATAAAGTGTGGGGAATCTTCTTATGTTGCCACATTTTTGCATTCAGTAAGAAAATGCTAGAAAAAAAAGGTATTACACTAAAGTTAATTACTAAACAAGATATAGCTGAGATTTTTAACCATATAAATGCAAGGTTGTAAGTGTGTTTTCACAGCGTCCYAGATCTACTTGTTTCACAGTATGAATTAAAGGAGGGCCTACAACACTTTGCTTACAGTCAATATTCTATTTTTGTTTAGAATACCAGGAAAATGCCACTTAAGCATAAATAAACAGTACAACATTTGTTTATTTGTCTTCTTGTAAGGAAAAAAARTTGAGCTCAGCATGCAAAACAAAATATGAAACACTCTGTTTCTATAGTGAGAAGTGCCCAGAAGGCCCTTTTTGTTACCCAGTGTTACAATTGTATTCTGAAAGAAATACTACCCAGTCTTCTTTGGCATCTAGTGTCAATCCCTTTTCTCCTCATCCATCACAGCTCACGTTCTGCAAGAGGAAGATATACTGCACTATACCAAGTTTAAAATTTACAGGAAGTTCTGCAAGATTATATAATTTTAACACCTACTTTAAACGCTGACCAATTCCTGCACTGAGGAAGTGTAGCTGTCTTCTTTCTACCGAGCASTGTTTGCATTCAAGCACAGCCCATTTATTTATGAGTAGCAACACAACCTCAGAAAGGAAYCCTAAATCACTAGATCAAATCACCTTCTTTTGTAGACATTGTATCATGAAACACTTTTCAAAAATAATTTGAGTACCAGCGTGAAAGCACATTAACCTGATTGAAAGGCTATTTTGGATCCTGATTGTGGCAAATACCTCATTCTAATTTCCAGTCTCACTTTGTTATACTTCTATTTTCATATTATTACATTCTGAACTGCTGGATTTCAGCTCATGTCTACTATTCCACTCATCAAGGGATGAGTTCATCTGGTTCTTTCTGTGCATAATTTCCATTCTTTATATTAATGATACCTTATACTTCCTGCCATAAAGAAATTTCCTCACACACTCCTAATACTGTGCCAGTGCCATGAGTAAAACCATTAAACAGAATTAATATAAAAATTGTCTGCTGATAAACATTATTAGCAATTTCCCTCCAACCTGACACCTCCTTTGAACACTGCCAGTGGCTTTCTCTTCTTGATCCAGTTCTTTATCCACCTTACTTTCCTCCAATTGACTCTCTCCAGCGTGGCATTCCAGTTTAACCAGCTCTCCAGACTGACATTGGTGATTTTCCAGAGGACACTATATCAAAACTTCAGCTCAAATCAGATGAGATTTAGCATCCATCCTTTGCCTAGAAAATCAGCTGTCTTGAATGACTACTTGAAAGGATGCCTGTGAAAGTTAAAGAGAATGTGAGGATCATGAGAAAAATAAGAACAAGGAACTGATAACTGCAAAAGTATATTCAATCTTGAAAGGGAAGAACACTAAAAACTTGGGTTCATCATTAAATTCTGTGAGTGTGCTCAGCTTAGTACAATATATAAAGCCACTCCTTGATTTTTAAAGCTTGCAATCTAAAAAAATTCCAGCCATGCTGCAGACACTTCATTTTGGAAGAGCAAGGTTTGCACAGAAAATGTGCCATTTTCAGTGTGTTTTAAGGTTACTCTTTGAGCTTGAGTGAGAGGACAGGAAAGAGATTCACACTGTGCAATTGACATAGTAATGGTGGCAGAAGAGAAACATGTTTAAAGAACAAAAGAAAAAGTTGAGTTTGAGACAGAAGGGAGTTTTTGAAGAAAGCAAAAAAGTCTAAATAGACTCAAATGGGAATAGAAGTTTTCAAAAAACAAGGAGGAATATGAATAATAGAGTGCGAGTGGGTAGCTAATGATAAAGGCATAAGCCAGTGCAGGTCTTACTGTGTCCAAAGCTGCCATTTTAAAGATATGGTCACAGTGACGAAGCTTGGATTGCAGCTCCAAGAGACAGAATCACATGAGCTAAAGCCAGCTAGTTCAGACGTTGCTATCGAGGGGTTTAGAGCAGGAGCTCTTACTGGGTCGGTAGAGTAGGTTTGCAGACCACACTGCTGTGTGCTGTTGTGGCTATGTTTTCAGATTAACCAAGCTATCACATTTAAAACCGTCAGTGCTCTAGCAATCCCTACCATAGCTCAAAGCAATTCTGTTTATGTTTCACTTTGTTCCAGACGAGCCTTGCTAAGTGTCAAAGGCAGTAGAAGGGGAAAACAGATGCAGAGCTTAACCTGTTATATCTGGCCTCTTCCAAGCATCCGGTACTGCCTTTTTGGTTATAACTTACTATGAGTCATATAATATATTCCTTACAAGATACAGTTAGTCATTTGCTTGTGGTATATCACTGTTTCAATACATTACTCCCCTAAGCTTAATATATCATGATCTGCTACATGTGGGGGAGATACATCAAAAAGTTGGGGTAGATTGTTACTGCAAGAAATAAAGACTCACTAGGATTATATTCAAGAAAGTAAAGCAGTCTCCTGAGTGCAAAAAAAGCTCTTTAAAACCTAATTTCTAAAGAAATGGTCATAGAACTTGAGTCACTTGGGAACAAGAAAAGGTTCTGCTATGGGTTAAAACCTGCTGTAAAAAATATCAGAGACTGGAAATCTTTCCTATTTGAAAGAAATCAAAAGCACTTTAAAGCTCTTTAGCTGTCTCTGATTGTGCACTGAAAATTTTAGTGGTTTCACAATTAAATTTTCCTGTTTTAAAATATTTCTCTCCCCTTTGACTGTGTAACAGGCTGAGAAACAGGAGAAATGACTAAGTAACTGACATGGCAAAGTGCCCCTAGTTATCCCCAAGAACTGTCAAACACACAACATAAACAAAGTGAAAAACAGCAAAGTATTTCCCCTCAATCTTTTTCGATTACAGTAATCTTAGCATGACAACGGTAGCCAACACGTTTTTGAAACACACATACGAACTGCTCAATTGACCATGTTTTTTCCTGAGATAGGATATGCTCTTTTGCAAATATAAAAATGGAATCCTCCATGCACTGGGATGTATGCTCAACGTACGGCTCGGGGGAGACCCTGGCTGACTACACAATACTGTTCGGACTTTCATTAGAGGAACTTCAGCTGAAGCTGAACTGAAAGCTTCCGACTATATCCACCTGTAATATCTGTCAAGTCTCCAAGGTGAAACCTGCTCACTCTGGATTTGTGTCAGTCACCGAAATGGGATAGTTCAGCTCGGAGCTGCGCAGAACTCCCTGATCGTGACTTGCCCATTTTCTACATCAGTGTGTCAGTACGCTTTCCTGGGCTCCCAGGCTCTGCTCCTTCTGACTAACAGAAAAAAAATGACTGTTATCTTCCAGGATCCACTCATTTGTGAAGAATAAGATTGAAAATGAGAGGTTATTTACAATAAATGTATAGATGTACGATTCTTCATCTCATCTCTCGTGTGTGGAATGAAATAGTTAAAAGTGCTGACATTTTGCTGTTGTCCTTCAGTTATCACTGCACTGAGATGAACTAGATAGCTCACACCTCTTCAATTCTCTTGTTCTTCACAGACCCACAGAGAGTGAGGCCTTTGCTGCACTAGTTATTGCCTTCTTCAACAGCAGCAAGCTCAGCTCAGCTCAGCTCAGCTCAGCTCAGCTATAAGATGGGATTTCACCTTCAGAGAAGTAGCGGTGCAGTGTACGGGCTTGTTTTGGAGCCTTCATTGGAATAGGTTAATACTGACACGCACAGCATATGTGCTCTGATGGTTTAGGTCATCAACCAATCACCCGTCACAGCAACTGACTTTTACCTATTTTACAGTACAGAAGCACCATTCCAATGAGCAAAGGTGCAGTGACAGGTCTGAATTAAAATGCCTGCAGCACTGAACAGTAAACCTAAGCATTCACACAGACTCTGCCTTTAACAGACAGTGGATAGGGGTTGTTTATTTAGTTTGTCTGGCAGCAGACACATGCCATTTAGGTTCTGGGAAATCCCTGGAGGGAAGGAGAGATGGTGTCTTCTCTCAGAGCTGCTGAACACATACCCCAAGAGTGCAGATTGGGACAGGCAGCAGAGAGAAGACAAAGAAAGTTGACTAGGAGACCCATGCAAAGGGCTTGGTTAGAGCAGAACCACAAGTCATAAAAGTGATGGAAAAGGTGGCCCAGAAGAGATTGTGTGGAGTCTGTGCACCCTGAGAAGTTATTGAAACCTTGTGGACTAGAAAAAAGGACTGGAGGAAAGAACCTATTTTGCGGGGGCACAGAGGGCAAGGAAGATTTGTGCTCGGGCCATTTTCTTTAACCAGCAGTTCTGAGTTCCCTAAAGAACTATCATCTCATAATAAATTGATACATGTGCTAATAAAAYGTTCTTCTAGAGTCTAGCAGACTTTCGATATGCTCACTAGAAAGAAAAGGTGTGGCATGTCCAACTTCAGCCCTTGACCGATATGAGGTCCTATCAGCATCTCCGCATTAAAGGAAATGTTATGGCTGCCAAGGAGGAACGGATGGGGATGAGGTTAATTTCCATGCAGAGAACAGTCTTTATGCTGGTGGATCCCATAGCTGTTTGCAGACTCATTCCTCGGCATTTACATTTTGGACTGTCTTTAAATGAAGCTAATGCTGAGGTAAAAAATAGCTACTCTTGAAATCTCATTAGACTATATTTTAACATGAAATAGAAAGAAAGGAAAATCTTCTTTCCCTATGAAACTATTAAGAAAAGGGCTAATTCTATTCTTTATGAATTCCTTTTCAGAAGATTCTCAAGTATTACCCAAGCCCAGCTCTATTTTGCCTGTGAGTCAGAAGATTTTAGCTCATGCAGTTCAAACTGAACTTGGTGCTATGCTCTRTTGTTAAAGGAAGCAGAGCTCACATTTTGCATACACTTTCTTGGGAGGATGGCGAGTATGCTGGAATATTTCTGCACCATATGATGATGTGAATGACCATCTACAGAAATGAAAGCCCAATAACTACCTACATGAATACTATAAGCCTGGCTACACTGCTTTTGGGACTCAGTCTACTAGCTCTCCACAGCACTCTGCTGTAATCACACACTTCCACACTTCCATGCTATCTTAAACCAGAAGAGGATCAAAATAGGTGCAAATTATATCTTCCTTCTTTACTATTTTCTCACTTTCTCTGTCTTCAACACAACAGTGGACAGACAGAGTTTTAGACTATTCTTGGGAAAATGTTAGCAGGGTCATAATATAAGACAAAAGCTTCTTCTAATATGTTTCTGTCCTACAGAGATAAAAATATACTCTGTTCCACTTTTAAGAGGAAGTCTACAAAGTAATTCAGAAATACGATTTAACCAAACCTTTCAGTATCTCCGACACACACATTCTTCTTCTCTAAAAGGGATCTAAAGACCGTATTTCTAGCAGCATATGTGAAAAAAGAAGCAAAGACAAGAAGAAAGCACCCAATCATATTCATGTTAATGCCACTTGCCTGCACTCCAGGAACAAAAGGACATATTAAAGTAAGAGCAGTTTATGTTATACTCGCAGGACCTCTCTGTAATGGCATGAGATCAACAACAATCAGGCCAAGAATATTTTTTACTGTTAATCCAATCTCTGTGAAAAAAATACCGTCTTGCTAAAAATCTTCTACTTAATAACAAGATCCAGGGGAATTCAGAATCCTTCTACAAATTTACTGTAAACCTATAATTGTACTTAAGCATGATTCATCAGATTTTAAGCTGACTGATGTGGCTTATCATTTTCAAGTGAATAATACCTGACTCATTCAGGAGAGAAAAGATGGAAGAAAAGTAGCAGAAAGCACCACTTTCACTCCTGCTTTCTTTCCAGTCTTGAAGCACTCAAGCCATTATTTTGGTGAAGTTGTGCATTGCGATAGGCTGCTTAAGAGCTACAGAATTGAAAGACAAGTAAAACGATACTGCCAATATATGTCAAAGACAGTGTATCCTGTTGAAYGTGGACAACTTTGTCGTTTCTGTGCAACATTTGCAAACGTTTTCCAAAGAAAAAATAGCCCCAAGGCACAGTCTGTGTGAATGCTTAGGTTTACTTAGTCATGTTTAGATGAAGTAATCCATACTGACCTTAATTCTATGACTCGGCACTCTGGGGCACTTGGTGGTGTAGAGCTGGGAGAGGAAGCACTTTGTTCTCCAATTTTCAGAGACATTCACAGAACTCATATCCAGAAGCCACGACAAGACGAAAGCTTCTTTCAGTTCCCTTTTGGTAATTTCATCTGAATTTTAAATATACACCTCATATTTTCAAAAAGTACCAGTTAGTAGAAAATATTTGTCATTTTAAAATATTTCTAGTGTATTAAGGTATCACAGAATACTGCTGGCAATTGAATTAAGAAAACAAAGATTTGTGTGGCCAGTGGCTATTTCGTATATCAGAAAATGGATTTTCATCCTCAGTGCTGCTTGGAAACATTAATCAATGAATCCTGCCAGTGCTGAGCAGCAGGATTTTATTTAGCAAAAATGGGAAGTGGGTGGCTTGCGTGAAATGTTACTCCCATCTATTTTTCCTCTTYTCCCCAGAACAAAACTCGTGACAGTTAAACTCTGATTTCCAAGTTATACAGCTGGAATAACTAATAGATTATAGCATCACACTATGTGCTATAGTGTAGGGCAATATTGCAGCTACATCTCCTATCAATATGCAGGAGCTAGGACTAAATGTGGAAAAATCTTCACTTAAAGGATACTTGATCCTCAAAATGAAAAGGCAAAAAACTTCTAAGGGAATCTTTAATTAGTAAAAATGCAGTGAACTGTGTTTCTTTTGCAAGTTATAAATAATTTCCCAATAACAGTTAAAAAGAGGGAAAAGTGGTTGTGCTAGAATGGTTTATTTAGCTGCATTCCATAAAATAATGAGATTTCAGACAATATAATTAAGAGAAAACCAACAGTAGTTTTCCTGGACAGACTGCTAGTAATGACTTCATTAAGAACTTGAAGTTGGTGCTCATTATGACTTTTGCTTAAACACTGTTTCAAACATTCAGGAGCTGTGCTTCGTGTTGTGCCCACGTTGTAGAACCCCAGTTGTAGGCAGGGCAATAAAGAAACACAGCAAGGTCAGGTCTGTTAGCTCTGAGGAAGATTTTGAGAAAAGCTTGATTAACCGCTCAAAAGTTTCACCTCCTAATCCTTTGCTTATTCCAACTGAACTTTCAATTTCTTCTTTAGTTTCTCTGCTTGAAGAGTTTGGGGGGGTTAAGCATTTTTTGAATAATTTGTGAAAAAAATGAATTATCAGCAACAAATCAAGTTGGTTAACTTCTGTTTCCTTTCAGATTGATGCATGATTTGAAAGCAGTACACTTATTTTCTCCTTACACACACGGCTGTCTCAGACTGCCACTAAAATTATTACCTTGCCCAAGCAAAGAGCAACTCAGGGTTCCACTAGAGAAAGAGAGCACTTGGAAATCAGTGGTTAATCTAATGGCCTCTCATTAGAAGAATAAAAGAGTAAGGTGCTAAAATGGAAGTTGGCTTGGACTACAACTGTGGGTATTACTTCCATTAATTCATTAGTTATGCCCCTAAAAGATTTTGAAAAAGAAAGGCTATTTATCTGTAACAGGTCTTCCTCAGAACTGGTTGTTTATACATATACATATACATATACATTGTGGGCTTTTTTTAGTTGTTTACTTTTTGCTTCAGCAATACCCAAAGGGCGCCTAAGTCTCACCTGCCACTCACACTGCTTTACAACCTGTGCCTCAGGCCCTTGTTTTTCTCAACCTCAAAACTGCCTCACAGAGGAAGGAATTGTGTGTGTAACTGTAGGCAACAGTAATGCACATATAAGCAACTCATTGTAAAGAAGAACAGTTACAAGTAACCTTTCTTTCATCTCGGAGTGCTTTGCTGCATGTACGTTTACTGTGAGTGATACCAGGCAGATCATACCCTTAAAGACAAGCTCCCAATGTGACTAGTTGAATCCAAACAAAAGAACCTACTCTCCCAAAGGTGGCATCATGTTGAGAGGCTCCACAGCAGAGAAGGTCAAGGAAATAGTCGAAGGAGTTGCGTGAAAGCACGGCAGATCTCAGGAATGTAGAAATCCGACAGCACGTGCCTGGGTGGCCACTTCATAACAAGATCTCACACAGTCAGCTATCCAGTTAGAGTGTCTTGGGGTTAGCTGACCCCATGGACGTATCAGCCAAAGATAGATGAAGAGTCCTGAGCCTGATCAACATAAAGAGAGCAAGTATGACTGATATTCAACATGTGCAAAATGATTCAGCTCTGAAAACTTATGGGAAAAAAAAATCCAGGTTCTGGCTCAGAACAAATTCAGAGACCTTAAGCAAAAATTTGAAGGCAGGCCTGAGTGTGTAATTTGCCGCGAAAAAATATAGCACACAGAGGGGTCATAACAGTGGACTGGCTCTCACCCCTCCACTGACCAATATAATAACTTCCAGGAAGGACAGGAGGACTAGGCCCAGGCTTTTCCAAGCACATATCTAGTTTCTTAGAGCCCATCATTCCCAGATCATGAGAAGATAAAGAAAGTGAGCATTGTGTCTAACTCTGCGCAAGAGTCACTCTTTAAAGCCCCGCAGAAGAGTCATTGTAATAAGAGGAAAAAATAAATAAATAAAGAGAAYATGCTTCCAAGCAAAAGCAAGACAGAATGCAAGAACAAGACATTCTCACTACTAGACAATCAACAGAGTTGATGTATCAACTGAATAAAGTTTCTCTGCAATTATCCTCACAAAGAAGAGAAATAGAGATATGGGCACATTTTACACCTTCACAGCTGCATGCATGGCAAACAGATGGGTAGGATTTACATACGTGTCCTGTGGGGACCACTGCAGTTAAAAAAGCCCTCCAAGTACAGTCATAGTGTGAATGGATATGTGCATAAAGATTCAGGAAAATGACAAGGCACACTGCCCCCGTAAAGCAAATCCCTTCCCTCCTGCACGAAGCTCCATCGTTCTTATCTGTGCTGTGGTCATGCCTGAGAGACCACAGATATGGTCTTTGCCCACAGTCCTGGATTTTGTACAAAAGCAGAACTAAAATTTGTTCAGTTTCCTGGAAATAGTAGTTCCAGAGAAAAGTCATTATGAGGTGGCCAAATGAAAAAGTCAGACTTCAACTATTTCAACTATTTCAACCCACAGAAACAGCCCTAGACAGTTCAGACACAGTTCTACAAGGAGTGGCAAAAGGGGTCACTGGTGAGAAGTGCACACAAATCCMGTCATCTAATGAATCACCCTGCACGCACTGCTAGTTTTAGTATGCAGTCGATACTTTTTCCACACAGACTGTTTGTGGCAATACGGAACCATGCCAGTTTATCTCTTTCTCAAGCTATGCCGTCCCATTTCTGACAAATTTTGCCCTCTGACAGGGAAAAACAAGCCTTTTTTATTTTTTTAATGGCCCACAGGGTAAAATTTGCTAAAAAAATAAGAATATTGAGTATGTGGAGATCTCTCTCTCCTCCTACATCATAAGGTGTCATCTTACACCACCTACACATGAAAAGGCTGTTATGGTGCAGAACAAGAGTACTAGGCAGATCACTAGAAGATATATGAAAGCAGGCAGAGTTTACCCCAAAGAATTAGTGTTGCTTTTCTTCTCCAGTGGAGGTGAGTCCTTATATGAGATTTCAATCAGCAGAACCCTCATTTCTGTGCTTAATATTAGGGATATGAAGAGTCCTAATGAAGTTCAATATTTTTTTGTCAATAAAGACAAACACTGCTGTGAAAGTGTAGCCAGATTTTGGCCATCRTGAAGATCCTGAATCCTGGCCTTTACATACAGATACGTGCCATATGTTAAGAGCAGGCACGCAGCTTCAAAAAGCAACCTACAGGACCTCATTCCCACCTAAGTTTGAACAATTAATTTGTTTTTCAAGAAGATACCTGCACTACTTTCTGGGATTAACCCATCTCCTCCCAGTTAGGAGAGACCAAGCAGATATAACTCCCTTCCCCCCTCTCCCCCCCCGAAAGCATCATTACTACTATCTGTCTTTCCCGAGGATTTGTCTACCCTGGCAKTCTTCAGGTCATCTTGTAATGTTGCATTATCTGTGAAGCAACTCCTTTTAAGACGTTATTAAAAGATCTATTATAGAATAACCACTGACTCCCATGCTCTCTGCTCTGGCCAAGGCAGAAAAAATGTGCCTCTCCTAGTGAAGCTGATGGTCACAGGAAAGCTATTGTTGATGCTGATGCAAAAGTAAGAATAAGAAAAATCCAGTATTTGATGCAGCCTTTACTCTGTACAACTCATTGGGGATTGAGAACAAGTTTGCTTTGACTGCTGTAATGCATTCAATATATCCACAGAACTCATTATAGGGACTCAGCCCTTGGATCAGTGTTGAATTTTTATGAGGGCTCCATGATGGGGCAGATTATGTGCCAGTAGGCATGAGAATTTTAATGTAAGCCCAAAGCAGTCAAAAGTCACACATCTAGAAACCCAATAAGAGAAGGAAAAGATAATATATTCAGCTAAGAAAGAGGGTAGGCGTGCTTACTCTACTACCCTTCATGAGAGAAGTTACCTTAAGAAAATGGAAAATCTTCTTCTGTGGTATTGGAAGATGAGATTAGTTTGCATCCCTGATATCTTATCAGAAATGTSGAAACAGAAGACCTTTCCAAAGGACGATTGCCAGCAGAGAATATATCCCCACTGAAGGAGCAGAGACAAAGTAGGTTTCAAATCTAGAAAAGGGGCAACTGTACATACAGAGTATGACAGAGATCACAGCTGCCTAAGGTTTATGAAAAGCAGGAAACTACTGCCTGCATAGTGCCAACAAGTATTTCAGCAGTAAGAAGCTCACTGGATGATTTGTCAACAGAAACATATTATCCAGCTGCTCCCCTGCTTAAGCCAAAGTGTAAGATCAGAGCACTTCTCCATTACCTGTCTGATCCACTAAGATGAGCTCCAGTAGGGCATTTACTGTTAGTTTCGAGAAAGTGGGGTGTGATAGCTCACTGGCTTTATAATCCACAGCTCTAATCCCAGATTACAGAGAGCTTTTGGGTTGGCAGGCAGGGCCTCACTCAGGAGCATAATAGTGCAGACATTTCCCTGTGAAGCACAGACCACAACTCTAAGGTTATGAGTAACATCCTCAGGCACATTTTCACATGTCTTTCTGTCTCCTCCAGGGAACATCGGAGTGTCAGCAGCAGTTGGTGACAGCTCTGTGCTGATTTGCCCTAACAAATCGGATGTAATTATGGTGACCTGGAAAATAAACCCCAAGACAGGAGGCCACTGCACCTTGGGATACAGGGCTGATCTGAACCAGACAAACAGAACAAACTGCACTGAGAACACGAGCTGGAAATCAAGACCAGATCATGACCCTACCCTTCAGATACAGCCAGTGGGAAGGGCCAGTGAGGGAAATTACACCTGTGAGATGGCCGCAAGGGAAGGGAATTTCCACCTGACCTACCACTTGACTGTGTTAGGTAAGGGACTCCTTCCTCATTTTAGTTCTCCAGAGAATCATATCCAAGCCTGGACAGAGGAAGCTCCTCTCTCTCCCCAAGCACAGGAGGAAGCATGCAGTAAGAAGAGCATTGCTGCTGGGGCAAACTACAATGCATTTCATTTCTAGTCCCTCTGTTTCTCCCCTCTCCTTATTTGCCAAAACTCTTTTCCCTTCTTCTGACCCCCGTTCCTCTGTGCAGTTAGAAATGACAGGTATGAAGAAACTTCCAATGTACTGAAGAAGGATTCTGCATGTCCATCTGGTTCTCCTGTAAAGTCAGTTAGTAAGATGCTACTGCTTTAATATAACTAACGTGTGTCAGAGTAACAGTTCCAGCTACTGTGACATTCTCTCAAACATGGGATGGTATTACCCAGACAGTAAGAATGGCCCAATTTCCTCTTATGCTGTCATTCAAATACATTTTAAACCATGCACACTTAGGACAAAAGTCTAATTCAGCCCTCTATTTTGCATCATTCCTTACTTCAGTGTCCAGGGATACTTTCTCTAATGGTACTTGACTGGGGCAACAACGCTGATTCTGGGACGGTTGTCCCAGATGAGAAAAGATAGATGATCTTTGTGACTTTGGCACATGTTGGTGTGATAAAARGGCACCTTGCACCTTATTATTCTCTTTTCACTGTGTTCATTTTGGGTGAGGAATAAAAGCATCCTATTACAACTGCAGCAAACTAACTCCCCTTCCCAATGCTTCACAGTCCCCCCCAAGCTKACTGCGTACTGTGACAGCCGTGGGAACCCTGTGTGCAAGGCAGTGGCGGGGAAGCCAGCTGCTCAGATCCGGTGGGTGCCAGAGAGCAACTCCAGCCCTGATTGGGAAGACCATGGTGACGGGACAGTGACTGTTCTCAGCACGTTCACAGGAAATGGCACCGATGTGAATAGCACAACCTGCTTTGTGTTCCACCCAGCTATAAGGCACAACAAGTCAATAGCCTGCCTCCCAAGTAAGCTTCCCTCTATGCATTCTGCATTCAAAATCTCAGTAGCCCTCTGTTTGGACTCTTGCTCCTTCTAAGGGGGGAAATTTATAAAAGCTATAGAAACCTTCAGTGAAGTCCCATATAGACAAGAGTACCATCCCCAACTGTCTTTGCCCGCAATCATCACGAGCATGTTAGTGTTCCAGACACCATTTCCAAATGGCTTTTTCCCTAAGAAATATCTCTGTAGTTAAGTCTGGTAGTATTCTTTTGGCAATTGGAAAGCTGTTGGAAGTTGACTGACAGCTGTCATGCTCTTACTGTTAAACTAAGCTGTTGGAAGCTGAACATCAGCAAAATTTGTTGAGCTGCAAAGGCAAGGTCTCCTCCTTAGACTGTGGAAAGAGAAAGAAGGAGAACTACTGTTAATTGGCCAGCAGAAACAAATAAATCACTTCAGCCTGTGTTGTGAATGTACAATAATTGACTGTGTGACATCTGGTTTTTGTTTTTTGCCTTTTTTGCTTTGGAGAACTACACGAGTTGCAATACTAAGATATGCTGAGTCCTTGCAGGGAGATTGAATATGGCCCAGAGGATAACAGATCTCAGTGTCCACTGTAGGATTTTGGAGCTCTGCTTTTTTTTCTGTCACAGACTCCATTTGGGTTTCTCAGACAGGTTTTATTACTTTCCTTCCTGCCAAAGGGGATTATATTTATTTTACAGGCAGGCAGAAAATTTATATGCTACAACAGCTTTAATCTCATACAGATAGAGTAAAGAAACTGATCAGTGAAAAGACGTAACTGAGACTGACTTCTTCTGTTTAGAGAACTTTACTCCATATACCGCCATCATTCCTGGTTTCCTGGGCACTGTCATCTTCATCGCTCTCATTTACTGGTTTAAGTTCCGTGGTGACAGGTATGTATGACAGAGTGCTAAGGAAAGCTTGCCTAGAGCTGCGAGAAATCTTAAAGTACTGATGTCATATGTCTCGAAATCATCTGATGGAGTCACTCTGTGCTGCTATGAGTAACTGAATTTACTAGATCAAATATTTCTACTTTACACTGCAGTCACTTTGTACTGCACTTGTTATCCCTGAATAATGCATCTGACTGAGAAAAATGTAGATGGGCAAGGGTTGGCAGGGGCCCTCACTGCATTGCCTCCAGTACTGAAGGGAGCTCTTCATTCTGACAGGAAACTCAGAGAGTAAAGCTGTTCATCAGATACTGTGTTCCCTCTAGCCCCTACTTCAAAACTGCTTTTTTCCCCATTCTCCTCCTTCAGAGAAGAGATAGTTCAATACAGTTTCACTGAAGGAAAAATTTACCTTCAGAGGACTTTGATTTTAGTCTTTTGCTTCCACTTTGTGCTTAAGCTCCCAGGAACACCAGAGGAGACTTCCCAGCAAAGTCAGGGTGCCAGAATTTCAGGATCAAAAGTCAAGGAGAGAGAGGCACAAGAACACTTTTCAGCTTTATTCTTGATGGCAAAAAAGAGAAATAGTTCATGACCTTGTGATCAGAGAAGGTCAAAAGCCCCTCTAGCCTGATCTAGTACTGAGGAAGGAATTTGTTATCGTGTTTGTTTTCTTTTTCACAGACTGTGCCACAAAAGCAAACCTCCTGAGACCACTCCTACACAATCCTCACAGGTAAGGAGACTGATACAGCTTAGACGATCACCAAATCAGGGATCTTCTAGTATCCCTGAGAACACGGTCGCTAAAGGCAAACCATTAGATTTYTACTCTCTGCTTTCTGCAGCTGCTGCTGTGTCTTATATGTTTGTYCTTAGCAATGTCTCAGGAGAAAACAGAGCCTATCCTCACCATAATTTAGAAATGGAGCAAACACTAGAGGCATTTTCCAAGAGGAAAGGCTCAGTAACCGCCATTGTTTATCTCTGTAAGGAGCAAGTCCCACCACAACTCCCTGGTCATATCTGATGCACTGACCACAACTATGCTGCAAGAGATCCTTGGGGAGGGTGGCTATATCATGGGTAAGGGAATATTAAGAAAGCTACAAGTAAATGAAAGGATCACTCAAAAAGTAGACAGATTTAAACCACGTACATCTATTATGTCCAGAATGATAACGTGTAAGCTTTTAAAACCACTTGCTCTCTTGTATGATCAATTCACAATCAAAAAGTCAATTGTACTCAAGTCAAAACATTTTACAAAACAATGTCTGGGATGCTGAGCTGCAAGTTAGGGGACATTCTTGAAWTTCCTAGGCTATTACAGGCCTCCTGTGTAACTGAGCGATTCACTCATCAGCTTTGTGTCTCTGTTCTCAGTTACCAGATATAAATAATGTCAATTCCTTGCAAGCAAGTTGTGAGACTATTACCATGTGAGACAKCTATACTGTCAATGTCTGTGTATCTACAGAAGACACTAGGCTGAAATTCTGTCACTGGGTTAAAAGAATGCTTCAGTTTCAATTTTTGAAGTAACTTGGTCAATTCTAGCTATTCTTGCCCCTCCTCTTCTGCTGTCCGACCTCCCAACTGTTGCTGACAGACACAGCTCACTAATGCAAAATGATTGGTTCTTGCTGGCACATCATAAAACTTTCATTAGTATGACTATATATTGAGATTGTAGTCTAATGGTGAATCAATCGTGGTCAGAACCCTAGTGTGTTATTTGATCCTTTTAGAAAATGAGATCCTAATCCAAAATTTTGCAGGCCAAAATGAATGAGGGAGAAGGGTAGGAGGGAGAAGAGGAAAAGGAAGCAGACGAATTAATACCTCAGTTTTACTCACCAAGTCTTTGGCAAAAACAGCAATACAGGTACTTTAGCAGAAAAAACAATACAGGATTTTTTTTTGCATGCATGAGGAATAAACATAGGAGCATTATTTCCCAGTTACATTGTTCAGTTCAGATGAAAGGTTTGCAGAGTCTTGCCAAGCTAAAATATTCATTGCACTCAGTTTTTTGGTTTTGTTTTGCTAGGATGACTCCATGGAGGTGGAACCTTATACTACTTATGTGCAGAAAGAAAATGTAATATACAGCTCAGTGGAGCTGTAAATCTGACAGTGCAGCAGAATCTTCCACAAGGACTATTACCAGTCACATGAATGATTCAACAACACTGGAAAGGAGGAGAGACATTTTACAGAAGAGTGGCCACAGGAAGCATCTTCTCAGGGGATTTCTTCAGAATTTGAAGCAAAATAGACCACCAGATCTCTTCAAATACCTGTGCTTGCTGATAAGTCTGTACTTCATTTTTTTTTCACTCCTGTTTTGCACCACTTAAAATGATGCTGGGAAAATCTGACTGACCTCATGCCATAGCTTTTACTGGCAAATCTCCTGTGACCAGTCTTGTCTTTGGCATTTTTACCTCAGGAATCCTACTTTTGTCAGTTACTTCCAGGCATTACTTTGATACACTTGACACTATATTGCACATATTTGGGAGACAGGAGTGTTAAGTCTGAGCTAAAATGAAACACCCTCCAACCAATATCCACTTTGTTCTAATTTATAAGTTGCTAATACAATGGCTCTGAGTATTAATCATCACAGAATAGCTCAACTGGCAGAAGTTATCAATAGGGAAGACCTTTAATCCCTTGGTTTTGAAAATGGAAACAAGTGATGAATTTACAAGGTCATTCACTAGAAAAGAGACTGACATGTTGAATTAACCTCTTCGGTTCATGTTCAGTATTTYCCCTATAAGCCTTCATTCCATATTTCACATTATCCCTATGATTACATTTCCTTAAGTTTCTCCAAGGAGGGGTGTTACTTTCTGTTTTGGAGTATTGGCATTAGTATACTGTATAATAATTATATTAATCAAATCCAGTAAGCTATTTCTAAGAGAAACTAACAGCAAATATTTCACAAAAAGAAACAAGTTCCAATATTCTCTATAACAGTGCAATAATGTACAAAAGGGATAAAATGCATGCTAATTCTAGTCATATTTATTTTAACTACCACAACTGAAGATATTTTCATTCATACATATAGATCTTTTCTTGACTCTTAATATAGTCTTCTAAATATACTTGCAAGTTCACTTTGTTGTATGTAAAATACCTTATATATCTCAATATTTTTCCTGTTAAGGTGACTTCTTACCTTCCCAAAATGTCTTTTGGGAGTAAATCAAATGAATTAAATTGTTTTCAATAAACTAAAAGCTTTTAAACTTTTGGGTTGATTACTTACTAGCTAAAGTGTGAACTAACTCTCCAGTAAGAGTAGAGATACATTGTAAATCTCTGTTTACTACCTTTTTTCTTCAGTATTTTAAAAGACTGACAGAGTACTTGATCTGATGGTAGAATCACAAGAACTAGATTTTTCCTTTCAACAGTAGAAATGTCTTTGATACACTTTCCTCTAACTCTCTTTTGAGATAGTCCCTGAAGGCCATGATCCAGTGCTWGGAAAACACAGTTTTAAATTTATTATAGTTCTTAAATGTGTTGCTCAACTAAACCAATACAAACAGTGTGCATCTCACGCTCCCAACTATGAAATAAGCACTTCTGACCTGATCATGTCTGCATGCAATTATTACTCTTCTCTGTTTCTTTGTGTCATTTTGGGACAGAAGAGAACGAAGCTGAAAACTGTATTTAAAGCACAGAATATCAGTCAATGACAGACAGAAAGTTTTAAAGGAACCTCATCTTCCAGTTACTTACGAAGGGATAGAGCCAGCCAATTCACGTATGATCCTGACCTGGACTTTGATAAGTTGCTAAGCAGTTGCTTATTTCCTTTGCCCTCTACTTTGTTCCACAGTTAAGCCTGCCATCAGGCGGGCCGAGGCAAGGAATGGCAAGGATGCTGATGGGGGCATGCGTGTCTTTTGACACAAAAGAGCCACCTAGCTAGAATGATGAGGCAGCCAGCACAGCAGCTACTCCTGCCCTTTCATGTAGACAGGAAGGCTACTGTTTCTGTGCCTAAGTGATTTGCATAGCCAAGGATTTAGCCACATCCTTTGCAATAAGTTGCAGATCATTTGTCCATACTTTGTGACTGTGATAAATGCATATTAGTTAAGTGTCTTATGCACACATACTTGCACAAATGCTCTTTGTTCCTACCAGCAGAGAAGCTCTGGAGCAGCGGCTCCCTCTCTGCACTCCTCTTTCTCCCTTGGAGTACTTGCTGCTACACCTCTCTGCAATGTGCTGCTTCTGTGCAGCAGCCATCCTCCATGCAAAAGTGCTGTGTTCACTGTTTCTTAGTGGCCAGGCAAGCCTGCTCGCTAAACTCCCTAGCATGTTGCAGAGTCACAGGAAGAAGACAAGCAGCTTCTCARCTGCTCCCATAAACAAATCTTTTGGTTTTGACCACATTTATCAATGCTATCTCTTGCTGCAGCATTTACTCTTGCTTAATTTGTATCTCCCTCCTTTGCTGCTCTATTTTATCTTTACACATACAGTTCAGGTTCTTGACAGTTTACAGCTGCCATTCCTGCTCTAATCAGGCAGCTAATAATCACAGTTATTTTATGACTACAGAGAGCCCCAGACACTGAGCTCACATACACAGCAAGTCAGTGGTGTATGTCAGTCGATGTGTTGTTGCACATCCATAGAAGAGCTGCTCGCTGAGGTGCAGCAGGCCTCCTTCAGACTGAGGGCCTGTGCTTTAAGATGGCACTGGCAGTACTGCAAAATGGGTGTCCTCAAAGTCTTGAGACTGAACACAGTTTCTGTGAATACATCACTTACCGGGCCTCTCCAGCCAGGGATTATTTCATGGGAACAGCATGAAATAATTCCTCACCTGCTACAGCAACATTAAACTTTGCTAAAACACAACTTTTAGCACAAGGCCCTTGTATCATCACTTACCTACTTCACAAAGTTTTYCTACAAATAGAATCTATTAACAGTGCTGTTTCAGGTATTTCCCCATTTCTGGATCCTAGTGGGTTTCAGGACAGACAAATACACTTTCCTGCCAGAATCACCCAGTCATATTTGTAGATTACTACTCACGGTCTGCATTGCAAACCTTCTGTCCCTGGTGAATTACCTGGTTCTGTGTGTGGCTGCTCTGTATTCTGCTCAGCTTACTTCCAGTTATGAATTAAAATGACTTCAACATCTTCTATTTTTATCATGCTGGCAGTAGAAATCTAAGTTTTGACATTAGAGCTGGGTGACTTTCACAGGAACATTGACATAGCACCTCCCTCTAGACACAGCAGTGACTTCATTACACAAATCTAGAGAATGAGTGTGTTGGTGAGGGAATGTCAAAGAAGTAACTCAGAAAATATTTATTGAAAACAAGTTTAAAAATTCTAAAACTTTTATAAGCAGAGTAAGAACTGACTCTAAGAGTCACATTTAACTGGTAGAGAAGTGAATGCAATGAATTTAGTCATAACCAGAAAGAAAGTTCCAAAATACATTTTCACAGAAACAAGCTATGCCGTCAGACCACGATCAATTCACAGAAAGTACCGAGCAAAGAATTTTCACTACTGAATATATTTAAGAAAGGCTTTCATGGTTTAATCTGTTCTCCCTTGCATTCACTATTKAGAAAGCATCTATCTCTGATAGACCAAAGATGCCAACTACCTTTAGCCACATGTTAAATTATAAAATAATTACTTTTATTTTAAAATAGTTTATCTTATGCTTTTTCTCATTTACATGTCAGATGAGGCAGTCCTTTGTCAGGAAACCACATAAACACCCAGGAAGGTTCCTCACTATTTTTCACCAGTGTCTTTGTTAAACTTCTGTGGTGACAGCTGTTTAATAAAAATTACATTGTTTAGGCTGTTAGTATGCCGAAATTACTGGTCATTCCACAGGCCATAGTATTTTGTCTTTCCCTTAGGGTGTCCGTCATCTGCCTCTATCAGCATTGCCCCTTGACAATTAGTAGTTAAAACTGCATGCATTACAAGTCAGATGTCATCTTTAGGGTCTGAGCTGGAAAGCACTTTGTATAAAGGGATYTTAATCCACAACTTGGACCTCAACACACTGTGAAAATGTAAAGACACAGAATCTGAAAACYGAGCAAGATGTGAAGTTTGTAAGTAAATATTATGCCGTATATTATCCAGTTTACTCCAGGAGAGATCTGGCTTGCACAAAAGCTTCCTCATTGATCACTACACATAAATTTTTCCATACAAAAAGAAAATTCACACTTGCTTCTGTCCCCCATCAKTTCTGTTTGGAAGCTGGATCATTTCACAGATACTGGATATTCGTGCTAATGCTACACAGCAGTATTTCAGTCTGAGATGTCAAACTCATACCACTGCACTTTGCTCTGATAGTTTTCCTCCTTGTGAGAATGCATTCTTATTACACTGTGTTGCCAGCCACACCTTTTACATATTTACTCTCTTAATTGCAGTCATTAGTGTCTAGGGGTTAGTATTAGCTTTACTAGTCAGTGAACTGTAAAACACCCGTATATTAACGAGCCCATTGCAAGGAGATGCACATTGGCAACTTTCTTGTGACAGTACCAATCTCCTTGCTGCAGGGCAGCTTGCAAAGAAAGACACCCAGACTCTCAGACCTAGGGGTCTGAGGCTGTGCCCATCTGAGGTATGTGGATTTTCCTCGTATTTACCAGCAGGTTTACTACAGCTTATCGAAGTGAGCGAACAGCAGGAGCCCTGTACCCTCTAGATTGAACGCTCTTTCCCCTTATAACCTGTGCTTGCCTAACTGAAACCACTGGCTTTGTGCTGTTGCTGCAACAAAGCTTGATCRTCTAGGATGAGTTAGAGTGGAGTAGTGCTATTATTCTTAAGAGGGGAATCTAACATTGAAGCTTATCCGTAAAAATTATTGTAGCAGAGTATCTAGCAAGGTACGTTCTTTTGATGCCCTGTTTTAGCTTCATTTATCTTGATCTTCAGCCTCCCACAGCAGTTCAGTAAGGCTGGTGCTGATATGTCACTGTGGTAAATTGTGGGAGACAGGGAAGAGGGAGTTCACAGCCTTCTGTACAAAGTTATAAATTTGCGTCTTCTCGATCAAAGATTCTTGGGTTTTTCCCTTCACCTCAAAGGCTCTCATATTTTTTTCTTTCAGCAACTTCAGTTGATATATCCTGAGAATAAGAAACATTCTAGCTATATCCAGATGAAAACAGTTATTCAGGAACATAAGTTAAGACCTATTATGACCACTAGATGACGGTTTCACCTCACACTAAGAAAAATTTGCCATATGGGAAGCATTAGTTCTCCACATACTTTCCATTGGATTTGGTATTACAAAAGCTCTTTTTCAATGTGCGAGCCTTCATTTGTACCRGGATTTCTCCAAAAACCACATTTCCCTGTGCAGGGCACTGTTGAGCAATAGTGGTATATAAAGCAATACTAAGGGAAATCAACAAAAATTAAGATGATAAACACCAAAGACTTCATTCAGAGATGGCTGGAGGTATCTTCAYGGTATAACAGAAACTGTGCAATGGTAAGTAGGTTCTGAGGGGATACAGAGGAGAATGGGGTAAAAAAGTGGGAGCTCTAGGGTAGCAGAGTAAAAGACAGCTTGGGGAGAAGATGACGGAGTAATTAATAAGAATTCAAAGGACGGCAGGTAGGAACAGGAGTTCCTCTCCTTCTCTGTCTGGCACTCCATCTTCTTAATTGGAAAGCTCCTTCTTTTCCTCTTTAGTATAGGAATCCAAATTAGTCTACTATCTCAGGTTCACAGAGCAGTTAATTGCCTCCTGCAAAACCTCCTGTTCCCAAACCTYCTGTGCTGCTGTTGCAGGAAAGCGAAGTAACTCAATATGGGATCCCAGCAGAGAGACAGCAAGGAATAGGGAGATCTGGGTTAGCTAGTCCAGTTGTCTGCAGCAGGAACTTCAGGAGAGGTCCTGCCTTCAGTAAAAGCCATTTCCTCACTTTCACAGTCCCCTGGCCTCAGCAGGGTTAGCAGCAGAGCAGAATGCCATGCACATGTGAAGCAAAGATTATCCGCTCTAGTGGTTACTCTGCTCAGACAATTGGTCCTTATAGTCCCTGCACAGACAAAATAAATAGGTCTGTTTTGCTTGTATCTGAGATCAGCCTTGTCCAAATTTCCTAGTCTTCTCCCTTACATACAGCTCACTTTTTACCCTAACCACTATACAGTACATGAAGAAATGGGAGCCTTCTAMAGGATCCATTGGCATCACATGTGAGTTGCTATCAAGTCAAATCTCCATCTTCTCATATTGGGAGAGGAAGGGAAAATGGTAAGAGATCACTGCATAGCAGCTCAGTGGGAAAGAGTCATCAAAACATCACAGGGAAAGCATGCAGCAGCCACACTTTCAGCTTCCAAGAAAGATTAAGGTGGTGAGGGGCTGGTAAACTACAGAGAACTGACACTGCCTCTGCTTTTTAAATACAGGCCCAAGGGATTCCTGCCCTGCTATACATGGTTTCTCTTTTTGAGAAAATCCTATAAAACATGGCCAAGAATTTCTGATCACAGGAAAACATAAGTATATACACTTGGTAGGTWCATTTCTTCCACCAACCCTTTGCCCCTTCCCCTGCACCTTCATAGTTCTCTCACTGCAACCACCATGGATCAATTACTTTTTAAAAGTTTATATCCCATTACAGTCACATACCTTAAGCCCTTCACCTTTCTTACAAGTAACCACCTCCCACCCTCAATTCAACCCACCCATCTCTGCTTTTCTTCTCTCTCTTCCCTTCTCTGCAAACTCTCAATACTGAAAYGTCGACAAAATATGGAACACTGCCAAAATAAGGCTCCTGTGTCAAGTCACATTACAGGTACCTTGCAAGGGTCTGAAGACGGGCACACTGGGTTGCATGGTATGAAAAGCTGGACATCCAGCTGCACAGCAAACATGCCCGGGCATGGAGCTGTTGGCCCATCATGCTCCTCAGCATACTGTCTCACACAAGACATGGTGGCTTATAGGCAAACCACCATAGGCGCACGCTTTTTAGGAGTATACACCATGGGCTGCAGTGTAGTGCTGCTGCCCCTTTCCTGCTCCAGGACCTGCATCACAGGAGAGCTACTCGGCTACAAGCTGTGTGTGGTGTGGGGGGAGCGCAAAGCAGCAGCATGTTGCAAACGTAGGATTTGCCAGTGCTATGGAGGAGCACGATAAGAGGCAATAATAAGAGTGGGTTCCTTTCAAATAGCTCTCTGTACCTAGCTGATCCACACAGGAGGTGTAAGTAGGCTTGCCTGGCTCTCTGGGCTTACTATTAGCATTTAAGGAACAGGTCAGAATGCTGTAGCRGAAGAGTAATATTGCTTTGCCTGTCAGTAACACTTCCCAGCCAAAGATCTTACATCACTTTACCGTTACTTACATATTTAACATACCAATCCCTTCTGAATTAGGTAAATATCATCTATTTATATATCATCTATAAGAAAATAAAGGGAAAGAGGGATTTGGTGATTTACACATAATAAGCGAGTACCACTTTGTGCTCACACAAAAATCACAAAAGACTAACTGCAATAGTACAAAAAATATATACACAAAAAAGCACCCTCTAATCCTCTTTGAAAAAAGCTACCTCTGAGTAACCATAGGCAAATTTCTTCACCTACAGGAGTCTTGTTTTTCCCTCATGTAAAACAGCGTAATGTTACTGACCTACTTTGTGAGGGGCATGGAKTTCTACTCATGAAAAATGCTGTGTAGCAACCAAGTATTACTTTTATTGGTAAAGTACAGCCCCCTCTGGATTTGAGCATAGCAAGCTGCGAGAACAGCCAATTTATTTTGAAGTTTTAGAGCAAAAAATGAAAATTGGAACACCAAATTGAAACTGCCGAATGGAATTTAGATGGGCAATCTGCCCTTCTCACCCCATATTTGCACTGTGTCATAAAAGTGTGTTATCCTCTTACAGAGAATAAAAYCAAGCTTTTAAGAAACAGAAGTTTTATGTCATTTGTTATTTGACTTCAGATGTCACCTCGAAGCAACTGAACTACTGTTTTTTCTTCATTTATTAAGTAATGCTTTCCATAGGACACACTTTTTTTCTTTGCTTGTTTTCCCATGGCCTCCCCACTTCATGCTGACCAGCRACCAGCAGTGTTTTCCTTGTATAAGCTGATGAGTTCATGCCCTGAAGTGGAAGGGTTACACAAGACTCAGCTGCTAACATTCCCCAGGCTGAAAATCTACAAATACTGCCACGTGTATGCATTGAGGGGGTGGGGTAGGGAGGGGTGGTTTTAAAAAGCTAGAAAAAAAATCCACAAAAACAATGTATTGCACTGGGACTTCGGTTGCACATCATCTGCTTTCATTTACCATTTCAAGCTCTATTGCACCAGCTGAAGAAAAATCCTATTTCTCCTTTTTATAATTTGTATCATAACCATGGAACAGGAAATATAAAATCACATAGATGACTGTATGAGAGTGAAAGATTGTCCAAGATATTAGCTCTACGGAGCWGAAATACAGTAGGATAACTCAAAAGAATTCTTAGATATTATTTCAGGAAGATATGTGCCCTCCTCACTCTATCAGTCACATGTCATCAAAAAAAGAAAAAAAAAATAGAAAGGAACAAGTTACCTTGGGGGTTAAAGAGGAGAGAAAGTTTGCAGTAATTTCCATGGTGACTTTTCAGCTTACAGTCAGATTCCATTAACCTTATTCATCCCATCCAGGGAGCATATCTCAAGTCATATACAGCCCAACATATGATCGCTTAGTTGCTTTTAATGCAGAAGGATTGTATTTCCCATACCCTGGATAAAGATTAAAAGAAAACTCTCCAGGCGGGAGGTGGACACGAAAATGTTCTTTGGTGCCAAGCTTAGCTCTTTTTTTCCCCTCCTTTTTCAGACTTTCATCCAAAACATGCTTACTTTGGCAGCCTCCCCAGAGGACTGTGAAATAATAAAGAGCCACTGTCCAATTCTTACCTCTGCAGGACAGTAGACCAAATTTAGTACTTGGAAATTTTAGTCATTTCAGTCAAAATTGTTTCGCCAGACTAGAATTTTTGCTTGTTTTTGTGTTGTCATCAGCACCTGGAGGGGCTGTGGAGACAGATTTTTCCCAAGAGATTTTGAAGTTATCACCTGCCTTTTAATTAAGAAAAAGAGGCAGGATTGGGAAGAAGGGGGAAATGACTTGTACTGTTTAACAATTTGCCTTTAAAAGATTGAACAGATGTTTCAAGGGATGATGAGGTTTTGTTTCTGTGCTGCTAGCTCAAATCAGAAGTCCGTAAAGATTACTAATTATTTTGTTATTACTTGTGATTATTAGAGTAATATTCAGGGACTAATCAAGATGAACACAGATACAGCAAGCCCTGTACAAGCAGGGAGCTGTAGACAGTCCTTGACCCAAAGAACTTATAATCTAAACAGATACTCCAAACATGACAGAACATGATATCATCAGCGATGTTTGAAAGCACATGCAATCGTGGCAGTGTGCTCAATATTTTAATCCCCAGTTACTCCTTCCTGGATCAAAGGGAAGATTTCCAAAAGCACAGGAAGGTTTGGAATACACAAATRTATTGAGAAAGTCACCTTAAATTACTAACTCTGTGAGTGGATATGCTCTTCACTGATAAAGAGCTTCCCTTTCAACACCCTGTAGAAACAAATGCTAAATTCTGTGCCACTGACGTTAACAGCACATTTTCCAATTAGCAGATCAGAACACAAACAACAAGCTAAGTAACCGTATGTCAGAAATTGAAAAAGCAGCAGTTTTTATGAGAACTTTTCTTGGGCAGACATCAAGGTAGGTAAGCGAAAAGCAGGTAAGTCTTGCTATCTTCCTTCTTTGGTGAGGGGAAAGCAGGCAGAAGATGAAATTTAAGGCACAAAAGATGGGACAGGAATTAAGTAAGGCTACATAATAGCTCAAAATTAAAGTGGTAGGACGGAATTCAGTCTGGCCACTCCAAGCTTGAGCTACACTGCATATTGTCAGAAGTCTAATAACTGCAGGTACAGTGAGACAGTATGGAAAGTCATATGTAAATCTGAGTTGAGCAGTTCCTGCACCAATAGGCCCCTGATCATTGGTACATGAAGTTCTCCCTTTGAAGTTGTGTTGAAGTACAGGCAGCAAATTAGGATAGGGAAGAGTGCACAGAACTTCCTTCAGGATGAGGCTCAGCAGTGGATTCCAGTTCTGAGAGAGGTTTGTGGTACTTCTTCTGGCATCACAATCATATTTTATGCACTATTAAGTCAAATTCTAGTCACTAGAGCATGCTAGGTGTTAATAGATGATGTAGTAATGTGTGTACAAATTGTTGTCCTCCTTGATCTACAATACAAAAAACYGCATGTCTCAGTAATACGAGAATTTGATCTTGCAGGAGAATTTAAGAGCAGATTATCTAAAACCTAATACAAATAAACAATATTCTGTTGGGAATCATATGTGTTTACTAAGGAAATTCAAAAGTGTAAATATTTATAATAGGAGGTACATGGATTTCTCATAATGTTACAGCTAGTTCCATTTGGAATACACCTGGTTTTGCTTAAGTTTTCTATTTGCTTTTGAAATCTGGCCCATACCCCATATATTAACTTCACTATTTGCTCATCATTTCTGTCCTATCCCTACTCTGTTGTATTTCCAGGGTTTGTATTTTATTGGAAATTCCATCTGCTTTTAAATTTTACCAAAGGTTGACCTTGATAAAAGAATCTGTAAACAAAAGAGCATAATCCTAATTTAGCATTTACAAAATAGATTTGTGACATAGATATACTGTATGTACCGATAAATATGCATATGTAACATTATTATTATTTATTTGTATTACCGGTAAATTTAGAGATCCCACTGAAAACAGGTATAAAAGTCTTCCTTGTAGAGTTTACAATATGAATAGTCAAAATAGACACAACACCGAAGAAAATAACTTCATGTCTTCATGACAGATGTATGCTCTCAATCCTTTTTGTTCTGCTTCTTTCCTGCAACWCAAAAGGAACTGGCAAAATAAATAACACAGTTAACTTTATACCCATCAACAGAAAAAAATCTGTAACAGGCAGGGCCCAAAGAATGAAGCCATTGTCAGCCCAGTGTGATGTGAATGCTTTAGGAGCTTGCAACAGCATTCGTGCATCAGRGCCCCTGCACCAGTGCAAAAATAATTGTAAGGAAAACAAACTGCAAGGCTCTAACTAGCACTGGGCAGACCTCAGACAATGCAGGAATTTTTAATAGCTTTTAAATGTGCTGGTGCTACCTGGGCCTTCTCTGAAAAAGGCTCATTCAAAATGTTTACACAATGTCTTCGGCTTTCATATGGTCAGGCTCCTCCGAGTTTATTAGTTCCTACTTCCAGAGCAGAAGTAAACTGAAAATAAATTACTTGAAATACATTTCTATCAGCTCAAAGAGGGTTAATCTTAAATGTGGAGCACAGATATATTAAAATAGGAAAGAAGAGAGGTTCTGATTTCATCCAAAATATTTTGTCCCCTTTTTCAAGGGAGCATCACAAATTACCTGTTCAGACCCTGTAAACCTGATTCTTTCACCGGAGGATATAAATTAATCTCCTGAATTAAGAGTAAATGTTAGTGTCTATCCATGAGAAAAAAGTGGGGCTATCACAGAAAGCAGGTGAAAACTCATAAAAATGGGAAGGCTTGGGCATTCATTGGCTAATGAGACTCAAACGACAGCATTCATTTCTAGTTCAGCAGAAGCTGAAAACTGATGGCACAGCATGAGCTCACAAACCTCCCGTCACTATTGRGAACAACTGGAGTGATAATCTGGTGTAATAATTTTAAATTGGAGGCCATGGATTAAACAAATACACAGTAGACAGTTTACCCACAGTAGAGAACGTACTCACTTCCAGAAGTTACCTCTTTTCTGAAAAGGATACGTTAATGCTAGACAGCACCAGAGAATGTTTCATTCCTACTATCTGCTATAAAATGATGAATCTCAGTATTAATAAGACCATTGAAAAACACTTTTGACTAGCATYCCTAGGAAATACTTAATGTCAGTCACAGATGTAGATACATTCTAGGGTCAAAATTGTGTCAGCTTTACCCAAACATACAATACAATACAAAAACTTGATACAGCTACTAAAGAGTTCTAGACAGAATTAACAGTGTCCTCAGAGATTTGCATCAGATAGCAAAATAGCAACATTTAATGTACACATTAAAAAATCAGAAATGTGCCCTTCTCCCTGTCTCATCTTAGTTGGCAGCATTACAACTGTTTTATAGCATAGCTCCCTAGATTGCTCATTGGTGCCGAGGAATCTAAATAAAGTCTTCTTATAAAGTAGTCTTTTCCACTGAAGCCTCAAGGGTCCAGAAATACAAGCAAACTCCCATGATTCTCTTTTAGATAGAAAACTACTTTGCTTTCTGCAGTCTGTCTATGATCTTTCAGGCCAGGCAGCTTCTTTGCTCCTGGGACTGTTTCAAAAGCAGCTTACAGAGGAAATCACAGCCAGACAACAAAATCTCAAGGACTGACTCTTTCATGGTCTGCAAAATGATCAGCAGTCAAGTAGYAATAAGGTGTAAATTATAAGTTTACTGCAAAAATCTGACAGTCCGTCTACAGCTTTGCCAGGRTAGTGGATAGTATGACACATATCATTTCATTTTGCTTTCGGGAGCATTTCCAGGATCAAAGCAACTCCCATTATAATGGGCTCTTGATCTGTTACTGCAGCTACAAGGCCCAAAGGCCATAATSGCAACAGCTAGTGTAACAGTCTTATTCAGTAAATGACATTCTTACCACTGTTTTTAGTGGGTCCTATTCGGCTTGCTTAAGAACATCTACTTTGAGAGCATTTGAGAGGTTTCAGAGTGTGGAGGCACAGGACACAGCACATTACTCCCATTCTGTTTCCAGCATTTTGCTGTCTTCCTGCAAAAATACTTCCTGGGCTGATTACTACCTGCCTTGCAGTAGCAGAGTTAGGACTCAGCACTCCTGTGGCAAGGGAAAGCTGCTGTATAGCCATATCACTGAACTACAGATTAAAGTCTACAAAAATCTACACTGACAGGAATATGGAAACAAACAGAGGGTCAGGAAGTGCTACAGAACATGCAACGTGCATTCTACAGTGGTTTTGAGAGGAAGACAGACGTGTCCAGATGTTAAAACTTTTCTTTGGAGCTGAATTTGAACATAGATCCAAATTTCCTAGCCGGCAGGAATCTCTAGGCTGACCCAAAAGCTAATATAGACCTTTATGTTCTAGCTCAAATCCTTTGTGTATTCAACACACAGAAAAAGCGGGGAATCTGGTTGACCCTGTCCAGTGGGAATACTCAACAACTAGAGGTTTTTTTTGGGGGGGAGGGGTAGGGGGGGGACAATTTACTCTGTTCCAATGGGTGGCCCAAGACTAGAGGAGCACAAGAAACAGGGAGTTGTGTGGGTGGCTTAACAATAACTATTGCTGTGTACACAAGATCCCTTTGGACTTCTGCCAGGTACAGTTTAGGCAATCTGGAGAATGTGGGCCAAGCTGTACAACGCAGACCTGTGGAGGTTTAAGAGCTGAGGCACTCAAATAGAGTGAGGTTCAAAGGGATGCAGGGAAATAAGCACACAAAGCACAAAGCAGTATCTTTCTGCAGCAGCAGGCTCTAGACCCAAGAGTTACTGCATCGTCTCAAGGAATAACCTGGAGGCATAATCAGCTCTGATTTGTTTGTTTTTGTCTCCTCCTGGGAGCCATTATATGATATTAACAAAATAAATCAATTTTAAATAACTCAGTGTGTAAGCTTACAACAGAGCTGTTCTTTCTGGCATACCTCAGGGACATTACACAGTCCTCCACCATTATGAATGAATGAATGGGTCTTAGCTGCACTGCAGTAATTTGTTTTAATAATGTCTGAATATACACTGAGGTAATATTTGTGCAAACCATAATAGTGTTCTCAGGGCAGAAATTCACATATTAAGAGAATAGGGTTTATTTACATTTAAAGAACAGTTACGGACAGAAAAGAGGCTGTTAAAATAACACCAGGAGGATCATATTTATTCTTTCCCTGTGGTTTCAGTTCAGATTTGCCTGGTGCACAAGTCAAAGGTGTTTTCTTTTAAATGACAGTTACAGAAACTCCACACGGGATTTGAAAGACATCTGTTTTTTATCCTCATACCCACAGTGGAGAGTCTGCAACTAGATTTAACTGAAGAGTTGGCAGCAAGGAGAAATGCCAGATGCTCACAATCTTCTTAATCCTTTACAAGAGTTGGCTCCTCCTCTCAGAAAAGGATTATTATAGTTTATGATTACTGAAATCCATGTGCACATTAGAAGTACCACAGAGAGAAGAGTGTTTTTCGGTGGGGGTGGGTTTTTCTGGTCTGTTTTCTAATGTTGAGTCTTTCTTCCATTAAAAATGGCAGGGTGCTCAAGAAGAGAAGACTATACTGTGGTCTTCAGGAAAGGCTTCCTGGGAAAGATTAGGTAAAGACATGTCAGTAATGTTAAGAACCAAATAACTCATGACTGTTATTTTTTGATTCTCTGCAAATATCCTGGAATTAACATCTCCTCTCAGTTCCATATTAGGTTTTTTTGACAGTATTTCCTACCCTGACTTGTTTCTGCAGAGATTGCACCTGCTTCCTTTTAATTTATGACAGCTGCTTGGAACTTTAGTTCTSATTCCAAGAGGTGCTGTTTTTAAAAGGACAGATGAAATCTCATTAGCAATAAAAACACACAAAATTAAATTGCAATAGGTCAAGATCTGAAGGCCAAAAGACCCCATAAGAGCCARCTATTCACAGTCATTTGATAGACACTAACCTGTATTCAATTCTGGCAGACCATCTTGTTTGGCCATGTGTTTTTTCAAACCAAAAAAGGGCAAATTGTTGAGTATTATGTAATAAATATATATTCTTTGGAAGAAAACACTGACAAATATTTTCTATTCTCCAGGCTACCCTGCTTGCTAGACTATGTTTTTTGTGATGTAGGAATTCTATGCATTTTTGTTGAAGTAGCTCATTGCATCATAAAGGTGAGTCTCCTGCTGCTCCCGGATTACCGCTTCAGCAGCAGTGGAGCTCATGACAACACTGCAAAAGCATGATGCTGAAGATAAAGTTGAGATGGAATTTCCAGTCTCAGCACTGTAATCAGTTCTAGCTGTCTCTCTCTTTCCAAACAACAATATCCCTTCTGGGAAACAGTTACTGATGTTTGGCTTTGATTTTGAAGCAAATCTTTGCAAGCATTGGAAAGTTTGAACACAATCATTTGGCTGCTTTGCAGTTATCTCAAGTGAACAAAAATGCTTTTCATCTGTTAGGAACTTCGTTCAGCTTAAGGCAGCTGAAACATTATTCCAACACTTCACAAACCTATCTGCTTCTCCCCTTTAGTATTTTGTTTTATCAGATTCAAGACTTAGAGGATATTTTGCTATTGTTACAGGCATAAGATATAAAGAGCTGCCTATCATCTGAAAAACACTTTCTGAATGCGTTCTTAAGATCTGGGAATTCTAGAAGAGTAAAAGAAGAATTGAAAACCCAGCAAGAGAGAAAGTAACACCCYTTTTCACTTCTTATCTTCTGTGTGTCAAGAAAATAACATACTGTTTCATACAGTGATGATATGAAGCACAGCCACATCAGACTGCACTCTGAACCAACTGGATTTGGGAAAGGAGAGTATCTGTCCTTTCCCTCCTTCTAAAACTAGATATAAAGCTGTCCTGCTTCACTGGAAAAACAGAGGAGTGCTAGAATTCAAGGTGCTCGTTCACGATAACCATTTAGAATGTATCAGAATGTATTTTTAAAGAGAAACTAATGTATTTTGCATTTTCCTTGCTAAACTACAAGCTTCAGAGTGTTCCTTTTTGAAGGGGGCTAAAAATGACTTTGTTGTTTATTAATCCTTGATATTCACAGTCTGCTCCAGTCAGAAGCAACAGGGAGATTCTCCAACCCAGGTTTCACAGACCATGCACTCTTGTAAACAAATTTAGGGCAGATGCGATCTATTAAATAGCAGTGGGACACTTTATCCTACCTTTTCTTCTTCCCTGTTCCCTTATTTTGAAGCACACCTCATCTGGCAGTAAGTAGGAAATGAGTCACTGTCAGCATTCAAACCATCAGGTACTAATGATAGCAATATTCAGTAACAYAAATTCTATAGGCCATCTTAAGCTACAAAATTCACACCCAGATYCAAACTTTCCCCAGTGTTTAGGTTTACAGGAACTGGAGATTTGCTTTAAGCCCAACACGATCCACACAAGGTAAAACCACACTGTATTTCATTACAGTATTTTAGTGTACTGAGGGCTTGTTTACATGTTACACAATAAAATCTTAGGACTTTCTGGGCTGCAAGGACCAGCAGCCATTTTTCATACAAATCAATGCAAAATGTCAGAGACGTTTTCTCCTTCTTATTTGGGTGTCCTCCTTGATCATGTTTAAAGACAATACTGACAAAAAGAAATCTACAGAAAGACTTAAGCAAATAGAGATGACATTGTGGAAAAGCAAAACTCAATGACAAAGAGCTCCTACAAAGCAAATAAAAAAGYGAAAAGTTATGGTTCATAAAAGAAAGGATAAAATGTCTGCTTAAAGAAATTGCTAGTAAAGTTTGCTAGTAAATCAGAAAAAAATTTTTTTGAACAGTTAGTAAGTTAGATTTGTTCCATCATCCTTTTTCTAATTTCATACGAAAATTCTTAGTGGGTCTCTGTCCCAAATACTAGTTCAACTGCACAGCAACAGTCACAGCATGGAGACAAGAGAGTGCAAGCTCTTCAGATCAGAGATGGTGCATATAAAACACCTGTTTGCTGTAGGACCCTGATTCTAACTACAGGCTCTTTGTATTTCTGAGAGAAATAATAATAGTAACAATAATAATAGCTGAAAGACAATAATAATAGCTGAAAGCACATTCTGTTAGCTAAACTGGAGGCATCCACATAAAATACAGATGTATAGTCAGGAAATCACAGCACCAAAACACTAACAGAGTGCTGGAGATGAAAGGACAAAAGACTTAGGGCAAGGGCAAAGTCTATGTTAGGAAACATTACTCTGAATATACAGACTCTGGGATAGGAGATAAATTCCTCTGTCAAAATCTGGTTATTTGTAGAAAATCAACATGGTAAACTGATATGTTTTTGCTCCTGTGAAGAGTCTTAGGTACCACATCAGCCCTCTCTTGCTCTTTTTGAAAAAATGGTTTCCACTCCACATATGACTGGATTGTTGACTGCTCTATTTCCTGGTAAGCAGGTTTTCACTTCTCACCACCCTGCAGTAATGAGGTGGGGTACAGGCTGCAATAGCCTCTACTAGAATAACTTTCACATTTCTTAGTGTTAATGTATGGGAACAGCTTGAAAGCATCCAGCTGGGTTTTCAAAAAAATCAACATTTACCTCATAAATTTATCCATCTGCATATGGAAAAGAGTGAAATTAACRGAGCTCTTAACATCTGGGTTAAAGCTCACTGAGTCCTCTGGACAAAATCACTAAATGTAAAGTCATTAAACAACAAATCATCAAAGTCTGATAACTGAAACAAAAGTAGAGACAGAAACCTCAAACCACGGGCACCTGAACCACTCAAAGCACGGGTTAATGAAAAGCAGGTCAGAAATCTCGAATAAATTGGTGTAAGCGCTTCATTAGATATGCATTARTATCACAGGGGCATGCATGTTTATACATGGATTGTAGACACGGGGAAAGGAGGTAACACAAACGCAAATGGAGGAGACAGCAAACACAGAAGAAGCAGTAAGCTGGACACAGCAATAGATGCACTAGCAACACTGAGAAAAAAAGTCAAGAGGTGCAGCTTTCAGCATGATCCCACTGAAACAGGTAAGCATAGAGAACAAAAAGAACTGTAAGCACAGACTTGATTGCTACTGCATTCAGGGGGACAGGTGGCTGTATTTATATACTTCACAAATAAAGAACATGACCTCAAAGTTACCCAGTTCCATTACATTTCCTTATGATTGGAATAATTTATATGAAATTTTGTGGCATTAGGCAGATCATGTTTCAAAAGGTTTTCTTCAAAGCCTGCAGTGTCAGTTTTATGATAGCCAAATCACAAGGATCTAAATGCCACGTAGAAAGACAGAGTTTGTGATATCCCCGTAGCAGGTTTTAACTGCAGCTTTTGCCCCTGCAGGTTTTAAAAGAGCAACTAAAGAGGCCTGCATTAAAGCTCTTATTTCTTGGTATGGTTTGGGTACTCAGAAAGAGCTGCAGCTTCACATGCCTCAACCCTGTGAAACATGGAAATTCTGCAAGGTTACAGGTGCAAAGCCAACGGGTTTCTTCAATGACACAGTTAAAATGTAGGCCCTGCAGGCTCTGAAGTCTATGTTCAAGGTCATTCAAAGATTTTAGAATTACTGAGGTTGTATAACATTAACCTAAAGTCATGTCTTGAGCTCTTAGGCAAAACTCATTTCAGTATCACCATCTTTGTTTTTCATTTCCATGGAGCTTTGCCAAGGCAAATGCAGCTCAAACTGAGGACCACCAGACCTGGTATCACTTGCTGACAACTCTTTTGGCAGAGCATAGGAAAAACAATGGTCTTTGGTTAAAAGACCCGGGCTGGACTGTAACAGTCAAATTTTCTGGGCCACTACCTGATGTAGAGTGCAACCTGGCATAGTAAAAATCTGTATTGCTGGACTCACAGTTCTGAATGCCGAGCTAGCTCTTGGAGATGGTGATGGAGCAGTTCCAGTGACACAGGTCTCTCCAAATTTGAAAAGTGAGCCTTGATGTCCGTACTTGGGTTCTGAGAAGTCCACCCAAGATACCACCACAGTGGCTCATCAAAACTTTTAGAGAGCAAAATCAGCTCTTTTTTCAGATTCACTCTTTGTTCAGACTCAATACAAATAGTGTTTTTTGATTTTTTTATCAAGAGAGTTACAAAAACAAACTTAAGAGGTAAAATTGTGCTCACTCCTCAGATATATATTTCAGATTATTTTTTTGGTCTTAACTGACCACTTATAAAAATGGTAAGTTATACACAAACAGATTAAGCAAGCTTGCTGGGATTCTAATGTGTATTTGTAGACACTGCCTTGCAAGGGAAAAATATTCATCATTTTCAGTGGTGTTTTACTGCTGCTACAGTCCTGCTTACATATGATTACGGATCAAATTGGCAGCAAAAATGATCCCAGCACATATCCAGCAACGGATTTAAGGAAATGGAAATTCTACGCATTCATCTGTCTGTGGCTTAACAAGGTGGAGAACTTATTCAACCTCAGGGTAAACAGGGGTGACAGGAAGGCAGATAAGAGACCCCAAAGCCTTTGCCAGGAAAGAAATAACAAAAATAATCTCCTCATGCTTAGAAGGGAAACCAGGGGCCCACATTTTACAACCAGCTCACTACTGAACTTTGGAAGGAATAGGCTTTCCAGTAAAAGAATCAACCAGTTTCCAGACAAGCTCTCCTTCCCCTGTGGCTGGGAACTGACAATACTTCTATATTAACAGTGCTGGGAACCGAAAGTGTGATGTAAAATGAAATATTTATGATGTTATTGTAAGCGCTACTTACCTACAAATTGCAAGTTCTTGTRAGTCTCCACTGGCAAGGCTGTTCCCTAAACCACCACAGTACAATCTCATAAAGCCTACAGGTTTCAAGGGCTACAGTTTAAGCTCCAGAAGAAAAACTTACTGACCTCGAGATAGATAAAAGCATTTCTAAGACAATGTCAATATTATTTTCTTAGGAATTTAATGTTGTTTGACAGTTCTAGAAATGAACTTCTATCAGGGAAAACATAGTSTCTCTCTCTCTCTCTCATTTTCTCCTGCCATGTTCATTCTCATTCTGTCCCAGCCTGCAGAGAAATCTTAGTAAAGGGATAAGAGATTACTTAAGAGTGATTTTTTCAGTCCACATCACTTTTCTGGCAAACAGTAACTGGAGTTGATTGCTATGGTGATTTCTTTAGAAAACAACTTTAGAAAACATCTTTCTTTAGAACAATTGTTCTCTAAGGTACTAATTTAAATCACTACCCTGCCATCAGCAGACCCCTGGTAACAATCCATGCACCATGTTGGTAAGAACAAACAAAGCTGAGCAGTGATTAAAGTCGTGTAATGAGGATCCCTCTCCTAGCGATATCAGGATTTGTAGAACAGAATTAGCTTCAGTACAAATCAAATTCTCTGGTTATACAATCAGTGGTAATGCAGCATCTCTGAAAAATGATAGATCAGAGCAAGTCAAATCTTCCTTAGTGTGTCACGGTGATCTCCATCCTACTCCTCTCTTCCAGCATTTTTCCTAAAGTGCAGCCCCTTTCCTACCATGTTAGTATTTGCTCATATCTGCTAGGGCATTTTTTCCCTATTATAATTGCATCTGACCCAAACAATTTAGATTACTACTGAATTTCAACCTCTTCCCCCAAATGCTGAGATGTRAAGACATTAGATTCTGGATCACACATGTTTCTAACCGGTAACAATGAAGCCAGACCTTGGGGATCACTGAAAAAGCACCCAAGGTCCTGACAGAGAAGTGACTTCTACAATGCAGCTACCAAAGGTAGTGGGGGGTAATGTCAAACTTTGAGACTGACATTGCAGTTCTCGTTTATATTTCAGAGCTCTAGAAAAACTTTGAGATTGATATTCCAGTTCTCATTTATATTTCAGACTTCTAGAAAATTGGAAATTATTGGATTTGGGAATCCAGAAAACAGTGATCTAATTTGGTTAGAATCATTTTTTCTCACACAGCTTACAGTGCAGCAACCTCCTGAGCCTACTGAGAGAAAAAAGAGAAAAGGTCACAGCTCCGTAGCAAAAGAGATGAATCATAAGCAAATCCCTGAATTCAACTCATGTGGAAGGCCTGCCCAATACTTGCAATTCTGAATGCCGAAATTCAACATGTGTATTTGGGAGCTCATCTATGATCTCCTGATCTCCTGGGGCAAGAATTTGCCTTATTTTTATTCTGTAATGTACAGAGCGTACATCTACCGCTACAGAAATATTTTCTTTATAATGACCATAATTCCGTTAAATCTGTCTCTCTGATTTTCACACGAATGAATGGACTTATTTTGCCTCACAAAATAGTGCTACACATCCATGGCAAAATGATACAAACATTTCATATCCCTCAAAGGTAATGAACAGAATTTCCTCAGCTCTACACCTCATCCTCCACATCACAACATTCACATTTGGCTTATCTAGTGCGATCATTTGGAGTGCTTGATTTTGCATTTCATGGAATCAGCTGATTTTTTCCACTAGCAGCCAGAAAGGATTACTTTATTAACCACCAGCTAAAACAGTGACTGGTTTCTAGTAGATTTATCTGACCTCCTGTGAAGCCTCACAACCTGGCCCCAACTGTAAACAGAGYAGTGCATATGTAGTTTAAGAGAGAAAACGTAAATCTGGTGAGCGTGTTAGTTGTGCAGTAATGACTAACATGCTCACAGTTCAACTGATTTGGAAACAAGGAAGGAATTTTTCTCCAAGTCAGGTTCATATAGGCACTGGAGATATTCTATTTYCCACAGAATCAAACATGCTCATCTGCCACGTTTTGTTGCATCCACCAGCTTCTGGCTATTGCTACAGCATTTGGCAGTAGGATCCCTTTAGTCCTCCTATTTACCGGTTGCCGTTAATGACAATCCAACTCTTCAAAGATACCAATGCTTGCAGCATAATTAGCCCGAATCTGGTTTTACACTGACAATTCAACACAATGAGCTTCATTGTGACAGATAAAAAATGAAGTATTTTTTACGGATTCCTCGTTGCTGGGCACCAAGCAGAGGCACTACCAGAGACTAGCACCAGTATCTGCAGACAAAGGGGAAAGGGCACTTGTGATCAGTCGTATCGAAARGCCGAAGAGGAAAGACAGCCCCAGGAGCTACCCCAGAAACCTAAACATCCATCCAAATAATGTGCTAACTGTAAGGCCTTATTAAAAAGCATCTTAAAAGCTAACCTYTGCCAATGAGGAAATTTATTTCCCACTGGATTTATTTTAGTAATTTGTTTCATCAAATGCCATGTATCAGGTGGAAACAGGCCAGGCCTCAAAGGAAAAGCTGACAGTAAATAACCACAGCATTTTTATGTGAAAAAGTCCACAGTGAGTTGTTTTTCTGTCCCCCAACAAAAATCCTGTTTGTCATGATTTGAGCTCTAAGGCCGTCTCCCGAAGAGACCTGAAAAAACCTTTCATCATGATCTCTTCCCAAATCACAGTGAATTCCTGCAACACAGTGCCTGTTTTTTTCACTTCTTGCTAAATAAAATGAATTTCAAAAGCAGAGGGCAGCTTGCTTTATTTCTACATAACTGAGAAGTTCAGAGTTATTTGATGTGATCTCCAAATGAGGCGTAGAGAGAAAACAGGATACTGTATCTGGCAGCAAATATGTGGCAATCACGCAAAGTAAACTCTTGATATGTCTGTAATCTCTTTGTTGGCTTATCCCTGATTCAGTTTAAGGCTCTGGAAAAAGCCACCAAACTGCTGCATGTGAAGTGTGATGGAAATTATTAGTCATGGCAATTTCCTTCTCATGGGAGTCAAAAACATGGGGCACTGAAAGAACCATATCCAAAGGTGAAGTCCTTGGTCTTTCAGTTGTGCTTATACTTATCAATGAGAAGAGAGTTGCAGGTAGTTTAAMATGCTGAAGTTAGGTATGTGAAAGTTAACCTGAGGGAAAAGGTGACTTACAAATTTCCGCCCTTCCTGTTTTCTTCAGCCCACAGTGTGCAATCAAACCCTTCAACCCTTTAAATCAGAGGGATGGGGAGAATATTTGCAGATTGTTAAGGGGATGCAATTCTGAACAGTATAGCCAAAATACCAGAGGTATTTTCAATTTTTCCTGCAAGCATCATTTTTCTTGCCCCTTTTTCATGTTCTGTTTTAGTTCTCRGGTGACATTATTTGCTGAGAAAAATGGACTCACCTGTGCCCATGTCTCTTTTCAAAAATCAYGTGTTGTCCACCCTGTTCCTCCTAGCTCATTCTAGAGGGGTAGCAAARGACCTTGGAGGCAGCCCAGATAACAGGCAGCAGTTGCTCCAGTTACAAATCCTGCTAGTCTTTGGGGGAGGTAACACCAGGGACTTTCATGGTAGGATTTTTGCTAGACACGTGACGACACTAGGGAGGCAAATGGGGCTTGACGGAAGGGGCAGGACGGACCAAGACTGCCCTCCCCACCTTGCGGCCCGCAGCCTCACCTAAATCGCATGCGAAGTGCCCACGCAGGCTGGCTGCCGCCTCCCCTTCACACAGCTCTGGGTGCCGGAACGTTCCGGGGCCAACCGCCAACGGCCAACAGCCAACTGCCAACCGCCGGCCCCTCGCCTCCCCGCAAGGGGTCTCCAGGCCTGTCCGATCTGCACTTCCCCCTACTTCTTCCCCAGGGCAGGCCCCAGCCTCCTGGCAGCCGGTCTGAAACGCTCGGGCACCTTTTGGCAGCCCGTTTGCGAGGAACCCACATGCCCTAAGCCACCGGCTGAAAACCAGCGCCATGGAGTAATTGCCCTGCCAGAGGGGAGAATGGCCTTTTAGAGGGCAGAAAGATCAAGGCACGGTTTAATACAGTGTGAAATGGCTGCTTTGCAAAAGCAGCTCGAGGCGGCTTGAAAACAAACAGTTCTGTTTTCTTTCTATTTCTGGGCAGCCCTGCTTGGTGCAGCGTACTGCCAACTGCGACGTCTGGTATACTGCTAGCAACGCCGCTTTAGCCAAAGTGACAAAAATATCCCAGACCTGAGTCGTGTTGTTCTTTTTTTAACTGGGTTTTCTCATAAATAAAATCGGGGTAAAATACCAGGTATTTGAGGTGTCCTTTGTAGGGTACAGTAAGGCAAAAGTGCTAACTAGGAGGGCAAGGTGTATCGGCTAAATGAAAGCGTTGCATCATACCCACCAGCRGGCCCTTCCACAGGAGCCGATTTCTCAGGGTGGGGGTGAATGCTGGGCTCTCTGCTCACACCCTCCCTCAGGGTCTCCTTCTTCAGCAAATACCACTCACAGCCTTCAAGACTGCCTCGGGAGGCATCAATCTTACAGCATGTCAACGCATTTTTGGATGAAAAACAGGCTGAACCAAACTTGATAGAGTTCTTGCTTCTCGCAGTTTCAAGTTATTTGGTACAAACCCAAAATCGAGCAGAATTTCATTTTGCTTTGTTCACCGCTTTTTTAGCTTCCTTTTYTTTCCTTCTTTTTCCTTGAAGAAAAAGTCAACTATTTTCTAAAACATTCTGCCTAGTYGGAAAATTAAGGAAGAAGCAGTGAGAAATTTCAAGTTAAATGGAAARATATTTTTGGCAAATTTTATGGAAAACACTTCCCAAATGTTGACCATTCTTTAAAGTTAATTCTTCCAGCTAATTGTTTTAGTTCTGTTCCTGACTTACGGGGCAAGCTGCAGAGAACAGATGGACCAAAGCCTATACTCGATAGTACCTAGAATATCTCTCTAAATTAATCACCCTCCATTTCTCCTCCTTCTTCCATTTTCTCAGCAAAAATAGTCCTGGAGGGGATGTCAGGCCAAACTGAAGCACCTGCTGTGGTCCCTTTGTGCCACAACAGTTATAAGTAGCCCCCGCCTATGCAGGAACTGTACAATGAGTAGCAAGCAGCTCTCTTTTGCAGTTCGTAGCAGAGATAAAAGAGGCAGGGCATGTTATAGACTGCTAGATGAGAGAAAAACAGCTYAAGTCGTAGCCCTCCCAAACTCTGGAGTAGTCCATAAACAGATACATAAATTTACTGTAAGGTGGAGCAGCCCCTTGGGCATCCTCATACTGTGGGCTRCCTTAAGCTCGGAAGTACTTTGGTATGACAATGGAAACATAGTGACATAAATTCACTTTTTATTCCTCTTTATATCAAGCTGTTCTWTCTTTGCTCTGTTTTCTAAGAGGCACAGGAAAGCACCAGCCCCAGTGTCCCTCGCTTCTAAAGTGACTGTAGAGATATTCCATCACCTTTGTAAGCTCTGCTTACTTTAGCRTCCAAGAAAATATAAATCCATGTTATGCTGTTCTGATACAGATTCACTCCAGACACGTTTGTTTTAGAAAGAAATAGGCTAGGTTCTCTTGTATGACTTTCCCTGTCCCTCTGTTATCTCACCACATTTTTGTTCTTCCTGACAGAAGAAAAACACTGACYTGTCTGTCAAGCCATCTCTGCTTCAACAAACTGCTTTACGCGTTTGTTCACAAAGAGCTGAATAATGGACCAGTGCCAAAGTCCTGATCAGGAAAAAAGCTACTAGTAGTTACAGCTCCTCAGCAGTATGCATGTTTCTCAGTGGGACTGATCAGAACTGTTTGTTGCAGAGGAGTGCGGAGGGATGCACTTCATCCCACCGCCCCCTCAGGAATGTTGGGGGGAGCGAAGCATCACACTGTTGTTTGGAACAGAACTGTGTCGGATGTGCCACATCCCATAAATTAGTTTAAGCTGAGGTAATGTATGTGCCAACATACAGCAGTATGCTTATCAACTCAACAAATCTGGTAAGCAAATGTCCAGGAGCTTCAATATGTTCAGGCATTTAATACAACCAGGACGTGCACAACTGAGGAAACCCTTGAAAGGTCCCAATTAATATGCAATGTAGTAAAATGCTACAACACTTTGTATTTTATTTTTAAAGGAAAAACAATTTATAAGAAAAAAATTGCTGTCCAGGGTCAGTTTAGTTAGACAGGAAAAACACTGTAGTTCTCAAAGAATGGCATTTGCCATTAGGGACTCCTGAGTTACAATTCTACCTCTCTTTATAGCCTCAGAAAAGTACTTTAATTTCAGTCCAGATGGGGAAACTTTTATATTGTTAAGCACTTGAGCCATACAAGTATATTCATTTCTGTGGGATTACTCATGTGAGTAACTCATCACTGGGAGCATTCCAAATCTGGCCCTCAGTATGGAATGAAAAAAACTGCCACAAATTTTAATGGGTCTAGCCTCCATGGAAGAAGAATTATTTACAGTGATGCTTGAAGGAATAGTAAGAAAACTTTCCTGACAGGAAAATCTATTAAACTCAAGATTGATCTCCTAAGTAACAAAGACTTCATTGACTGCTTCATATACAATTAAGCTGGATTACGAAATTGCACATTAAGGAATCAAATGGTTCTACCTTATCAGGGGCTCTAAGCAAATGAGTCAGTAAGGCTCTTTTGTTTGTAGTATCTAATATTTTTGCTCACTGTTCTTTGTGGTACAGCAGCATACAAACAATGACTAGTATGTCTTATATCAGGTGATTAAGACACCTAAGAGAAGAGCACATTTACCATGTAATGCAACCAGGGAGATGAACCCAACCAAAATTTACCTAGAACTGTTATTTATCTGTCTGTTGAACCAGAACTGGAATGTTATTTTGGAGCCTTTTGGAACCTAAACCAGAACTGGACCTTCCCAAAATATACTTACTGATTTATGTATTTCTTTTGCTCTGGTTGTGGGTTCAGAATGATGTTTCAGCTAACCAGTGACATGCCTGGGCATGGACCTGCTTAGCACAGGAGCTGTGTCACTGGGGCCTGCTGAGCAGCATAACGTTATAGCCTCTCCTTCTCCCACTACCCTACTGAGCAGTAAGCAACTCCCAAACCATCATGCATGCACYATGACTGTGTGCCCTACTGTTTTGCACATCTCTGTGGACCCTCTAGAGGTCCTTTCCCTTAGGCCTTAGAGGCCTTGGAGACCTTTTTCCTAGCAGAGGTTCTCTTTCGCACCAGGTTAAGGTGAACACTTAAAAACTGGGCTACTAGACCCCCTGATGTGACACATCCTTGCTGATGCTGCAATCACCTAACCACATGGATTTACGAGAGAGAAATCTGATTTAAGTAGTGTTTTTTTTTTTTTTTTTTTCGGGGGGGGGACTATATTTCATTCACCATCTTACTTTTCTGTTGCTGGCTGTAGATTATGTATGCCTTCACAACTTGCCTTTCTCCCACAGGATCCAAAAGTACTAGTTAAGCTTCCTGAGTTCTGACATATATTGGCTTCTTTTTCCATAAGAATTTTTTTTTTACTAAAATTAGGAATACTATTTAGAATCTCTGGTTTGTGACTTACACGAGTCTAGACCTAAGCTGGGCTGCAGAAATCTCGGTATTTGAACAGGAAACTGTATGGCTGATGCACTGCATAGCTCCGCATCCCAGTGAGAGTTACAGCTTGCATGAGATTGTTACATTGTGTGGTATTACTAGGGCCTTGATTATGACACTTGGATGACTCATAACCAGAGTATTTTTTTAAAAACTTCTTATCCTCAGAGATAGGAGAAGAGAACATATGAAGGTGAACCCAATGAATGACTGTATGTTGCCCTGTGAGCTTTATTCTCTATAAAACTCTTAGCTCAATTGGAAGTTACTAAGGTTACAGAATACTGGAGAACATGTATCATAGTTTATTCATTCTTTTCATACCAGAGAGGCCTCCCTCTGAGGAAAGTTTAGTCCATTTTCCATCTGGAAATATTCTACTCCCAGAAGCCAGTGACCTGAGAGGAGGGTTGTTCTCATTTCAGGGGAAAGAAAAGAAAACCTCCATGAATTCCAAGGACTTAGTGTCACCGATCTTCTTATATTATCCAGAATCAAAGGGCTTAATTGCCATTTACACTAAAACCTTCAGCACTGCTCAGGCAGAAAATGATAGCTTCTCCCACTTTCCCACTCCTGGACTTCTACATGGTCAGAGTTTAAGAAAATAAAGTTAACTTACAGTTATTAAAGTTGAGGTTCACAGTTTTTACAAGCATTGGTAAGAAGGGCAGTGAAGAGATCTGCAGCCTAAATCCAGACCTTGTCTCTAGAGGAATATGTTTGCACCGCCCAGCCTATGGAGATACCAGCTCTTATATGGATGCCATATGATATGGAGAGCCAGATACCAAAGCTGGTTCAGAAACAAGTTAGCTGTCTTTGCATGGAATTCCACTGGGCTAATTGACCTGGCTGAAATATTAGACTCCTTTGCACATATGTTGAGGTTATTACTGATAACTCCGGTATTTATCCAACATACTACACTTAAAGCAGGCTTGTATATTATATGGCACAAATCAGAYGGCATTACCAGGCCAAACTCAGACAGGGCCTGAAGGAGATGATATACTGTAAGTACTAAGTGACATAAAGTTTGCACAGTTGACCAGTGTTTGTAGATATGCAGCATGTATTTAACAAGTTATAAAAGACTGAGAGCTACAACTGGAAAAGCAGTTGCTGGACAATCTGACGAACAGGGCCATGCTTAACACTCAGAAGTGTTAAGCCTGCTGGAATTTGTAGAGGAAAACTAGAGTTAAAGAAGAGGACAACAATTGTATGTTTTGTGCAGCACTTGGCTGCACTGCTAGTGAAAGGAAAAACAGACTCAAGATCATAAGCGTTCTGCTTTCTTTGTTTTCCCTTACCTCACCCTAACACCTTTCATATTACCTTATTAACATAAACCACTGGTTGTATTATACAGACATTTAGTATTTGTAGCAGATTTTGAAAGGAGTGATGATCACACAATGGCAACTGCAGCTGAATTACACTTATTTATCCAAAAATGTTTTCAAGTCTCTTGCCCAAAAATTAAAACAGCTACCCTCTTAGGGAATGCAGTGTCAAAACACATACAGGCAAAGCTAAGTCTGAAATTTTAATTGCACAAAAGTCAGGAAGTTCAGACTGAAGGTTTCCAGAGCAACTCTAACCCTTTTCCCCTGCRTGTATTGCATTATTACAATAAGGTCTTTCATTACATAATCACACAGAACTGGCAATTCAGCCTGCTGTTCAGCACCTAAAACCATCTAATATTTTACACAGTATTTCCATTCCTTTTCTGTCATCTCAGAGGAACCTCCCTACCTCTCTGGATCATCAGGAGTGCTGATGATATTCTGAAAGACCCTATAGGTACAGTTATGATGGAGCAAATTCAACAAGGTGCTTAGCACATACCTCTCCTAACAGATACTACTGGACTCACTAATTAATGCAYGTGCTTCAGTTTAGGCACCTTTTTCAAACTATGGCCAGATGAGCTCTAGTACCCCAAACATGGAGGAGGAGATTGATTCCAAGTTCCCTGGATTGTTGCTGTGATATACAGAACTCCATCAAGTAAATTGCAATGAATCACTTCTAGTGATGACAAAATAATAATAATAATAATAATCTACTGTTTTAGGATGAAGTTTGATGAGTTCAGAAAGGGTATCAGGAAAACTGGGGGATTAGTATCAGCAAGGAGTAAAGTCAGTGAATCTGCAGATCTTACCCAGCCCTGTATTCCTCTTTTCTTCTACACTGATTTTGTTTATGCATCAGTGACCAGTTCAGTATCAACAGTTCAAGCGTACTGCTCTCTGGGTACCTCTCCCAGGTTATTCTGGATCAACTTCTGGAGCTGAAGCTCTGTAGGAGATTTTGAAAGYTCTCAGAAAAAATTTGAGTGATTTTATGTGGGCAATGAACCAAAGCAAGCCTCTGCCTCTACAGACAGCTTCAGAGGGTCTGACTCCTACACCTGGCATGAATGGAAAGCACAGGATGCCTATATGAAGGCCTGGATTTGAAAAAGATGCTACTTTTTCTATATAGCTTATGTATGTGCTCATTCARGTAAGAAAAGAATTAAGAGATTGACCTCTGTACCAGCTTAAAACATTTCTGCTCCAAACTGGGCCAGCCACCAGCTTTGAGAAAAGCAAGTCTCCACTAACATTGAGTGTGACTTACGCAGTTTGGCTCCAGATTCAGATTTTGAACCTCCTCTTATGCATACAAATACGAATAAAAAATACAAAATAGTATTTTGATCTAGGGGGCTTGTCAAACTCAAAGTGTAAATGCAATACAACARAATAGGTGAGAAAGTCCCACGGGGTCAAATTACAAATACCACCACTTTCCCCCCAAGTTGTAGGATATTCACATACTAGCTTTACCTCCCTTTGTTTCCCATTTCTGAAGTTTAAAATGTCTTACTTTCAAAGACATGTCTGCACACATGGAAATAAGATATGCTGAGTCAGAAGTAGAGTTAGTCGCCTAGGGCAGGATGTGCTAATTCCGCAATGCACTATAGCTCAAGCATTAAGGCAGGATTAACTTCTAATATCCACTGATTAAAAAAGGCAAAAAGACCAGACCTTACATTTCATAAAACAGACATRCTTCCTCATCTTTGACTGGACACCAGCCAGATGTTTAAGTAAGTGCCTATCTGCTCCATTAATATGTGTTGCCTCTAACTTTCCTGGAGACCTTCCCTAATARCACTGCTGTGGCAAAAAAAGTGCTCAGTTGAGTCAGTCTTCTTGACCTAATCATTCACACTCTTTCCCCCAAGAATTGTGGGACATTTCCCTTATCTCTAACCTGAATTCCCTACAATGTCTTCAGCAGCTAAGCACTACCTCATGAGAACTGAAGACTTTGGAGACTTTGAAGACCTCAGAGTCTCAGGAAGACYGGAAATTTATGGCCTGCACATAGCAATGGTGTGCTATGTAGCCCAGAAGATTAATGAGACATGATTACTGGAAATCAATGCAAGGGCAAATTCAGAATAGATGCAATATGCAAAAAATGGATATGAAGGATGTCAGCCATTTGAACATGTGTAATTTGTTATGTGATGTGTAATACACACTCTCCTCTGCTTGAAGACTTTCTTGGATGTCTTTCTTGGAGGTAAGTGCTAGCTGAGATAGTTACAGATTTGCGGAAGAGATTACCATGAAATCTTAGGCTACATAGAATGGAAGATGGGTTATGATCACAGTTTTCTCAGTGTAACAACTGTTTACTTATTTAGTAACTCACTAGTTGTACAAACATTTAAGAGACTCTGCSTATAAAGGTCAATACAGATGTAGATATTCCCACATTAAATACTATATTAAAACAGTCAGCCAGCTATTCATGGAGTGCTTATGTGCACTACAGAGGGCAGGGGAATAAGTTCATGATCACCATTTTGGCTACAGGGCTGTGATTCGTCTTTACTTGCTTAATGTCATATTGTTCCCTGCCTCAAGTAGTAGTGACCTATTTTTTGTCCACAAGCCGCCTGGGCAGTCCAGGAAAGCCATAAAATGTGATTGGCACCTGCTATAATGTAAATCAGCTTTCTTCCCAGGAGAAGGAGAGAGAGAAAAAGAGAAACTYAGTGAGCACTGGCAGAACTGCCTCTTGGTTGAATTACTAACATATGATGTAATGCACCTTGGCTCTCCTTTCTGGCTTGAGAGCTGTTCAGACTGCCATTCCTGTCTGTAAATAGTCAGCGCAAGCATCATATAGAAATACACGAGCCCATATCCAGGGAGAGGCTGTGGCTGAGGTCAGGGCAATGTTACAGACTCCACTGTAATTTCTCCTTGCTAATCATGGTAAATCAGTGGGGTTAATCAAAGCTGTGGAAGAGCAATCAGGTAATATGCAWCCCCATCTACTTTTTCCTGACTTTGCCCTCCCAAGCAATTTTTTAAAATTAGATATATACCAAAACCCAAAACTTTAGATGAAAAATCTTTTAACAGCCACTTTGTCAGGCAGAGGCCCTTATCACATTGCCTAGGAGCCATCTGCAACAGATCCAATGTTTACTCACATGAATCTTCCACAGAACTTTGGCTAAATCCAGCAGAACTCAGGGGGAGTTTTCTCAAAGTTTACATGAGGCCAAGATTTCACACCTGAATATCTAAGTGATCAGTAAGTGCATTCCTTTAAAATTTTGTTTCACTGATTCAACAGCTTTCCAGATGCTTCTTCTCCATTGTGAAAGTTATAYGGAAGCAGTGCAAGTCTATCTCAAAATAAATTCTTAAAACTGTCTTTAGGGTTCAACGTTCATGGATCATTCAGTCTGCATGGCTGCAGAATATGGTCTAGTTGGAGCTTTTAGTGCTTCTTATTATATAACTGCTTTTAGGACTAGAGGGAGCACAAATCAACCAAAGAGACTAATCAAGTTTTATCAGAGCTGTGAACTACTGACTTACAGATGAAAGGCTTCATATATTAGTAGTAATCTGTCTCATTGCTCATTCCCTTTGACAAAATTATCTAGCTGGGTGTAACCTATTTTTTACGGTGTTTCTGAAATCAGCTGGATGTCCCTCGTGTACTTAAGGCAGAGACATTAAGGCATTTAGCTGCACAAACCTGAATCACATCAGCATTTGACAGAGTGAACACTGGTATGAAGTCTACCCTGAAATTAGTCTCTCCAGATAATAAAGATAATATACTGTCAGAAAATAGAAGCTCAAAATGGAACAAATAAAAGAGAAGGAAGTCATGGAAGCCGGGTAACAGATACATCAAAAGATAAAGCAGATGAACTGCAAATGAAAAAAAAAGGGGGCGAGGGGAGTTTCTCATGCATAACAATTTCTGTGATGGATAACTGGAAGACAGTAAGTGTTGTATTGACTGTATTTCCCAAGACTTAGAAAAGAGTGTTGCTTACTTCAGAATGAGGAGTAACRCATAGAACCTTGTAGAAATGTTATAGGAATCAATGGCACACGCTCCCCCAGAGTACTCTCCAACAGAGAAACAGAGGACATTCCAGAGTTAAATGATGGATGTGAAGGTTTCCGTACAGGAGATTAAGGCAATTCAGGTTAGCATGAATATGCTTAAGAATGGGCCTAATTGCATTGCTACATATGTGCAATGATTTTAAGGAGTATGGAGAAATTTGGCCCAGATTAACAGTAATCTGAAAAGTTAAATGGTTTTGAAATGGCAAACTCCATTTTACATCTCACACTACAGGAGAGAAAAAAGTACTCAGGCAGTCACTGAAGCCAAAAATTCAGTAGCATACAGGAAGAAATTGGAAATTTCATGAGTAAAGAAAATATGCAGAGACAGGCAGTATGATTCATTGGAGATGCTATGAAATATATTCTGCTTGGCATAACCAATTTCTCAACAATTGAAGGAGAGGTAGAAGGAAGTAATTTTAATCTATAGCAGGCTATTTAGTAAGTATTTATTGCTGAGTCTCTTACGGCTTTTCTGAAGCAATTAATAGTGATTACATATGGATGCAAAATACCAGAATACACTTATCTAATCTCACGTGGCAATTCTTATATTTTGGAAATAAAAAAATACARGCTAAGGAAGATCAAATGAACTGTATCAAGTGGGCAAGAGAAATGCACTTATCAAATGGACTGCTTATGATTTCACTGGTGAATTTGAAAGAAACTTAAGCCATTGTAATGACTTCTGAAAAAAGAAACAGATCCACCTTCTGAGCTCGGTTATACCAGTTCAAGGTTAGTGTTTTCTCCAAAGGTACAGGTATGACTGAGTGAAAAATAAGCCCACAYCCAACAAAACTTGCATCTTGTCACACTTCTCAGTAAATGTTTTACAAACTTTACCAGTTCAAGGAAAAGAAAGAATCACTGCAGGATACATTTTACGAGGCAAAATACAGTTTCTTTAGAAACAGTTCACTGACAACAGTGAAACCAATTCAGCTGTAGTTCAAATGGGAGTCTCTAATAAAAAAAATAAGACAATGGTCTGTAGCCAAAATGCATCTGAAAACAACTGTTGTATAGTATATTGCATCACTGTTAGACAACCAAGGTAACTGTTAACAGCAACAGCCCTGAATATCAGTCTATCATTTGTTACCCGTATGCAATGATTTTAAGGGAGTTTAAGCAGGAGRGATTTGTCCCAAAATAAGATAAAACTGATGATCTGATCATTTTGCCTCCTTCGGCACAAAAAGAAGTTTGCTCATTGCAAAGCAGCTGCCCTTCAAAAATCTACTCAGCTTTAGGAGGCCATACAGTAGTCTAATTCCTAATCAGTGAAGTCAGGCTGTAACTATGGCAGCAACAAGTGTAAAACTCGACTGTATGTAAAGGCCCAGGCTGATAAAGCAGATTGTTGTACAAGTACATATGTATCTGCATCTGTGCATGTGTATATATAAAATAAGAAAGTGTATGGCTTYGGGTAGGAGTGGGGAAGAGCAGAATAACCTGCTAAAACTTTCTTTGCCAGAGCTCTGGGGAGGCTGCCAGTTGAATCTCAGCACTGCAGCCATGCTGAAGGACACTTCTGAGTATAGCGTGTGCGGGTCACAGGAAGTGGAGGCAGACAGGATGGGAAGGGATAATTCAGTAAAGGAACATCGCCCAGTGCCAGCTGATTCTGGCATAATACAATGAAGTTGGCTTTCAGGGAGAAAATGCTCGTTTCAGCCTGAGCTGTTCTAAACATTACATTTGTTGCGCAGAGAAAAGCACAGAAAAAGACAACTCTTTTGCTGTCTAGAGCTCTTTTGCTCCACTCTGCASTCCTATTATGGGTGGCTGGAGCCCATGAGCTGGCAGCATACACTTCTATAGAGCTGGGGAAAGCAACAGTCTTTCTTTAATCATTCCCAGTCTGGCATTAGGTCAAATTTTTCTTTATACCCTTCCAGTGAAACTGCAGCCTTATTTCTTTCCTTTCATTAAAATAAATGAATGTAGAATTGATGATCCTGGAGCCTGATATCTCCCACGTATTCAAAAATTAGCTACAGCAGCAGCTACTGCCAAAACAACACATGCTGATGTGTTGCAATCCTAATCTCCAGACTCTTCCTTTAAGGGCAAGAAGCCCATTTCCATGGCCTGGTCAGCCAGTGGTGTCTTTGCAGCTGCGAAGGTACAAGCACAGTGATGATTTTATAAAGGGAGGAGGCTGCTCATGCCAGTGARACTGCTGCGGGACTAGGGAGCAGCAACATGGCAGTTCACACAATGGCAGATGCAACTGAACGAAGACAAAATTGAAGTGAAAATCAACTGAGTAATTAGAACTTTCTTCTTACCATACAGACACACTGGTACACCTTGAGAATGGGTAGCTCCTTCAGAGCTTAGGCCCATTTTGGACAGGGTGTGTTGAGCTGAATCCAAACAGAAATCCAATGTGAACCAGATCACAGAGGAACCATTATTTTGATGAGATTGCTGAAGCTGAGCTAGAATGAGCAAACATTGATTTTTCTGATTCAGAAGAGCAGACTAGAAGATGACATCCTCACTAGGGACCTTCTTAGATAGGAACTGTGTGCGTCTGGTAGGTGTATCTCACAGCTTCACACATTCATCAGCTTTCCTATCTCTCTTGGGACATATGACTCACCCAGATGTGCACTGTGATTCTGCTTTGCTCTGCAGATCTTTGCAACAGGCTCTTCACAACAGTAACTTTTTGCATCTGCCTAAATTGATGCCCCTTACTCCTGAATTGAAATACCCTGTGAGACTGCTGGGTCTCCTTTATGTCCGCACGTCCCAGCCCAAGCACCTAGCATACCCCAGAGGGTACCTCAGTACGTGTGCACATSCATGTTTGTGCACTGTACAGGCACAGATTAAGCAGGGTTGGCAGAGGAACTGGCCTGTGGAATCTCAGTCCTTCAAAGCAAATGACCCTCATGTTACCTCCCCTGCTGAAATACTCTAMCTACCTACCTCTGTGCTTCAGCTTCACTCTTGTTCTTCTGCTCAGCAAGCCAGATTTCAGGAGGTGGAGAGAAACTGTGAAACAGTAGTGCCATAAACATAAGTACTACTGCAGCCCTAGCAGAGAAGCAGGAGATAAGCAAATTCTTCCCCATCCTGAGGCCCAGCATAAAAAGGCATCCTTGCTGTGACTGCATTGAAAGCTTCTGATAATGCCCAGTGCCAGATGGAAGAATTCTCTGAACATCATCCTTTTCGCCCCATACTGCATCATCCTCAGGGCTTATTAGCTGAGGCCTTGAGCTGTCCCAGTGTGGCCACACATTCTCCTCGCCTTGCTTGTGTCTGTCCAGATATATTTAACTTCAGAGGGTGAAGAGAAGGATGATCTGAAAATCAAAGAACATAAAACCACACAATCAGAATCTTATCTAGCTGCCTCAATACAAAATTATCATTATATTCCTTAATCACTCAGTTGTGTGTCTTCTGTGTTGTAGCAGAGGCTGCCGTGACCAGTAAGCCACCACTGTGAGGTCACCAGAAACTCTAGAATTTTACATTTACTTTGACAGTGGTTCAAAGGATTTTGTGAGAGCTGAAAGTCCTGGAAATTAAACAACATATCAGATCTGAACGGCTTAGTTCCAGACATATCTCCCAGTTAACTACTTCAGGGATATTTCCTTCCTATTCCCCTACAAAGACAGACAGGTTTTCTTTTAAGAAATGCCTTTCTCTTTGGGTCTACTTTATTTTACAATGAGAATAGAACAGAAGCATGAAGCTGGAGGCTGGGGGTAACCGGACAGATTAAACCTATGAGAGTTGCTTTAAGAGATATTTGGCATTTAGTGACTTGCAAATTCGGTAGAGTACCAGCTGGAAACAGCTAAGGCCTTTACCAACACGGAATGGGAAAGAACAATAAAGAGATGAACCAACAAAGCAGATTTTGCAGAGAGAAGGCTCCGGGTGCAGCAGGGCAACATAAGCAAGGCCGCTGTATAAACGCCTGGTGCATGGGTGAATACACAGATCTTAGAGATGACCCCAAACAGAACCCTGGTTCAGATACACAGAACAATACACCGGATGGCTGTGTGGTTCGAATCCTGGGCAGGCAGCCAGGAGTTTCCAATTTCCCCTCTTCCCAGTTTGGATTTTTTGCTTAGACTGAAGGTCCCCAGCCTTTGTTGAAGGCAATGATATTGAGGAAGTTGTGTTGTGCAGGGAAATCATGCATGGCTCTCCATCAGCCTGCAATGTGGGAGGCCCTGGGGACCCTTGTCTTAGCCCAAGCACTTCACAGCAGAAGCTGTGTCTTGCTTTGTGAACAGTGCTCCTGGCCTTCCTAGTGCACAGCTGCTAGACATCAATGCACTCTCCCGTTGTGTACTCCCCTATCCAGGACTAAATAGTAATGTATTTCCCAACAAGGCTGAATGTTAGAATTTAAAATATGAACCTTTTGGACTGAAAAGGAGATGACAGCTCTTCAATGTCTTAGCTACAGGCCTCCAGTTATGGGCCTTTTTCTAGGCTTACGGCTTACAATCTATCTTTTCTATATTCTAATGTATCACTTTTGCTATAAAAAAGTTAGATTCTCTATTTACACTAGATCTTTGTAAGATCAAGAGAGAATAAGTAGAATGATTTATTTATGCAATTAATGTTCTAATACTGGCCCAAAATATTTGGTGAGGAGGAAGGGCTGAATTCTCTGTGATACAATGAAGTTTTTAACTGAGAGGGACTTAAAATATGCCCCTTGGCAAGATGTTTTTCCATAAAATAGAAATGCTTGGGATTTAATTTTGAACTTCATAAATTTACCATTTATCCTGGACAACAATCCCTAAGAATGATTACTTGGTGACAAAATATGAATATGGGGCCAAATACTCATCTTCTTAAGCAATTTTTTTCACAGTCTTTTTCTAGGCTTCATTATGACAAAGTAATATATATCGTAGAATTTGTTATTTCTTAATAAGCAATATACAGGAGTACCAGATTTCAAAAAGACAGATTTGGTATCATATAATACATTTCAGCTTCAGAAATAATTAAATTTGAGAAAAGACATGCTTGCACTGGTTTATATGCTTTCAATTTCTGGATTCTGGGTACTGTATGTCCTTGAGAGCTGAAAAAAGTTGGGTCCAATTAAAATCCTTTAAATCCTTTCAAATTTATTTCAAGTCTCGTTCATTCGTTATTCTGTAGGCCTATATAGAATATATATATATATATATATATATACACATACACACACACATTCTAGAATATTCCTATATATCTAGAAGTAAGCTGAGTCTGAACAAAATTCAATCAGTCAAGTCTGAGACAGAAATGCCTAACTCTTCAGATAAGGAATAAATGTGTAAATGTTCCTTTCTACCTTTTCGAGGATTGGAGGAGGTTGTTAATATTTTGTCCAAAATTAGTTCACTCACTTTGCCCCAGAATTGCAAAAAAAGCAAGCTCTCTTGGAGCACTTCATATAATGACTTTGTAAAGCTCTTGTCCCCTGCCTCTTGTGTTCCCCACTGCAATAAAGCCAATTTCACACTACGTTCTCTATGAAATGTCTTCTTTGCTCATCCCTGCATAAGAGAGAGCATTGCTGATGAAACAGAATGTAAGGAGGACACTTGCTTTCGTCTCTCTTCTTCATAAAGGCATTACTTTGGACCTTTTCTTTCTTCTCAGCTGTTGATTTTCACAGAACTTGTAGAAATACAGTCAATTATCTCTGAGATTTCCAGCAGGTTCAAAAGTTATTAGGTGGGACTGAAAAACTGAGTTCTGAAAGATATCCCACTAACTCATTTGCAAAAAAATTTACCTTCATTTACTACATGTTGAGAAAACATTGTATTAGTGAGAATTTGCCTATGGAAATTTAAGTGAGGTGAGGGTAGGTTAGAAACTTAACCACAGCATAGAAGTAACTCAGCCATTTATAAACATGGGGAACAAAACCATGAAGGCTGCCAAGTTCATGTTGCCTTCTGTATTTCTGTGATCACTGACATGGCCAGAGGCACAGATGATACTAAGCCCAAAATCAGCATTTTCCATCATGGACTTATCTAATTCAGCTAAAGGTTTTTCAAAGATCCTAACAATTTAACTCTAGGTATTTCTTTCCAAGATGAAAACTGTAATTAAGGTCTTTTCCTTGGGACTGCATTCTCTTCAGGATTTAACATTAATTGTTTCAATTTATTTCAGTGCAAATAAAGGCAAAAAACCCTAAGAATATGGCAATGTCTTCTCATATGACTCAAAACTAGCTTCACTATTTTATTCCAGCTGAAATATTTGAAGCCACTGGAATGTATTGCAGTCTGGATCTTTTGTGCATTTAGGATTAAAAATAGCCACAATACTTCATTTTTGAAATAGTCTTCTGTATTGTAGAGCTTATTTTTTCCCCTTAATAAAAAGTTAATTAAAGTCTACTGGGTATGGTTGAATTCATTTCATAATGCAGAACAGCACGTGAAGCATAGCTTTACCAAAGAAAATTAACAGTTCTGCAGTTCTCTGTTCCCTTTTCTCTCCCTTTTGGTTTGGTTTGCTTTAGTGATGGAAATTTCATCACGTAAAATGTGCAACAGGCTAAATTCTGCCCTCAGCTCTCCCCACTCTTCCCCATTCAGCTGCACTCATTTTAGAGAAGTGAGAAATGCCCCCACTTCAAGGATGTTGATTTCAATCAAGTCAAACCTTCTGCTTGGGAGCTATCTGGCTAGAAACTGGGGTGACCAAGCCCAGAGCTGCACTCTGATCTCATACAATTTGTTGCTTTGAGATATTGAAGACCTGTGCTCCACAAAAAGCTAACTTGGCAGAGGAGGAGACATTCCCTAAAATCTGCCATCTCCCAGACTGAGTCCCTCCCCCTGGTCTAGCCTGCAGAAGGATTCCCTGTATAGGGAGGTGCAGCCCAATGTCCATTTATCCATTGGCCTCCCTGGCCACAAAGGCACATTGCTGGCTCATGGTCAATTTGTCATCCAGCAGCACTCCCAGGTCCTTCTCTGCAGAGCTGCTCTCCAGCAGGTCAGCCCCCACCTTCTACTGGGGCCTGGGGTTATTTCTCCCTAGGTGCAGGACTCTGCACTTGCCCTTGTTGGGCCTCAGGAGGTTTCTCTYCACCCAACTCTCCAGCCTGTCCAGGTCTCTCTGAATGGCAGCACAGCCCTCAGGTGTGTCAGCCACTCCTCCCAGCTTAGTATCCTAGGCAAACTTGCTGAGGAGGCACTCTGTCCCATCATCCATTTCACTGATAAGTAAGTTGAACAAGACAGGACCTGGTACTCAGCCCTGGGAAACTCCACGAGCCAGAGGCCTCCAACTAGACTCCACGCCACTGATGACAACCCTCTGAGCTCTGCCTTACAGCCAGTTCTCAATCCACCTCACTGTTCATTCATCTAACCCACACTTCCTGAGGTTATCTAGGAGGATGTTATGGCAGACAGTGTCGAAAGCCTTGCTG
>NW_028185894.1:482920-632598 GCF_003343005.1 Rhea americana
GTCTCCAGGCTCTGGGATTCCTGGGGGCTGCCCTTAGCAGTGAAGACTGAAGCAAAGGCAGCATTCAGTAACTCTGCCTCCTCTGTATCCTTTGTCACYAGGGCAYYCACCCCATTCAGTTGTGGGCCCACATTTTCCCTTGTCTTCCTCTTGCTACTGATGTGTTTGAAGAAGCCTTTCTTGTTGTCCTTGACATCTTAATTCCAAATGGGCCTTAGCCTTCCTCGTTACAATCCTGCCTACTCTGACAACATTCCTATAATCCTCCCAAGTRGCCTGCCCCCTCTTCCACATTCTGTGTACTTTCTTCTTCTGTCTGAGTTCGGCCAGGAGCTCCTTGCTCATCCATGTAGGTCTCCTGCCCCCTTTGCTGGACTTCTTTCTCCTTGGGATGCACCGCTCTTGAGCTTGGWGGAAGTGATGCTTGAGACCTTTTCACATTTCAGCTTTAGGATAACTGTGTGTTTCCAGGAAGGGAATTCTTCTGACAAATGTTTACAGTTCACTCTACAGCAGTGAATGGCAAAAATATTATTTTTTGATGCTCCAAACAGTGGATGTGAGAAGGTCAGGAAAAMCACTAGAGAGAAATATCGTCTGTATCGGAATATTAATGGAGGCCAAGCAAACCTATCTGGAGCATGGAGATGAAAAACAGTGGACAACTTTGGATAAACAATGATCAAGTAGCCAGGTTGGGTGAGCGAAGCTTCACTGTGGGGCTACAGGTGGTCATGAGATGAATAAATCCAAATGAAAGATGAAGGTCTCTGAAGTTTAGGAATTAATGTAAGGTCAGAATGTTTAAAGAGTATTTTGTATGTATAGCCACTCAGCCACTAATTATGGAGGAGGCTACTGCTTCCAAAAACAGCTCACAACAGTGCCCTGCTGTGACTGGCAAAAGAGAGAGCTTGTTCTCCAGATACACTAGTTGCAGCTTGGTATCATGACATCAACACTTAGAGTTCCTCTAAACAGAAAGTCAGCTTTCTGGTAATGAGAGATACTCCAGTTCTCATTTCAGAAACTACAAGAAATCTTCAAGTCACAAGTCACAACTACTGTTGTGACCAGATTCTGACCTGGGTGGCTATATTCTACCTTCTGAGGGTAATTGGCCTCTGGTCCCTTTTTGTCCAAACCACCACAGCTTGGGACTCAGATAAAACATTTCAGCTTTGTCTCATCTCTGTTATGAGTGGTAGGTTTGGTCTGGTTTTGCTAACCCTCATCAGTTTTGTTTTTGTTCTGCTAATTCAAACATGAGATGGCTTAGAGCAGTGTTCCTTTATAACTAAACATCAGCGGTTGGATGGGTAAGATGGAAAGTTCCAATTTTAGATAACCTCTATTTATAAAACATATATGACCCTGGCTATGACTATGGCCAATTACCTCAAATGAAGCTAATTTTGGCTACTGCAGGGGTAGAACTTGGTGTAACTTTGAGGATCTCACCTTTTTTTTGTTGTTCTAAAACAGGAGCTATAGTCTCTGCTTTTTATATATATCTTATTGGGCTTTTCAAGCAGCAGAGGGTATAATAATGAGTCACTGTTCTTTGCTTCTATTAAAATTACTTTAGTGATGTATTCTTCTTTGCAACTTGCTGCCACGTAGAAAATCTTGTTAAAGTCTTATCTCTCAAGTAAGACTCATCTCACAAGAAACTCAACAAGATTCAATTACCCATTAAAAATCAGAAGATTTTATGATGACAAAGGCATGAGACAGAGAGCCAGAATCCTTCTGAGGCAGACGTTCAGTGTAGTCAGCAGAATTATACCACAAATAGAGCTGTCCACTCTTTAGAAAAGTCAGTTCATTCAGTAAGATATTTCACTACACATCCAGTGGAAAAGCTATTGATAGTTTTTAATCAGTAGAAAAGTTTTCTTTCTTATACCAGTCCCTCAGGACTTTGGTCAGCCACAGTTTCACAACCAAAACTATCCTATGGTTAAATGATATAAATACTAAGCTTTAAAAAAAGAAAAGCAGAGACAAGTCTAGGAGTAGGACTTGGCTTTTCCATAAATAGTCATTGAAGTACAGGTAGTTATTTCTAATACACAGAAGACTGATTTCACCAAATACATCTAGGAACAAGTAAATCATCAAACTAAATGTTCTCAAAAATTGCTCCCAGGAAATTTTTGGCTTTGTCATTTCCTCTGGATATTTAAAAGAAATATCCCCAGCTTCTTGAAGGTAATTTCCCTACTCCCTGACAGGTTCTTTCATAACACTGTTGACTCTGAATACCACAGATATATTTGTTTAGCATATAAATACTCATATTTGTTTAGCATGTATAGACAGGTTTTGATCTGTAGGACTCAACACGCTCAGCAAAGGAGAGAGGAACAGATTTTCAACAGCCAGATGGGGAAGACTCTTTTCACAGAGAGGATTCTCAGCACAAAAGTCAAGGGCTTCCACTGCAGCTAGCTAAYACCTCCTCTGCTGAGCACTACAACTCATGACAGCAGGCCTATATGTGTAGCAAGGCGCTCTTTAGCATGGCCAAGGGCACTGCAGTCTCGCCGAATGCAACTTGTCCAATACAAATCTGTAGCACAGCCAGGTAGATAGATTCTTAAGACAGGTAGCAAAAAAGGCCCAGAACAGAAGAAATATTTTAAAAAGAGAATTTTATGAGGTTATAAGTGGCTGCTGAACTAAGACAGTGGTTAAATAAAAAGAACAGTAATGTCCAAGGCAGTGAAGTGACACCTGCCTCTTCCACTGTAACAGAGAAATTACAGAATTACAGACTCACAGAATAGTTGAGGTTAGAAGGGACCTCTGGAGATCATCTAGTCCAACCTCCCTGCTCAAGCAGGGTCACCTAGAGCACACTGCACAGAATTGCGTCCAGGCGGGTTTTGAATATCTCCAGAGAAGGAGACTCCACCACCTCTCCGGGCAACCCGTTCCAGTACTCCGTCACTCTCACAGTAAAGAGGTTTTTCCTAATATTCAGGCAGAACTTCCTGTGGTTCAGTTTGTGCCCATTGCCTCTTCTCTTGTCACTTGGCACCACTGAAAAGAGTCTGGCCCCATCCGCTTGACACTCCATCCTAGGAGGATGTTATGGGAGACAGTGTCGAAAGCCTTGCCGGAGTCAAGCTACACAACGTCCACTGCTCTCCCCTCGTCTACCCAGCCAGTCATGCCACCACAGAAGGCTATCAGATTGTTGAAGCAGGATTTCCCCTTGGTGAATCCACAGTGGCTACTCCTGATCACCTTCTTTTCCTCTGTGTGCTTGGAGATGACATCCAGAAGGAGCTGTTCCAGCACCTTTCCAAGGACGGAGGTGAGGCTGACCAGCCTGTAGTTTCCTGGGTCCTCCTTCTTGCCCTTTTTGAAGACTGGAGTGACACTGGCTTTCTTCCAGTCCGCAGGCACCTCTCCAGTTCTCCATGTCTTTTCAAAAATGATGGGGAGTGGCCAAGCAATAACATCCACCATCTCCTTCAGCACTCATGGGGGCACCCCTTAAGGGCCCATGGATTTGTGGACGTTTGCCTAAATGGTCTCTAAGCCAATCCTCCTCAGCCAGGGAAAAGTCTTCCTTTCTCTAGACCTTTGATTTAATCACTAACCTGGGACAACACTTATTCTTGGAGTGTTTGGAAAGGATTTGCCATTCATAAGATTAGTCACCATAAGCTATAGAAGGACTGTAGAAGATAAGCCGAGATGCCTGAATGATACTGGTTTATCCTGTTTTATCCCAGCTACCTGTTAAAACAATGTTCATTGGATAGTCCAGTTCTCATATAGTCTGGTGGTCACTTCCTAGTCATCAGTCTTCATTTCCAGACCTTCACAAGAGAGACCTTCTTCGGATGAAGTACAATGCCCATAACCTATTAGAGACATTAACTTGCTATGGTTAGAAACTGTTAACCTCCCCTCAGTATAATATGGATGAGAGAGGAAGAAACGATTCAGATGTCTGAGTGCTGACTCAGGTCTTCAGTAAAACAGGTTAATCTCTCAGACATTTATTGAACACCTCAGAAAAAAAACTATGCAAGCTATATGAATATCTGCCCTGCATCTGGGAGACGTGGCTGCAGCTATTCAGCTGCATAGAATACTTGTAAGAACAACAGTTCTTACAGTGGGTTTCAGATGCTGGTTTAAATACAGTTTGGTTTAGTCCACAGGTATTGCAAACACCTGGTCCCAGCTGCCATGTAGCTGGGGAAGCTCGTTTCYTCCTGAAGCAAGCACTAGAATTACCCATTTGGAGATGTACCTTTGCATTAGTGTAGCAGAAGCCGGGGCTGGCCACACTCAACTAACATGAACTGCAGAGTACTGCTTTAGCAATACAAACTGGAGGAATTGGATTAACTCCAGCTACAGAGCACGCACATGGCAGATGAGCTACGCAGAGTTAAAAAATGCCAGCCCATATGGGCAAGCCTCAGGGCAGATCAAAGTAACTCTGCTCAGGGCACATCAAATTAACTCTGAAATGAAGGTGCAACCTTAGTATTTGCCCCTTTTCTTCATCTGTCAAATGCAGAAGACTAACACATCAGTACTTTGCAGTGAGGTTACCAGAATTAACACATCAATTTTCATAAATGCACAGCTGCTGCAGGAATCATGGGGGGTGGTTATTGTTTTTTAATGTAGCTMAGTAACAGCACACAGTTAAGAGCACTGTGGGGTAACTGAGCTGTTCCTTCTATCATTAGGCACTAACTAAGGGAAAGGAAAGTTAGGGTGCTAGACAAGGAGATTTTCTCTTGCATAGCAATTTCTTTAGATCAATCTTTTCTTAGTCATGACAGCAGAATTTACCTCAGTGATATATTTGGATTTGAAAGGTTGTTGCTTTTGTTTCTATCATCTCAGTTCTGGTACACGTGGATTATGAGCAGCAGTGTGTGTATTCACTTAGCATTGTCTGCTGTTGACCACAGGAGTCAATCTGATTTCTTTATACCCTTTTTTGGATACTTTCAAACAGAGATGACGAAAGGAAGTTGACTCTCACCAAGCAACTTAGGAATCATTCCCCCTCCTCAAAGAAGTAAACAGTGGAAAAGTTATACTTCACCTAAGTTCTTAAACACAGCTTTGATTTTGTTCAGATGTTACGAAGTAACTTCACCATAACAGAAATAGAATTAGTTTACATACTTTCCTTTTTTCTAGGGCACTGAAAATATTAACACTGGCTCTGCCTGACTAGTGTTTAGTGTCAATACTTCATCATTTGAGCCAAGTGCAAAGCCAGCTTTAAAAGGCTCTAAAAAAGTGTCTAAAAAGTCTAAACAGTCTAAAAAAGTGATTCAGTGAAAGTGATATTATGATGCTTTATGTTTACCCCTTTCAGAATGGATGTGGGCAGAAGAAAACAGTCTATTCTCTATTTTTTAGCTGCCAGTGACTTGGTATTAAAAATATCTGAAATTCTGCCAGGAATAAATCAGAAAAAAATCAGCTGACAGTCTGATGAAGAAGGCAAGTAAGTGCTAACTCATCTTCTGGTAGAAGGACTGGCCAGATGGCATTAAAAGTAAAAAAGCTTCTCCATAGACCAATTTTCTCCTCARCAACAAAATTTGCCAACATATAAGGCAAAACCTCAAATTCTTCAGTTAGCTGATGTTTAAAAGAGTATGTTTTAATCAACTTCGTAAGTGGCTGCCTTTCACTTTTACTCAATGTCCTCTTATTCTTGACAGAGCAAGTCAGAACAATCAGACTGCCTTCCATATGCTGTTYATTACTGCATGTAAAATACCTCAACACCTCCTTGAGTTTTTTTTTTTAATTCCACAGTTTTATGGAGAAAGAAAGAACAAATGAGGCTTCAAATGGAGGGATTCCCCACTCACCCCTAAACAACCTAAGAAGCAATGAAAAGATGCAAGGTCATTTTATTCCACACACCAGCAGAGAGCACATCAGACAAATATCCTCAGCTTAAGTGTTCAGATAGAAGACTTTTATTTCATCAGCTGTGAAGATGAGGACCACTTTCAAGTATTTAAAGATGGGTTGTTCACTCTCAAAGATCATGGCCATTGCTTCCTTCTTCTGTGTAATGTAGCAAAGAAAGAGGAAATAAAACAGGAATGAAAACATTTGGTGGGGACACTCCCTGAAATAACCTATTCACCTAAAAGAGCACTGTTAAAAGATTTTTAAACTAACACTGGCTAATTAAACAATTAAAGGTTACAGAACTTGCCCTGAATATAGGGCAATATAGGGTCAGGTGCTGAAAGACTCTTTTGTAAATGTGGTAAACTGCTGTGGCTAGACAGAAAGCAAACTACTCGTGTGATCACAAGCCCTCAAAAACCAGTTGCACGTAAAGGACTTTTAGAAAAGCAAACAGGGGGCCATTCAGTTTTCAAATCAGCCAAGAACAAATTCTTCTCTTGCCTTTGCACAGTTTTATTCCTGCCAATAGCAACAAGATGAAAATGAAAAGTTTCTTTAAAACAGTTACTGCAGATCTGCATAGCGCAGCCCTGCCATCCTAGGTGAGATCAAAAGCATGGCTCCATATGATACTTTCTCCTCAAGGTGGCTGGAAAATAGAATGTGAAAACCCCAGACCAGACCAGCCTCCTCTCTTAYTCAGTTTGGATGTAAGAGAGAAAAGCAAGCAATACCGTGAACGCCTACATGAGTGAATACAATTATCCATGCCTTAGCACTCTGCTTGTGTGGAGGACCTTGGAATCAGATGACAGGAAATGTTTGGCAAATACAAGTGTTGTGTTGGGATATCTGGCCACTCTGCTGGGGAGAATGGAAAGGCAAAACAAAGCAGTGTATTAAAAGAACTCACCTATACACACAGGCGACAATCACAAATGCCCTACCACCCCATGGCAGCAGGAATAAGACTGGCTTGCTTGTCCCATGAACAATTTCAAAGAATTTCCCAAACTGAGTAAACTGACAAAGCACCAAACATTTTGCATGCACCAAAATTATTAAAACATATTCTGTGTGAATCACCAAAACATTTCATTTTGATTCCATTTAAGTACTTCCATGAAATTTTGATGGTGTAGTTTTTAAAAAAATGGTATTTCAAAGGCAAGGTCTTTTGCCCTTGAAAAACAATTTTTCATTTTAAAATTTGCATTTTGATCTTCTTTCAAAATTCTCATGAGAACTTAGGGGATTTCAAACAAAACTGAACATTTAAACTTGGCTCTCTCCAGAGAGCATCATGTTCCCTGCCACTGCCATCATCCAGACCACCCCTTGAACATGGCAACCCCCCAGAGAAGAGGATATTCTTTCTATTTATGCAAGGTCCTACAGAAATAAAGGCTTTCAAGCACCAGTTGTTTCTAAAGCAGTACAGCCCTGCCTACCTTTGATTTGGGTAATCTAAGCATGCTCTATGCTTTCTAGGACCGTAACTAAACCACCAGTAGGATAGGGCACATCCCTTTCTTCTGTACAGCTCACTGAACAGTTCTTTCTGCAGGGCCTTTTGTGGTGGACCTTGAAATCCTTTCCGCTCTGCCCAAGTGCTAATGATCCCATGATGTTTTTCAAAGTTTTTGGAGGTTGTCCTTAAACAAAATCCCACTTCATTTTTTCCTTTTTGGGCAGAAAGCCCAGAGCTAATTGGTCGCATTGTCTCTTTTCTTCAGTGACTAAATGTAATGCTGATGTGTGCATATAATGTGGGAAGCACGGTAATCATAGATTTCAAAGCCAAGAGGGCTGCTTGTGATGACCTAGTCTGATCTGCAATGTAACAGCAGGCATAGAACTTCAGCCAGTGATTCCTGCCTCAAGCACATGATTTTGCACCTCAGTTCCCATCTGTATAAATCTAGTTGCAGCTTCCAGACACTGGGTTTGTTATGCCTCTCTCTGCCACACAGAAGAGTTCTTTGTTGCCAGAAACCTTCTACCACACTAAAGTCTTACGGGCTCTGATCAAGTCACTTCTTCACTTTCTCTTTGCTAAAAGGAATAGATTAAGCCTTTTATATCTCTGTCCCTAATGTAATGTTTACAGGCTATGAATTATTCTATAAAAAGACCATAAAAAGCTATATGTTCTTGATATCTCACAGAAATCTTGACCATATGAGGGTCCTGCAATATGGGCTCCCCAAAGGCTGCACAATTAATCATTCAGAAGTTAGGCATTTCAGCAGTCCAGTTGAATTGTCCACATTTGCTTTGTCCCTGAGCATGTGTGTTACATTTTTAGTTTCATTATCACCTGGTATTACTCAAATTATCTAACAGAGTATCCCTGTGCACAAATTAAGGAGGTTTTATATGGATCTTAGCAGCTTCACRTAAGATTACTCCATTTTTAGAGTAAGGACTCGGGAACTTCATTTGCACTCATAGCAAACACAGGGCTCTAAACAAAAGTAGCAATAAGTAAGTAGGATTTAAGCAATTAAGTGGGATATCACATGAATTTTTTGCTGCTCTGTTTTATACTTAGGCTTTTCAGTTTAGTCTGTTATTGCTGATTTGGTTCTTTAAGAAAGAAAACTTGGCTGAAAGAGGTGCTCCCACTACTTCCTCTTACCCTGGTTGACCTGTCATACTTGTATATAGATCAAAAATCAGCTCACCAAATGTGCTTTTCCTTTAATTACTAAGAAAATACTCATGTAATCCATGTCCAACTAGCCCTAATTTCCATGGCAAGATTCCCATATTCTGCAGCAATATGGTGTGACAGAGGGATCTCAAGTAATTCACACAAATTCTAAAATAGTAACATCAGCAATGGATTAATAAGGTAATGAATAAATATTTAGGGCAGAATTCCCTTTGCTTTAGAATCTTAGCATCTATCTTGGATAGATATTTACAGATACATGCACACACCAGTTTTCAAAATCCTTGCACGTAATTGCACAGCATAAGTCATTGAGCTTAAGAGAGCGGTGAGATTTGGTGAGTTTAGTAGGGGTGTTTGAAGGGCCACTTAAGCTACTTTAAGATGTCTAAAATATTAAGCAATCCATTTGAGGTGCATGACATCGCAGAGAAATTGTCAGCAAAATTGTTTTAATTCAAGCTACTGAGAATTTAAAGCCCACCTTCAAGAATAAATTTCAAGTGATTACTTTTCAATGTCTTTTTTCACCCATTTCAATCATGTGTTCTATACATTTTTAGTGAATGAAAAGGTTATCAGAATATCTTAGAAATCCAAATCCCCTTTGCAGTACTCAGCTGCTTTCACCTGGTTATATTTACCACTTTTATATTTTTAAAAATTGGGGGACAAGGAAGAAGGGAGGAACTTAACAAGCACAACAGTACCAAAATTTTTCACTAAAAAGTGTTTTTCAAAAAGTTTTTCAACAAAATGTTTTAGTTAAAAATATTGCCCATTTTTCATTTCATCACTGAAAATCCATCTACTATAAACACAGTGAGTTATTATTTCAGGCTATCTGCAGACTCAGAAAAATAATCTGGTATTGATAATTGTTTTTAATATTATTTTCACACGCAGTAGGACCAGACACTTTATTTTTTTCATTTCTATAAAAGCTGGAACTCTAGAGCCCCGTTCATTGATAAGAGAGGGACTATATCTTTCACATATATTTGGCACTATTAGTATTTACTCTAAGCGTAACATTACATTTTTCTTGCAAAAACCTGAGATGGACAATCCATTGTCCAGCTCTGTACTGAATATGAGGTGATGCCTATATCCACTGGTTAAGAAGAAACCTAGGAAGGCGAGAGCTGCTTTTTTAGCATTGTTGAGTAGACGTTTTTATTTTCAGCATGCTTCACATTAATCATCACTAAAGCCCTTTCACTAATTCTGATCTTGTGATTTCTGCCATCGGCAATTAGGAGCAGAACCCAGCAGAGCAAAGTGATGTAGCATTAGCTTATTGTTGCAAAAGCAACATCTAAATGTGACGGCTGCTCCATTGTCTGGCTCTTTAAATCCAGCATAGGATTTTCCTTATGGGACAGTGCTCCAGCAAAATAAATAAATGGGCTGTAATCTAAACTCCAAAGCCCTCTGTAAGACATTATTGTGTTCCAGGCTCAGCAATAATAGGAGAGACATCACATTACTGGCAGACATATGTTTCTGCACTTTTGGAAAGATCAAAGTCTGTCTTGCCTGCAATAACTCTGGATAGATGCAAGATGGCTCGAGCCAACACGGTCTAAAGTACAGAAGGGGAAAAAGTCATCACCATGCTACAGGCTAATTTAAATCCTAACTTCTCACTGCCTCACCCAGTGAAAAGCCTGAAAAACAACATATATGCATGACAACTGTTAAGTACTTCAGTAAGGGGAACTGCAAATGGAGAAAGAAGCACTTTCTCGAGCACAGTGCTGCTAACACCTCAAAGGGACTATGGAAAATGCAGCGAGAAACTAAAGCCATTGGTTTTGAAAGCAGCATGTGAATGGCTCGGAGGCTGTGTGCCCAAGCTGAAACACTTTCAAAAGAGCTTCATTACCAGAAGGCACTCCACATTTTCTACATACTAGCCTCAAATCCAGACACCACAAATCTCCAAACTTTGACCACTGTTCCCCTAAAGATCAGTCTCACAAAATGGCACAACTCAGGTACAAGCAATTCAAGCCACACTGAGCAGCTATTAGCAGGCAGAAAATACTGGGCCAGAGGCTCCCTCATGGCAATCTCTGTGTGGGTCGGTGGTGGTGCTGCTCCACCACCTCCAACAAACGCCCAGATACTGTGAGGCATGGTGCCTGCCACATTGAAGTTTAGTGAGACAAAGGCTTAGACTAACTTGCTCCCATCCTGAAGCCAGGGGCAAGGCCCTGCCTGGGTTTCCTTCCCCTGGACCCCTTATGGCAGACAGGGCTGTGGTGGGCCAGCAGAGCCAGGAGCAGAGCTGCACTGGGTTTGCCCATGGCCTTCCATGGTTGGCATGATGCAGCTGTGACAGGCTGGGAATGGTAGCCACCAGGGTGCTGCTCTGCTGCCTGGGGCCCCAGGGATTCAGCCATTTCTTCCTCATTAGGAAGAGTCATGGTAAAGCCTCTGTAAAGGCATTATCAAGCACAGGGCAGTTTGTGGCTTGCTGAAAGACATTAAGTAGTTAAGCAGGACACATGATACACGACTTGTTTCCCCTCTTTTTGCCTCCACTGTGTTTCAATTAGGATCAGGGGCTGACCTAATGTAGCCTTGCAGCGTGCAGGTCCTCCTTCAGTAGGCAGCAATCATAGGTTAGCTGACACATGAGGTCTGGTTGCATCATGTGTCTTCAGTGAATTCCTTTCAACACAGATGAGTTACACAAGTTCAAAGAAAAACAAATGAGTACATAGCACAGTGTATTCTTCCAAAGTGTGAGATGCTGACTTGCCACACTCTGATGAATACTTACAAAACACCAAATGTGTTCCTCATGAAGTATTAGATAATCTGCCATGGTCCCTTCAACGGCAATAGACAGTACCTTCTGTATTGTAGTCATCCTGCTGTAGATTAGAAATAATATTTCATCRCGTATAACACACCAAACACCCCATTCTTGCTCTAACACTTAACTGCAGCTGCAGATAAAACAGCTATTCATGGTAGGGTAAGAGTAGCTAGTACAGTTATCAGTACCTTTTTCTCCTATGGCATCCTTGGGGGTCCCAATAACAGACCAGAACCTCCCTCTGCTAGTTGCCATAAAAAAACAAAGCTAAATACTGAAATGTGTTCCCTGAGAAGAAAACATTGTGTTCAAATTCGATGTAGTACAGTTACAGAAACTTGCTTTTGACAGGACCATTTGTATCCACTACCATCTAGTCATTCAATTTAGCAATATGAGCTGGCTTAGGAGGATGATATAAAACAACACCTAAATTCAGTGAGAGAGAAAGATGGGAGAAGAAGAYAGCTGATCACAACCATCTGAAAAGGCACAATACCAAGCAGCAATTTGTCTTGGTGGGGAAGTGTGACTGGGGAAATACGGTAAAATTTTATGATCCATTTTTTTCAGTTTTCAGCTCTCCACCCTGTTCCTATGAACCTCCAGTAGCAATAATTCTGTAAGTCCCTTGACAGTCAATGCTCCACTGTCATTACAGCTAGATTTTTTTTCCCTCTCTCTAAGTATCTAATATAAGCCTTCTTTGCTGTTAGGCTTTCCCCTTTGTCTATATCTCTTACAATGCAGTGCATCCAATAGGGTGGTATGTTAGGGATCAGACTTCCAGAGAAGTGAGAACATTCCCTACTGTAAGAAATATAGCAACTTCAGTACCACCAGCTGAATAGTAGGAGTCATCCTGTACTGTCAGAGATGGATTAGGTGAGACCACATATGTTGTTTCTACCCAAGGTTTCTTCTGGAGTGGAGGTAGATGGAAGAGGCAGCATTAGGGACCGGCTGTTTCATCTGTTCATGCTTTCACAAGTCAGTCAGTAATAAGACATATCTTTCCCTATTTCTAGAAAGCAGTCAGTGCCAAATGCTGTGGTCTGATGCTGATGAAGTAGAGCCATGACAACATGAGATGAGATCGCGCACACACCCCCCATGAAGTAGGAGCATCACATAACAGCATTTCCAGTCTGAGCAAAGGCCGATGGTGGAAAGACACCTCAAGTTAGCATTTGCTGTGCTGGCTCTGGAATGGAGGCAGTACTGTTATATCACACATTTTTGTGTCAAAACAAAACAAAATGAAAAGCATTTCTTTCATGCCACCTCACAGGTTCTTGTGCAGTTTTTCAACCACCTCTAATGTAAGCCTTTTTGGTTTATGTTTGCTTGCAGGTGATGGGTTTGGAGGATTTGAGTCAGGAAGGCTTCTTGCAGAATACAGCCCCTGTGGCATGCTTATCAGCTGATCCACAGCTCATCAAAAATCACTACTTTTTTTCCCCCGATGGGTTTCCATGGAATCTGAGCTGGGTTCTTTGTTCAGCATCTTGTCTCACACAGTGGTGGACCCCAAATGAAGAAATAGCCTATTTCCCTTTCCCTCACTTTCCCTTTCTAGAAAACCATAAGGACGCACCCAGCTCTGTCCTTTCTGCTGTGGGAATACCCTTTGCTGTGGTAGCCTATCAACCTGGGCTTTCAAGAATGAAGCCTGAGAAGAATGAAGCCTTCACAGAACAAGGTGAAAAAATGCGAGAAATAAAAAAAAAAATAAAAGTGCTTTTCCTCTAAAATAAGTCCTAGAGGAAAGTTTGAACCTATAGTTTGCTTATCATTTGATTTTATTCAACCTTTACCGTGGGAAACAAGGAAGGGCAAAGCTAGGATTATCTGAAATAGGCTCAGATCCAAACTGTGCTGCTGAAAAAAAGAAAAAACAGCCAAAGTAGTCACATGCACAAACAGACAGCTGATTCTGCCAATTTTTTGCAGGATCCCATTGCTCTCCTCCCTTGACACCTCAATTACTGCCTCACCCATTTCAGACTAGGGATCATGCTGTGCTGCTTCTCCAGCACTCTCACGGACTCACAGCCTGATTTTCTGTTCCTCTGTTTCTTTAATCATTTACATCAATATTAAGAGCGAGTAGAAAACTATTAGGTCAAGAGCCAGACTATCAGCTAATGAAAATCAAATAAGCACCATCAAAATTAGTGAGGTGGGGCAGCTCACACGACTGGAATGCTGTCATGGATGGCTACGTGCTTTTTAGGAAAGACAGGCCAGGAAGGCGAGGTGGTGGAGTTGCTCTTTAAGTGAGAGAGCAACTGGAACGCATCAAGCTCTGCCTAGGGGTGGAGGAAGAGCCAGCTGAGAGCTTATGGGTAAGGATTAAAGGGCAGGCTAGCATGAGTGACACTGTTGTGGGTGTCTACTACACCACCTGATCAGAAAGAGGAAGTCAATGARGCCTTCTACAGACAGCTGGAAGTAGCCTCATGATCGTAGGCCCTAGTTCTCATGGGAGACTTCAACCAACCTGACATCTGCTGGAAGGACAACACAGCTAGGCACAAACAGTCCAGGAGGCTCCTGCAGAAGATCAATAATAACTTTTTGACACAAGTGGTAGAGGAGCCTATGAGGAAGGGTGTCCTGATGGACCTTGTCCTAACCAACAAAGAAGGACTGGTTAGAGACATGAAGGTTGAAGGCAGATTTGGCTGCAGAGACCATGAGATGGTGGAGTTCAGGATCCTGTGTGGAGGAAGCAAGGCAATAAGCAGGATTGCAACCCTGGACTTCAGGAGAGCAGACTTTGGCCTCTTCAGGGATCTACTGGGAGAAATCCCATGGGTTAAGGTCCTAGAAGGAAGGGGAGTCCAGGAGAGCTGGTTAGTGTTCAAGCATCACTTCCTCCAAGCTCAAAAGCGGTGCATCCCAAGGAGAAAGAAGTCCAGCAAAGGGGGCAGGAGACCTACATGGATGAGCAAGGAGCTCCTGGCCGAACTCAGACAGAAGAAGAAAGTACACAGAATGTGGAAGAGGGGRCAGGCCACTTGGGAGGATTATAGGAATGTTGYCAGAGTAGGCAGGATTGTAACGAGGAAGGCTAAGGCCCATTTGGAATTAAGATGTCAAGGACAACAAGAAAGGCTTCTTCAAACACATCAGTAGCAAGAGGAAGACAAGGGAAAATGTGGGCCCACAACTGAATGGGGTGAGTGCCCTAGTGACAAAGGATACAGAGGAGGCAGAGTTACTGAATGCTGCCTTTGCTTCAGTCTTCACTGCTAAGGGCAGCCCCCAGGAATCCCAGAGCCTGGAGACGAGAGAGAAGGTCTGGAGAAAGGAAGACAATCCTTTGGTTGAGGAGGATCAGGTTAGAGATCTTTTAGACAAATCTGATGTCTCCAAATCCATGGGCCCTTAGGGGGTGCCCCCATGAGTACTGAGGGAGCTGGCGGATGTTGTTGCCAGGCCGCTCTCCATCATCTTTGAAAAGACGTGGAGAACTGGAGAGGTGCCTGYGGACTGGAAGAAAGCCAGTGTCACTCCAGTCTTCAAAAAGGGCAAGAAGGAGGACCCAGGARACTRCAGGCTSGTCAGCCTCACCTTCRTCCTTGGAAAGGTGCTGGAACAGCTCCTTCTGGATGTCRTSTCCAAGCACATAGAGGAAAAGAAGGTGATCAGGAGTAGCCACTGTGGATTCACCAAGGGGAAATCCTGCTTCAACAATCTGATAGCCTTCTGTGGTGGCATGACTGGCCGGGTAGAYGAGGGGAGAGCAGTGGACGTTGTGTAGCTTGACTCCAGCAAGGCTTTCGACACTGTCTCCCATAACATCCTCCTAGGATGGAGTGTCAAGCGGATGGGGCCAGACTCTTTTCAGTGGTGCCAAGTGACAAGAGAAGAGGCAATGGGCACAAACTGAACCACAGGAAGTTCTGCCTGAATATTAGGAAAAACCTCTTTACTGWGAGAGTGACRGAGTACTGGAACGGGTTGCCCGGAGAGGTGGTGGAGTCTCCTTCTCTGGAGATATTCAAAACCCGCCTGGACGCAATTCTGTGCAATGTGCTCTAGGTGACCCTGCTTGAGCAGGGAGGTTGGACTAGATGATCTCCAGAGGTCCTTTCCAACCTCAACTACTCTGTGATTCTGTGAAATCATGCTGAGGCTCTCCTCTACAGCACACTGTTGGGAACAGGGCCCTGAGATTCTTCTCTAGTCCTGCCTCAGTTTGCCTTGACATGTACCAGCAATTGAATGTTCCTTCACATTATCTCTTAGCCCCCTTTCTCTCACTGACTTTTCTCTGYACCTCCTGCCATCTCCAATAGCATCTGTAGGAGGCCTTCTACCTCATACCACCTTCATCACATATAAAAATCCTTCTCCGTACTTCCTCCTCTGTGTATGTGTGTGCATGCGTGTGAGCATGTGTGTGCATGCGTGTGTGTGTGTGCATTTGTGGCAGGGGAGTATTTCAGCTTCTCTTTCTGCTTTGCTCTCACTCCGTGGGAGAATTTCTGACTTATTTGCAGGAAAACAGTCTTTGCTGTAGAAGGCTAGTAGGCATGCTGTTTTGGCCCAGCTCCCAATACTGAACTACATTCCTTGTAAGATACAAAAATAGGGAAAAATATGAAATTGGGACCTAAGTAGTAGCATACCACAATATAGATAAGTCTATTCTTCTGCGAACTTTGGTTGTAAGCATTTACAGATGTAAAATACGGACATCCCTCAGCACATTGTTTTTCCCAGCGCATTTTACTCAGCAGCTTGAAATCTTATAGCAGGAAGATGATTTTAGGTTTTCAGAAGTCACTTTAAAGCTTTGTACTGTAGTGCACCATCTAGTATTTGACCTACATACAAACGGAAAGCCTTGGGAAGAACACCACCCTGGAATGTTAAGATCTTGTAAAATCAAAATCTGCATGTGCACTACGCATTATTTCTAAATTGCATATGGTAGTTCAAGTTCTAAGAGGAATTAGGGCCTCAGCTGATACCATCCACAAGCAACAGCAACAAGTTGAAGTTTTTACACACGTGATATTCACTGATCAAATGAAAAACTAAGTTACAATTGAGGTTAATGAGCTGACATATGTCAGGCCTTTCACTCAGGTTTGAGCTAAAATACAGTAATTAACAGGGCAGGCAGTCTAAAGCATACACAGTCATGGCAGTTCAGCTAGCCTGAGATAATTAGGTAAATGGTGATAATCTAATCACCTGTCAGAGCCAGGAGGTGCCTCAGTCTTGCTCCACAGGCATGCGTCCTAAAACTGAATTGAACTGCTTACGTGAGCCAGTGCTCTGCTCCTGCCAACAGTCATCCTTGTTTACTCCATATCTGTCTGTCTGTCTTGGCATCCCAAGTAGTAGTGTCTAAAAGCCAGTAACAAACAAGTGGTTGGATGGATCAACTTATTTTGTCCAGGTGCCCAGACAGACAGTGGGTGGGTAATGGCTTTTGTTCAGCCATGCCAAGACAGCATTGAAAAGGAAGGCTTGAGGATAAAGTACTCAAATTCAAGTGCCTAATCTCAAATTACAACAGATTTAAACAAAACAAAATCCTAAAGAGCAACTTCCTTGGGCACTGGGGAAGTTCAGATCAAATTGGAAGTTCAGAATTCATGTTGAGACTCATCCTAGGTGATACCACTTGATGTTGTAGGATAAACATCTGTCAGGAAGTAGATCATATCCTATAGGAACAGAAGCAGGAAACCAAGCTTTGTTGATGAAATGCTAAGAATGTATTTTTAATGACAGAGGCCCAGGGCAATTTCCCCTAATTAGTTTACAGGAATATATCGGAAAGGCTCTGGCAGGCTGTACTGTGCTCATAAATCTGCAAGACTGTAAAATGTTCCAAGGTCCCTTCAAAGGGACTGGACTAGAGGCAAAAATAGCAGGATGCCCTTCATGTGGTAATCCCAGAGTCTGCATACCAGGAGGTATCAACAATTTTAATGAGGAATCCGCTCTCTGGAGATTTTTAGCTCTAATCTACACCAAAGAGAAGAGGAGAAATCAATAAATAAATAAAAATGCTCATGCTGTGGGACTGAGCCAAAATGGACTTCCACAGCCTTTAATGTTCCCTCACCACTGAACAGCCATGACCTTGTAGACAAAAGAAGTCAATATATTCACCATTAGAAATAAGGCCAAGTTCCCAGACAAATTTAAATGCATCACCACTGGTGTCATCTGTGCTTTCTCCAAGAGAATCATTCCAATGCAGGCTTCCTGGGTCAGGCCTGTAACAGGTAATGCAGAAGGGAATATTTATTTTCTGCCAGTCAGAGCTGGTGCTAACAATATGCTCAAGATTCAGAAAGAGAGACCTACTGCAGCAATGTAGACTAAACCTAAATCTGGCTCACAGCACTTGAAAATTGAATGGGAAAGCGAAAGGCAGCTGCCTGTATGCAAGAAAAAAAGAGGCTGTTTTTACCTCCATTAAGGTTCTGCATAGGGCCATGGTAGAGGGCCTGAGGTTACTTCTAGTCAGTGTGATACTACTGTTTTTGCTTTCTGACAACATTTCCATAAAGGTGCAAACATCTGTACACTAAGTTTAAAACTAAAGAACTCCATTCATTTCACTCAATCATTTTTTATGAACCCTGGAAATGTCATGCAGAGGCCTTAGGTGCCAAATACCAATGTTGCACTGATAAGTACCACAGCACTAATGAAAAAGTTTCTTTTTTTTCCCCTCCCCTAGGAAAGAAGAGATAACCAGTCATTGCCATTGCTGACTATTCTTATAGCTCACCCCCACTTCCCCCACCTCTTCTGCTTGCCTCCCAAAAGCCATGAAAACATTTCCTTATTCTTTGCTTGTGGTTTCTTCAGACTGAAGATAAAATCTGAGCAAATCAAGATTTAGGAAGTGAGCAAACAGAAATCATGATTCCAAGAGAGATAGTAGTATTTATAACCTCCTTTTAATCTTCTGTCTGAGGAACTTAAAGCATTTCACGCAGCCCTGATGTTATATGTAAGCACTATTCCCCTTTTCAAGCAGGAGTCGCAAAGCAGGAGTCACAGAGCCAGAAAGTGAAAAGCAATTTCCTGATACTCAGATCTGTGTTTTAAACTGGAGATGGATTGTTATAGGAAGAGTTTGCAATGCCTCAGTCTACATGTTAGCACTGAGATAATTAAATGTTCCAAAACAGAGACACTTAATATGATTAATCATATTTCCTATCTTTTTAACAACTAGTCTGCTTAAATTAGCTTTTACATAGCACTTAGTGTTAAAAGCATAAAGTGGTGTTTGAACTTCCAGTTAAGGTTACTTATTTTATTATTAAATTTGAATCAAAATATAGTAGTATTCTATTCATCAGCTGGCATCATTCACCCATTTCTGGTCACAAGACCAAATGTTTCTGCTTTCTGGTTGATGTGAATTAGCAAAATCTATATGCCTGTTGAAATTACAGTGAGATACAGAGGAATCAGAATAGCTTAAATATACTGAATGAAATTTAAGGATAAAGATACTTATTCAGATCTTTTAGAACATATAGCAGAACATTTGATTTTGGCTCCATCCTGGAGTGTTTATTTAGGAAAAGTAATATAGCCTGTGTGTTGGACCATAAAGGAGATTCCTACTTACAGTGTGACTGCTCATTCCTGCAGAAGTTTTGTATCTGGTAGCTTCTCTTAGTTCTGTCATCATGAGACCATAAGAGCATTCCCTTGATTCAGTGAAATGCTTCAGAAGATAATCTTTGTCAGGTTAGACATCTACCTCTTTCTTTCTCCATTTCTGCATTCCATAAAATGAAAATGCTTCCACTTTGTAAAGAGCTTGGAAATCTACAAGAGAAGAACAAGACTGAAATGCTGTGAATCATCATCCAGACCACCTATGTTTATACAGACTCAATGATGCCAAGATCAGATGCCAAAGGCAATGCCTGCTGAGGCTGGTAAAGGGATTTGTCTTACAATCTAAGTTGGAAAAAACTAATTGTCCAATATTTTACACTTGTGCCAGTTGCACACAACTAAAGAAACACTGAGATTTCATCAGCCTCAATGAATCAGCATATTTGATTCTCATTATATTCAGAATGGCAGAGCCCAGCTGAGAAAGGCAATCAGCTAATGTCTCACCAGCTGGCAATGATCAAGAACTARGAGCACAGAGTGAGAGAGTGCTTTACTTCAGACACTTGAATGAAGTAATGTTTTACAGTGCTAATGTAAACACAGTTCAATCGAGAGGATGCTGGCAGAAAGCCAGAGTAAGGACATAAGTTCATGGTGCTAGAAGACCAACTTGTCTTGGCCTACTGAACTAGTTCACAAAGCAATCCAACATCTTGTGTAAATAAACCTTTTATCCAGGTACCAAACCAAGAGAAAGGCCGGGTTTTGTTTCAGATGTTATGATTCAGCAGATGGTCCCATTTTCTCTACAATTCTTTGATGTCCTGAAAAAGAACAAATGAAATGAAAGAGGTTCTCAGATATATCTGAATCATTTCAACTTGCCAATTCAATTGAGCAGTGCACAAAGCAAACAAGAAGCTACCTCCTTCTTGCTCATTCTCACTCACATCACTCAGGATGTTAATTGATACTGTCCCAAATGAGGAGATTTGAGCTATGAATCTGTATCTTCAGTGGCTCCTCCAAAGACAGATCTATTCTTCTTGGATAACTCATTCACATTTCTGTAGCCTTCCGATTTGCCTCACACAAGCACTTTATAAACATTAATTCTCATGAATGCTTGGGAGTCCCTCTAGTGCCTAGCTCAATTGACACAAGAAGAGCACTGGAGGTGACTGACGTCTTTAGGTGTTTGTACTCATGGGTATCTCCAAACAGTCTGATGAAGGCAGTCTGACTCCAGTGGAAACACTACGAAGAGGTTTCGCTTTTTTGCTTTCAGATAATCAAGGAGCTATGTCCTTCCATTGCCAGTAATGGATTATGCCATCAATTCACTATTGACTTCATGCTGGTCCTCAGTTTACCTCACAGCTCATAGGCCAATTCATCCTGCCAGCTGCAAGAGCTATAGACTATCTCTTGCAGGCTTTCCATTTTCTTCTTCGGTATATTTATGGGAGTCTGTGAGACTGCTGGAATACAGAATTATTGACCATGCATTTCTAATTATGACTTCACCTGACTTTTCCATTACCCTATCTCCTACACTACATCCTCATATGGTGCTGGTAGGGCCCAACCGTCTTTCCTTTTCTTGGATTCTAATGTCAGAGTTCAGTCACCTCTATTACCAGCACTGGCCTGCTAAACAATACTCATCTGCATCACCACCAGATAACGTTTCTTGTCCTGGGGGTTTTGTCTATACACGCTCTCAGTTATATCATTCAGAAGGGGTTTACTGTGCATCATCCATACCAGGTCCCATTTTGCCTTTCTAATGTTAGGCTTATGGGAGCTTCTGGAATCCTTCTGTATGTGCCTGGATGTGGATACAACTGGGAYGCTAGTGGTGATAAGTCTGACAATGGTGTTGATGGCAGCAGGATGGCTGGTAGCTAGTCTGCAGAGCGTGTACATGGACAATGTCTGTCTGTTACCATCATGCTTCAGAGAATCACTTCTTCAACAGCTGTTAAGCCTGGACTCCAGGCATGTAAAGCTGCTTTTTAACATAGGTTCCTAAGCTTGAATGGGAGCTCACCCTTTCTTAGACAAAGGGTAATCCAAGCCCTCAACCACATCCCCAGGGAACCTGGCTTCCTTAGCTTCAGTGCCAGGCTGTTTCTCTTTCCTCTAGGAGCATCTGTACTATTAGACCTAAAAACAGTTGCATTCTTAGTCAATCTCTCTGTTCTGCTTCCTTCAGCTTGAACCTGTGGGCTTACTGGGCCAAAGTACTTATTATTGTTCTTCCCCTGGACAGTTCCAATCATGGTGATATTTCAAGGCATTATTGTAAGGGTTAGCTTCATTCTCTCAGCAGTCTTTCAAATAAGCTGGAAACACATGTGCCTCAAGCCATCCTACTGTTAATTAGAGAACCACTATGTCTGAAGAGCTATCTATGGCCCCAAGGGCTCCATAGTATAACTAAAAAATTCCTTCTTCTAGTTCTGGTTTTGGGGAGGAAAATAAATTCTCTCTCCTTTTTCAAATCATCTGAGGCCACAGAGCTGCCTAGACATTGTCACCGCTGTCCCAATGATTTACATACACACCAGCATCCTCTGGAGAAATTTGTTTCCCTACACAACAGTCTGGGCAATGTTTAGAAACCAACTTTCACAGGAAAGTATTACAAGGTGCTGATGGTAGAGAGGACACTTGCAATGCAGCATGTCTATAGGATGACTTCTGGGATGTTCAAGCTCAAGACGAATGCTATGGTGCAGAGTCCCCACTTATATTCAGAATTCAAACATTCCAGTACACAGCCCTTGTTCTCACTCCAGACCCARATTGTACTCTTGACCTATGTACTCTCTATAAGCATTAGTACAGACTCCAAGGAGTGATAAGCATTTTTATCAGTGATGTGATCACACATCCCCATTAAATTTTTGAGAGCCTATATTTGACTCAAGAAGCAAGATGGGTCTTTATGCAAGAAAGAGTTTCAGGAATTACTAGGAAGTTTGGATACCTAATTAGAGATGCCAAGTCTGCCAAAATTGCTAGTCTCCTTCTTCAGACTTGGTTTGAAATAATGTTTCCTGTACAGTACCTGAATGAAGAAAACATATCCAAGGCCTTTCTGCAGTTTGCAAACCTGGTTCAAACAAACATGAGCTCTTTCTGAGGTAATTTGATTAGGCCAGCTCTCCAATGTGCTTCTTCACCTCTTACTTATCAGAGTAAGAGCCTCAAATTTTCYAGCAGCTTGGATTCAAAGTCTTGACTTGGAGATTCAGACTTAATACATCTGGAACTGTCATTGCTATCTCAGACATTTCAGTAGCGAGGTGACAATGGGTGCTGCACGGGCAACTTAAAATATGGCAATTTAAGAAGTGGCACTGAAAGGGGCAAGAGAAGTAGTTTAGTGACTTGTCACGKCCAAGCATACACACAAAAAATCTGTTTACATCTAGATCTCCTGAAATAATGGCTCTATTTATTTTGTGATTTAAAATGAAGATAATGGACATTTTCTAAAAACCACAAAGGCAGAAGCAGTGATACAGTCACTCACAATGAAGTTTAAATTCCAGTCTCTCCAGAGAGGGAGAGAAAGAGGCAGATGCACATCAGATCCCACAGAAAAACAGAAGCAGAGCGGATAAATTCAGGAACAGTGGCATGTGTGTGCAGAGAGTTAGAACAAAAGCTATTTTTAAAACCRGAGGAAGTGGAAAACTTTCCCAGCCGTAGCCAAGGTAAGGGGGAAGGTGCTGAGAAGGCAAGGTTTAGTGGCAGGTGATAATTTGGTGTCCTCCTTCATGAACTCCCAGTCCATGAGCCAGGGTTTCTAAGCACTGGCAGGCAAGGCCATGCTCTCTCAATCTGCTTTGCCTGGGTGAGCCTAGAAATAGCTGGCTAGCTTTGAAGCTGGGCTTCTGCCTTCCTAATGTGATCTTGGATCTAATTCTTTTTGTGTTTCATTTTTTTATGCACAGCTGCCTGACAGGCTTGTGAACCTTTAAAAACCTTCCTCTACACCAGTACTGCAGGGTCATTGCTATCCATCTAACACACTCAGAAAATGGGACKAGGATAATTTGGGATTGATCTTCGCTGTGTATTCAAGAGACAAACCCACAGCCAATGCTACTGGAGTGGAAAAATTGCAAGAATGAGAATCCTATATTTTGTGGCTAAGAACAGGAAAGGAAGAAATACATAGATGAGGTGATGAGAGRCCCACTTGTAGCAGCAACAAAAACAATTTTTTTTAAATGAATCATACGTTCCAGGGTTCAAAATATAGTATCCTAAGACTAGCTGCTTTTAACAGGGTATTATGGGTATTCATATACCATGCACTTTACAATTAAAAAGAGAGAACTTGTGTCATATACTAAGGCTTTCCTTAGGAAGCCTTTCAAGGTAACACACAGGAATGTAGGAATATCCAAGTGTTTACGTAGTTTTTTCCCTCTTTGCATAGTTCACTTTTATTAACTAGAAGGTCTGGTTACAGATAAAYCCACTTTAAGTGCAAAAGGCTTGTCTGTGCAGACAGAAAAGGGAAAGGAAGCTGAGATTCCTGACATCTTTTCTCAATAGAAAGAGTCACAGATCAAGTGACTGAAATTTCCTGAACCTTTGTTTCCATATTTGTGAACTATGGCTAAAACAAAGGCTTTCGTGGGGCATAAGCTATATTTCAAAAGTGTCATCAATCTACTGAGAGCAGAGGCCTGGATGTTGGTAAACGTCAGCTTTCAGTTATAGGATCTGAAACAGGAAATAATAGAAATAGATAACGTTATCCCCTAAGATAGGCCACAATGCGTGAAACAGAAAAAAAATAGCATTGCCACAACAGCTTCTTTGTGAATGGCGAGACAGGGACTCAGGCTTGTATTTAAATGTGTCTGTATAGATTTACATATAAACACCAGTCTGAGATGGGTCAGTGAACGTACTAAATGAAGGCACCATGGTATTGTTCTGCATTGTCCCATGGATTCCAGTAAAAACACTTAGCAATGCCTAGTCACATGTATTTCTGACTTTCTAGATAGTGTTATTCAACTTGCTTCTGGGCATAATAGAAAGGAACTTATTTTTGCAGAAATGGAACTACAGAGATTTTACAAATAAAATGGACTTGCTATGTGAACAGGACTTCACGTAGTTACCCCTGTATCACACTCTCTGTTTGAATGAGAGGCTGCCTTCTACAGTACTTAGATGAGCAGTGTAGAATTTCCCTAGTTTGAATGTGTTTATTTTTTCCCGCATAYATGGAGTGAAAAGTTTTTATATACTATTTTTTCTCCTATAAATGAGTTCAGCGTCTGCAGGGTACTACTGAGAGAAGAGCATGTCCCTTAATTGTGCAGTTCTCCAGTCATAGAATCAGCTATTGAGGGGGATTAGGAAAGAAAAGTCTGTTTCAGATTAAGGGATCATTCCAAAGGTTTCTATCTGATGCAAAGAACACCAAATGTTTGCACTACAAAAGGGCCAGAATCCTTCAAAAAGGATRGAATGGGAAGAATACAGTAGATGCAGAGTAACTTCTTGCAATGACCTGCCCAAGGATGACAAATGGGGAACAGGAGAAAGAGCAGTCATTAGAAAGGGTTGGAATTAAGTTACAAGCTTGCAGCAGGATACATTACATCTTTCAAAAGAGTATTTTTTTTTTAAGTAGAACTCTAGATAAAATAAGGGTCAGTTCCAAAGTAAAAAATTGAGCAATAATTCAATACTTTCCAAAATATTAAAGCAAAAAAAAGTCTGGACAAAACTGATTTGTGCCTTTCTGGACAGCTTAGGATCATAAAAGGGAGTTACTGGCTTTTCTGTGACTCTGTATCACTCCTATCCCCTTTCATTCCTTAGTGATTTATAAAACTTGGCAGCTTATTATGCAGCAGGCTCATCAAATGGTAAACTCATCAGTAACTATCYAGCAAGACTTTAGCAGGCCTACGAATAAGGAAAGGATATTTTAATTTTTTAAGCACCAATATAATTTACACACTGTGTTTACTTGGAGGCTATTTTTCATGAAACATATTTTACTGACCTTAAAAGGAGATGGACTTTTGTATCTTGTGAGGCATTGCATTGGGACCTGATGCTGGAATAGGACCTGAATGTTAATCAAACTTCAACATTGTCTGGGAACAGGTTACTGCTTCAGTGGACATTTTTGTTTATCATTCAGAATAAATAAACAGCTCAGAACTATGGAGCAAATGCTCTTCTCATACCTGTTGGCTTAACTGTCAATGTCGTTAAATAAAAACATTTTTGTGGCAAAACCATTGACTATTCAATTCAGTGCAATAAAACAGATAAAAGCAAGATTTTGAATGTGTGAGGCATCCATACATATCACTAGATGGCACTGCAAAGCAGTTATGGTATAGTTAAATGGCAATCACAGCTGCTGTGCTGAAGGTTGGGTGATAGACCTGTATTATTGGATAACAAACTGGACAGTCTGTCTATATAGTCATGTTCACTAAAATAGGGTTGGATACCAATTCCCATCTCTTTGAAGCTTGTTTAACTCATATGTGAATAGACTTTATTTTAATTCCATAGAAGGCACAGTAGAAAGTCTGCAAGGTCAGAAAAAGATTGTTGAGAGCTAAATGGGATCATCAGCTGATTTCCCATTCCCTTTGTTCCTAGACAGCGGCTTGCAAGAGCAGTCTCTGAGAAGTAATGGACTCTAGAACACAAAGATTCAACACAAAAATCMTCAGTTTTCTTTCTGCACGAAGACCCCCTATCTATTGTTCTTGCAAGGGAAAAGAGACTCTCATTCATACCAAGCTAATTGATGGAAATCAGGGATAATGACAAAGTTAGGGCTGCTTCTATATTGAATATGGCCCTGAATTGCCATATGTCAGGTACACCTCTAACTTCAGAGACTGGTTCACTGAGTTCCCATGAAGTCTGTAGTGTAGTTGAGCCTCACAGTGAGTTTCTAACAATGTTACTGGAAGATGCTATGTCTATTAATATTTGAGATTAGCTCCTTGGACTTTGGACTTTAATAGCTAAAAAAGAAAAAAGGAGGGAGGGGTAGTAGTTTGCTTGCCACATCACTAAGAGCTCTGAGAATCAGGCCGATATGCCTTCTCCCCACTTACTCTTTCAGCTGAGTTTAGCTCCAAATGACACTTGAGCTACCACTTTTCTTCCAGTACTGCCTTCAGTTACACCTGTGTAGCTCTACTGGCAGCGTTAGAACTGGCAGATATGAAAAGGGAGGGCAATTCAGCTGTGTCTTTACAGTTTAGTTAACAAATCTGTTGATGAGGTATGAGTCAAAATAGACTCCAGCTCCCTCTTCCAGAGCTCTGCCTGTTCTGTACGGCCAGCAAGAAGAGAATGCAAGACCTATTTTTGTCACTAAAATCAGGAGGCTTCTCTCTAATACCCATGGGAACTGGAACTTGTGACTCAGAAGGGCCCATGTTTACTTAGAGTAGAATTGCACCTGAAGTTCGAGTGGAGACTCCCTAATTTTCTTCTTTCTGAACATATATATCTAATACTGTCAAGGACTAGAATGCCAGAATCACTTGGAACAGATGGAAAAGGCCTATATAGTTGTCTAGGACTTACTCCTCTGCCAAGAAGATATTCTCCAGTGCTCTGTCCAGCCCAGATTTAAGTGACTCAGGCACCATGAGTTTTTGCCATCTCCACTGGGAAGTTACTTGCAAAGTTTTAACACATCTCACCCCTTGGCCTCAGAATCCTTCCCTAGACTTGCCTTTGTCCAGTGATCCCATCAGCCCTGGCCTTCCCTGTAAAAATACTCCTATCCTTTGATTCTTCATATCACTGCTTGCTTTGGCTTGTCATTTGCCCACGCTTAACATATCTGCTTCTTTCTTTCTCTCCTCATAAGTCAATCTCTCAGTCTCTCAATCACTTGTTCTTCTCAAAGAGAATTAAGTCTCTCTCTCTATAAATAGTTCTGGCTGCTGTTCCAGTCTGCTGCTGATCTTTCCATTACCAAAATTTCTTGTCATTTTATAGCCCATCATCTGCTGTGCATGATGGCATGCAGATGTTAGTCATRCAGATGTTAGACATTTTTGGCTACCAGTACAGCAGTAAAGAACTATTTCACTAACTCGAAACTTGAGATCTTGCCTTAAATGAACTAGGCAATGCATGGTTAGTTCTGTGTTGGGTTCCCTTTGCTTATTTATGTTGATGAACAAAATCACATTTTGCCATTTACATTTGCAAAAAATATTCATTCTTCTCCTTCAGATTGTTCATTGAAAAAAATTCCTAAATACTCCTCTTTGCTAAGATGCCCCTACACCACTACCAATGAATTAACTGACATAAATTTTGCTACTGCTGTGCCACCGCAATGGCATAGCATTTCAGCCTCCACTGTCTTATTGTTCCTTGAGCTCTTGCATCTATCAGTTTAAATCTACCTACTGTCTTCAACAGAGACTATAATCTCCCTGAAGAAGCGCTCTTCTTGTTATTCCAGATTTTAACTGCATCCTTACAATAGCATCCTTGCTGTAGCCAGGCTTCTAATAGCCCCCATAGATGAAATAATAAAACTCTACCCCTTTAACAAATTCTTAGTGGCAGCAAGAATGAGGTTATATCAGAGGTAAGAGTGTATTTCCAATGTTGAGATTAAGGGCAAATACTCTTGGAGTGTTGGTCACAGTTTTAGCATCAGACAGTTACTAACAACAGATATTTCTAGAGAGTTTTCAAGACAAGATGAAATGGGGGATGTTAGTGAAAATGGGATACCGGTATATTTCATATTTCAGTGGGTATTTTTTGATTATTTGCAAACCATAATAGGTTTGGGTTGCTTTGGCTGTTTTTTTTTTTTTTTTTTTTTTTTYTTCCTCTAGGAGAGATATCAATTATAAGGCTAGTAATGTAAATGAAAAACAGAGAATAGAGTCTGAGGGAAAGGAGTTAATGTACTTGGCTAAATGACTCCATCTATATTTTGATTCTCCCAGTACTGACACACTTAAATAAAGCAGCACTAATGGCTCTGGTAATTTGTGTGTTAAAAATTCCACTGTTACTGGAAAAACCCCAAGTCACCTCCCCTCAGTGGAAGCAGAAGCTTGCTATAGTAATTATGGAAAAAATAACAACATCCAGACATGAAAACTTGGACCAATTATTTCACCTGGGATCTCTTTCACAATGTATTTGCTTTCTCATTTCTTCTCCTTTTTAATTTTTGGAAGGCTGTGATCTCCCTTAAGTTTTTAGCGTAATTGTATCTGATAAATACAAGCAAAATCCAAGAGACCTCACTGAAGGCAGTAATTTTGCTATTAATTTCAAGGCAGCTGGGTTCATCTAYCAAGATGAACATGTGTAGGTTTACATACAAGGCTGCTTCAACGTGAAGATAAAGCAAAACCAGCATTGCAAATATCAGTCTTTACTWTGTATTTCTCTGAAGAAATCTATTATACAGATTTCCCTATACTTTGTTTTACTCATTTTGGAGATCATGAGTTCTCAGGGGGTCTTTAGCACTAGYGTGTCCATTTAAGGTGATCTGATGGGGAATTAAACATAGTTATTTTGGTCTTTCAGGTCTGCTTCCTGCTTAGTAGCACAGGCCCRCCACTCCTGTCTCTTGGACTCAGCCCATTCATTGCAATGAAATATTGACAATATCAGATTGGTTTATGGTATATATTTAAACATAAGCTGTCTGGATTCGGAAGTAACCCTCTAGTCCTACAAAATGTACAGAAGTACCAAACTCAATAGTAAGAACTTAGAGCACTATAGTAATATTACTCCTTCTAGTACATGGGAATAAATAAAGAATKCATAGACAGCCCTGTAAGAAGGATCTGCATGAGAGGGGCAGCAACAGTTTGGCTCTGAAGGCTTAAAAATAGCAATATAAATGGCATCTGTATTATAAGGGAATCAGATCCAAAAAAAAAAAAACCTTGAAACGCTCTCTAATATATAGCCTATCAGATGTGTCATTTCAGATGTGAGCCTCTACAGGGTATAATCCAAGAACAGCAGCAATAYATTAATAAAACACACTTCAACCACATTTTTTTCTGACAGATAGTACTTTCTCACTGTAGCCCAAAACATATAATGAAGTCCAGATCTCACTAGTTACTGGAATGTCCTTTGTCAATAACAGTGAAAAACATTTCTCACTCTGCAGTGTGAAAGTCAGCTGTGGAATTTATGTGCATAAGTTCTTCCACCCCTAAAAAGTATATTATATCCCAAATGAAAATCCTGACACTGATTGTGCATTGCAGAGACCACTCCTTACCTCTGCTGTACAGCCTAATCCCTTCTGCATCAACTTTGTTTACATGAATTCATTACTGGGGAAGTAGACTACCTCGGCAATCTTAAAAACAAAGCTTTTTTCTTTATTGTTTGATTCTGGTTTTCTTTCTGTTATTTTCTGTTATTCTGTTTTCTGTTACTGTTTGATTAAAAAAAATCAACACAAGCAGCAACAAACAGGAAAGAGAAGGGTATGTACACTTCCTCAGTGTTAGACACCATACGAGGGACCAGGATGCTTTGTATTCTTCGTTCTTTCTGCTAGAGAAATCAAGTTAGAATTCAACAGTGTTGTTGGTTTTTGCCTTGTGGAAACCTATCCATATGATACCAGTTTGGGTTGAGTTCTGACCTGAGGTGAGTTTGGGTCAATGACCTACCAGTTTGGGTTGAGTTCTGACCTGAGGTGAGTTTGGGTCAATGACCTTAAAAAAAAAAAAAAAAAAAAAAAAAAAAAAAAAAAGCATAGTTCCCAAACTCTTTGGGCCAATGTCAAGCCTCAAGATTTATTTCACCATTCTGCACCCTCATTATACTTTTAGCTGAAAGCACCGGAATAGTCAGCACTGTTCTATTGCCAGCTGCTGACCACTTGCCATAATCTCTTGAATTATGGTTTGAGTACTAGTTGCCTACATCATTCTGCACACATTCATGTTTCCAGAAGTAGTGCAGGAAGATCACTGAATTTATGTCCCTTTAGACTGGTGGAATGACAAGATTAAGAAAATTAGCCATCCATCCCTTCTTGTAGATGAGGAGATTCTGCTTCTACATAGCTACAGAAATAAAATAAAATTCAGTAAGGGAACAAGCAGAACTGTATTGACCAGCAAAACAGCATATTCAGGAGGCTGGCACAGGCTAGTCCAAAACAAATGAACCCACTTTAAAGGAGACTACAGCTCCTCATGTCTCCCTAAATGATTCAACAGCTTTTGACTCAATTTTCTAAATGCCCARGTTTAAGTAGGTACTTGCCCATTTCTTCTCTGTTTCTCTGTATTTTTCTCCAAGCCTTTTGCTTTTCATCTTCAGAAGGCCCCTCTTTTCCTCCTGCGTAGCTGGACATARAGAGAGGGTAGTATACCCTGCAAAGTGAAAATATGTGTAATGTTACTGGTGTGGGATGCTAGTCCAAGGAAAGAAATGAAAAACACTGGGCTTCCAGCCAGTGGTACTCCTTTTTCACACTTTTATAACCCCATCTACAGACCTCTGGGCTGTTGCAGCACTTGCTCACTTTGTAGTTGGAGCAGCCACCATGCTGGATGCACCTCTTCTCTGCCATCCACAAAGGAAAGAATCCAGAAGTGTCTGGCAGAGAAAATCTAGCTCAGTCCAAAGGAGAGGAGGAAGATTCATGGGCTGTCACTGAGGCAGACACCAGAGTACCTGATTTTTCTCATTCACACAATGGAAAGAGAAAAGAGTGACTCCACTAGAGAGAAAATACTATATTGCTCCTGTTAGAAAATAAGGATAGAAATGGGTCATGAATGCCTGCAAGTGAGCATAAACAACTTGACAAAAAGAGTGGTACATTATCAGCACATGATAATATTTCCAGCAGTCACACTCATTTTCGCTTTCAGGCTTGAACTATTGTTCAATCTGACCCAAAGCAAAGGGATAGAAACATTAAATTCTCTTTTTGTTTCAGTCCCTTGCCTTGCCTTGCCTCCACAGAGTCATGAGAGCACTAAAGCAGAGGATTTGAATCTTCTCCACTGACTAGTGCTAAATGCTAGGATGAGAATGTCTGCAGCTGTGTAACTAGCAATTTCTTTTGTTCACCTGCAAAGCATTCTGACATATAATGGAGAGTAATCACTGAGTGCTGTCYTGCTTTGGAAGGCTCTTCTATTGGTGAACTGTAGAACAGTCTGTTTTTTAAACATGATAGTCTTCCACTCCTATCCCCTCAATTTTGTAATCAAAACAAGCCTTAAAAAAAAATATGGATTTAAATTATAGGGTAGAAGAAAAAGGTTTATAATCCAGAGTATTTTAGGATAGATAGTAARACCCACAAATATGTAAGAAACAACCTCCTTTGATTCAGTGGGCTCTATTTTCCAGCAGAATCTCACTGAAGTTCTTCTACCAGCACAGAGGAGAGCTGAGTCTTTCCTGGTAAGAGAATGAGTATTGCAGGGTAATTTCTAATTGATCAGCTTCTGAAGTGTGCAAAGCCATAACTGATTTCTTTTGGATATGACATTCATCAAAAGGATTGGACCTCAGAGCTTAATAATTCAAGTCTTTTAAGAATTCAAGTCTTTGGGCATAAGCAACTAGCACCAGCTTCCACCCTGCTCAAATCTGTTTTGTACCAGAGAGTGGGTGGCAAGAATTTCTCCTCTACTCAGAAGGGCTCTATATAGGCTGGTGGTTCTCCAGACAAAAGAAAGGAGAAAGAAAAAGCAAGCAAGCTGGAAAAAGCAGGTTGCATGGATCATCATCTGGACCTATGCTGGCATAAAGCCCTCCTGTGCAAGGGGCAAAAGTGAGATGAGAACCCAGGCCTTGCAGCTGGTGAGTTCATTGCTATGGCTGAATTTATTTAGCCATGTAGGTGTGTGATTTGAGAGGGGTAACCAACTGCATTTCATGGGACATCTTGAACTGCAGTGTCATGAAAGATGTTGGTAGTACAAGTTCCTCTATGGAGCTAGAATAGAGGGAAGTTGGCGCCACTCATTGATAAGGGGAGCTAAAGAAGTCTCTTTCCTAACCTCCCAAGTAGAGGCTGACTTTTTCTTTGACTGAATGCTACAGATCAGCAGCTGTATCACTGAGAAACCATTTGCAGCACCCTAGCCTTATCAGTCCCACCAACTTGTAACAACATAACAKCATTTGCAAGGCCAGCAGATGGCAATCTTTGTATTTGTTTGCTATCACGTATAGCACTTTATCTTAGTGTACATAACACCAATTGCATCAGTCACTTTGGGRCAGAACTTGTGTCAGTCCTGGCCAGAAAATGTTTTGTTCTTCCTGGCTGATATTTCCATTCCAGATGTCMACCAGATGTAGAACAAGAAATTTAACTGTGGGAGCTTTTCTCTCACCACAAGCCCTGTAAAATGGACAAGGAGAGGTGCTAAACTCAGGGTCAGCTAGAGCACAGGCCAATAATAACACCCAGACATCAGAGTTTCAGTGTATCTCAAATAAAGCCTAGACCTTTGGGGCTGTAACCCTGTCAGTACCTACGGGGTTTAGCCCCAGATAGTAACATTTATTTTTAAARGGTGTAATATTTATTTTTAAAGTCTGAAGTGCCACATTGCACCATCAGTTTCTAAGCAATATCCCTGGGGGCTCCACAGAATAAAAGTATATTTAAAAAGTGAAGACTCCAAAAGGGCCACCTCATTTATCAAAAGATCCTTTCTGTTTTAGGAGCTTGATCTGACCAACCAGGCAGTGCTCTTTTTATTATGGTTCACTGCTTTTGCAAGCTTCTCTATACTGACTCCTTTTCCTGCTTACATACAAGGGGGCTGCAGCACAATTCCCCTGTTTACACTATTAGTTGTTATTTCCCCAGCTGCTGGCTGGGTTATGACCCCAGTCAGATCACTAATAATAGCCTCTTCCCTTCTTAGGAAAGCAAGGAGCCAATGGAGTTCAAGAAACCTGTCCTTTCTTTAAGCATTAACAACGTCTGGTTTCATGAGATTCCGACTCTGGCTCTCTGTATTCTAATAAACCTTCACTGGCATCGGCAGGGGAACCTACACATGCTTATCTGGCTTCCAGCTCCCCTTCTCAGCCCTGTACAAGGCAGCCGGTGCTAGCTTTCCCAAGCCCCTTGCCTCTTGTCACCTTCCTTGTAAGCAATTCGTGCTCAGCTCTCTGGACAACTGCCTGGAAGCCTATTGCGAAATAAAGCTCCGCTCGCTTACTCCTCTGACTGTCTCTTCATGTCTGGTACCGTCTTTCTCCAGGTTTTGTAGGACTGAGACTGAAGCCTARGATTCAGGAGATAGTCAACTTCCCTGTTAATTCCTTAGCAACTGAAACAGTGCAGCTGCATGCAAACYCCTTTTCACAACTGATATATTTAATTCTAATATCTAAGATAGAATACAGAAAGACTCACAGTATTGTCGTTCTTAAACAAAATGGACATGATATTAACTTTCAGCTCCTTATTAAAGCAATTCTGAAGGCTACAGGGTTTGTACAGTTGTATTCCACCTTTCTAGCATTGCCTGTGTCATTTCAATGGGATAAAAAAATCATTTCTACAAACCTCCGGAGAACTGCACTGATCAGGTTCTCAAATTTTTTGCTCTCACTTTGTTTTGTTCTCAAATTTCTGCATATATATGTCCATGGACATCTCAGTCCATCCTTTTGCCATGRCTTCCAGTCCAGCTAAGCAGATCTCCTAGAGGATTGATTTGAAAACAGCAGTAGAAAACCACAACCATCACTATTAAAAAAATTGCAAGCTACTTCAGATCTGAAGTTGCCAAGAATTAATTCCTAATCACTGGATATCCTTCTGCCTTTCTCTGCTGGATTGAAAAAGCTATTTACTTTCCTAAGTCTCTTTTCTGTACATGCCTGAGAAGATCATGACCAAGGTGTGGCCATGCCTCCCCTCACAACTATCTTCAAACTTTTCCTACCTCCACCTTAAGAGGATCATTTCCAGACATCAGGTCACTTTTTGAACCTTTTCCAATCCTTTCTGAAAAGCTTGATATGCATGGCAGTAACAGCCATACTGGTACTATATACGGCTTCCTAACTTCTCTTTGATATGCAAAGATTTTGATATGCAGTATCAAGCCAGAAGCTTATTTTCAGTGGCTTATCTACTGCGACCTTGATGTCCTTTATAGAATATCTACCTTCTAGGATTTTTTTTATCTTGTTTCCCACATTTTTTGCTTCTTGCTGTATGACTTTGCATTAACCCTTTAAAACAAACATTCACTTTACCAGGAGTTCTATGCTAGCTTGTATAAATGATATACTTCTGAGGAAATTCTGAYGCCAAATATTTCAGCAGTCATTTCAGTTACCAGTCATTGTATTTCTCATATTCGATATAGATACTAAAAAGCATTACCCTTGCAAATAATCCCTGTGACACCACCTCTTGTTGTGTGATAGTCCCTCTCTAGAATTCGTTTGCAATCTGTCATCTGTAGCGTGCTACTTTTTCTAATGAGACTGTGAGAGCAAAGCAAGGTCCTCACAGAGAYTCTTCAGTGTATCTATAATTGAATAGAATAGATCACAGGAATAATATGGAAATCCCTGTTTCTTTCCTGCAAAGTCAGGTACCGGATGTCTTTTTCTTGGCTTCATTAGACCTGTGCAGATAAATGATGTTTTCMTTCTGTGTGGTTTGAAACTATTCTTAACAATAACACTGAGGTAATATAATGCCAAAAAAAAGTTTCATTTATCCCTAAATTAAATATTTGGCTTCAGCTTTGGTAGGGTGACTTCTTTTTTAGTCTTTGTAATATAACTGAAGGAAACATTGAAATGAAAGCTCAGTTTGAATTAATTCATTTTCTTTAAAAAGTCACAATGAATCACAGAATCATAGAATCAGTAAATTGGAAGGGACCGCTGGAGATCATCTAGTCCAACCTCCCTGCTCAGCAGCGTCACCTAGAGCATGTTAGACAGGRTTGCATCCAGGCGGGCCTTGTATATCTCCAGAGAAGGASAYTCCACAASCTCTCTGGGCAGCCTGTGCCAGTGCTCTGTCACTCTCACAGKGAAGAAATTCCCTTTCATGGTCAGGCGGAACTTCCTGTGCTTCAATTTCTGCCCATTGCYTCTTGTCCTGTCACAYRGGACAACTGAAAAGCGTTTGTCCCCATCCCCGTCCCCTTGACAACATGCTAATATTTAGAGATTTGATTTTTTCTTGTCAAGATTAATAAACCAGCAGACCTGCCACTAATATAAGTTTAAGTGAAAAATGTTATCCACCCTTGTTCCTCAGAGCTCCAGTTTTGTATCCCTGTAAGAGGTACAATCCTTCTACTTCCCAGTTGATATAGGATATCATATTCTGTATTTAGAGCACTTTGTGATTCCTGCACCAATCAAATCACCAGCGGAGTCTTTAGGAAATCAATTTGCAGCAAGCTTCTCTTCTGCAGGTAGATCCAAACTCTTTCTGCTCAGCAATCCCATTTGCACAGCACTGAACCCAAGCTAATGTGTCTGGCCTTGCAGCAGGCTCGGCACTGGGCTGCACRCTGTTACAGAGCTGTCAGTGTGGCGCAAGCCCTTGCCTGGCTGGCCCAGAGCCTGGGCAGAGCAAATACTTGGAAGGGAGTCTGGGAGAGCTGAGCATTTTTGCACTCCTGTTACTGTCAGCACAGGTATTCATCATCCTACCTAGGGAAGAACACTGGCTGTAAAATGCAAACTGTGCACGCATATTAGCAAGAAACAAAAATACCACTAATGTTTATCGGTGACAACATAAACATGTAATCGGTGACATTTTTACTTGCTACAGTAAAAATGTAGCAAGTTTTCTACCTTTGAAACATTAATTTAAAGGGAAGTAGCTTAGAGTTTCATTTTTTTTTTTCTCTCCCTAAGATAATTCAGGTCAAATCCAGAATTTTATCAAGGATATTTAGCAGAATTTCTGTAAATAAGAGAAATCTTGGGAAACTGTGAAAGTAGTAGTAAAGTCATAGCTGGTTTTAGGTGTTATCCATCAATTATCATCAAGTGGTGTTTCTTTACTCTGAAGGTGTATGACATGCTGTCGCTTGTGTGAATCAACTTAAGACCAGTGCTGGCAGTGCTTTGCCAGTTTATGTCAGCTCAGTAGAACAATGTCATTTATACCAAGAGGGAGAACAAAGGATGTTTCCCTGTCTTTACCCATGTCTCTTTAGGTATTTTTGCACATTTTCCCTTTTTTTAATTTTTAATGGCTAGTGCAAATCCATGAAAAATACATGAGATTCTTCTTTTAGTGCAGTAATACAGTAAACATCTTGATCTCTTTAAAAACTACAAATTCACAAACAGCCATGCCCACTTGATGTCTGCAGATCAAAGACTATCCTGACATACATGAGAATCTAAACAAAAAATTGCTTTGAAAGTGAAGTGGAATTGGATTTTGCGGCAGAACTCCAGAAAGTAAACAATTGAGGAAAAGGGAGCAGGACAYAGAAAAAGAAATTGAGTTAAAAAGCAATAATTCTTGAACACAAGAGCTGTTTTTTACACAGATAAGGAAATGCACTTCTTACAGGATGCTTTTTTAACTGGACCGTGTCCATTTAGCAGAAGGAAAGAGAAAGAGGAGGTGGGGGAGTGCGGGAGAGCTCGGAAGCGTGAAGGAAAGGGTTAAGGTTGGAGGCACCCCCTCTCAAGTGCTCTGTGATGCTGTGCAGTGTTTCAGCCCCCAGAGCCTTCCTTTTCCTCCTCCCTTCATGTGTCAGAGTGGGGAGGAGGCGGGTTCTGCTGAGCTGTTAAATCCTGAGTGAAGTTTCCCCCATTTCCAGTGGCCACTGTTGCTAGAGGCTGATTCGGAGCACGGCTGGGGTTACCCTGACATTTCTGGGATCGCAGCCAGAAAAGAAGGGAAGGAGAAGAAAAGCCGAGATTTTTACAGTTTGCTTTTGTCTAAGAGAGCAGAAGGGAGCAGGGGAAGAGTCCCCTTTTTTTCAACATCACATTCCTGTGTTTTTCTTTAGCCTGGAAAATACATTAATGCTGGTGCTTTCCTCTCTGGAAACAAAGGAGCTAAACTGGACTGAAGAAGCAAGGAATGGGAAAGCRGCTTGGGGAAGTTTAAAAGAGAGAGATTCAGGGCAGCTGCAAGTTCCCTTTTCTTAAATGAAATCCCTGCTTGTGTGGGTGACTGGTACAGAAAACAGTCAGACCTGCAGGTAAATGGAGAAGCAGAGACACCAAAGGAAATTTCTGTTCGTCTCATCCTGCCTGTCAAGAAGGTGAAGAAAAAAGAAAGTTAAACGGGACAGAGAAACGGACAGACTCTGGAACCTGTTGGGTTGCATAAAGATAAATCACTGAGCACCAGCAAAGCTGTATGGCATTGCTCTCCTTTTAAAGCAAAAAAGACTGGAACCGCATCTCTGGAAGAGGAACTTTCCTGGGAATGTAAGTTTCCAGTTAAACTATTAGCTTATGTACCACTCTATGTACCAGAGACTATATCTGTGTGTGTTTGTATGTGTGTATGTGAGAGTACGAGAGGGAGAGAGAGAGAGAAGGATGTGGATCATAGCGTGCTTTTAGACAGAGTCATGTTAGAGATGGATGAACTCACTTTTGCATGAAATGATCCACTCTGTGCTTCTCCTTAAATAACCCGTAAAATGTACAAAACCATCAGGACAGGACTGAGGTGTAATCAGTACTTTTAAATCACTAAAACTAGCCAGTCCGTGTTTTGCTTTTTCAWTGCTTATGCAAGATATCAGCATACTGCTAAGACCTAACTTTTTCTCCTCTTCCTCCCCACAAGCGGATTGCACAATGAACTGGAGAGCAGTTCTCAGCTTAGCCCTGCTATGGGCAGCATGGTTAGTGTGCAGCTCTGAGAAGACAGCAAGGCTAGCAGAGAGAGGGAGCCATGGAGTCAGGAAAGTGCCTCTAGCTCACAGGGCTCCAAGCAGCCTCCTGAGAAGATCTGGAGCATCCCTGAGGAATCTGAGCCCAAATCCCCAACATCCTGTCACCAGGACAGATTCTTCAGCATCTCCAAAGGCACCTGCCAATCTCGTGCATGAGGAAGTACGTCCCCAGGCCAGGAGCATGGGGAGCAGAACTAGACGAGGACAGAGACTCACAGCTGCAGCCAAGTACTCCAARTCTGCAATGATTAAAGACGAAGGGATATCCACTGCATCCCAGTCACGAGCAGTACGTTTCCCTTCAGGGTCAAGTTCCCCAAATGTCCTGGCTAGCTTTGCTGGGAAGAACCGAGTCTGGGTCATTTCTGCCCCTCATGCCTCTGAGGGTTACTATCGGCTCATGATGAGCCTGCTGAAAAATGATGTCTACTGCGAACTAGCTGAGAGGCACATYCAGCAGATTGTGTTGTTCCATGAAGAAGGAGAAGAAGGGGGAAAAGTCAGAAGGATAACTAATGAAGGTAAAATCGTGGAGCAGCCACTAGATCCTGCCCTCATCCCTAAGCTCATGAGTTTTCTGAAGCTGGAGAAGGGGAAATTTGGCATGGTGCTGCTGAAGAAAACTCTACAGGTGGAGGAAAGGTACCCTTATCCAGTGAGGCTAGAGGCCATGTATGAAGTCATTGATCAAAGCCCCATCAGAAAAATTGAGAAGATGAGGCAGAAAGGCTTCATCCAGACTTGCAAAGCAGCTGGAGTGGAAGGGCAAGTGGTCGAGGAAGGCAATAATGGGGGCAGCACCCGGCCTACCCCTGGCRGTGGACAAGTCCAGGTGCTAGCAAGGAAGGAGGAGCCAAGGAGGAGCAATAATCAACCAACAAGGACCAAAACCATGAGGAAAATGATGACAACCACTGCGGCTCCTCCTCCTCCTACAATAAGGACCACCACCCTCCCTTCCACYACCACAACTACCCGGGCCACCACACGTGCAATGATAACAGCAAGCCAGCCTACAACAACAACTACACCCCTCCCGATCACACAGAGGAGCTGGATGACAAAGTCACATACCACCACAGAGCACCATAGATTGCCCATAGCCCCTGAGGCCACCAGACCACGAGTAACAGCTTCTGAGGATTTCTACTCTCCTGTTTGGAATGCAAACCGCAAAGACCGGCAGCGTGGCCACCCAGAGAAAAACCAGGCAGCCACACGGAGACCAAGCAAAGCTTCCCGCTATGAGAGTTTCACAGAAGTCCCRACTGCCCCCTCAGTGCACTACACAAAGGCAAGCATGGGTAGATTTAAAGATAACCGAACAGACAGGAAGGATTATAACCACAGGGATCCAAATATCACATCAGGGCAACACAAACCAACTAARACCAAAACACCAAAAAAGAAGGCCCAAGAAAAGATACTGAGCAATGAGTATGAAGAAAAATATGACCCAAGCAAACCTACTAGTCCCCATTTAGAGGAAGAGATTGCGGTGGGAAATATTCCCCCAAAGAAAGGAAAAGATTCAAAGAAGCATGACCGAATGGATAAACCTGAGAAAAAGAAGAAAAAGGAGAGACCTGACAAACTGCAGAAGAGTGAGAAGCAGTCTAAGAAGGACAAAGCTGAAAAAAAGAGCAAGCAAGATAAAGACCGCAATAAGAAGAGCAAGAAGGGGAGCAGAACTGAGAATGAGGATTTCCCCAAGCCCAACAAGAAGCCTTTCTTGCACCCTCCCAGGAAATCAGTGACAGACCTCCTGGAGTATTTTGAAGGCAAAAGGCGTCTCATTGTAAGTAACTTGTTAATCTGAATCTCATTTCATAAATGAAGTCGTATCTCCCTCCTCATAAAAAAATGAGGAAGAGAAAGTTTGTTGTGGCTTTGTATTATTATTTTTGCTGCTTTTATTTAAGAGTAATTAAAGATAAAATATCTGGATCCAGAGGATCAATTTCCATCATRGAAGTTTTCACAGCCTCATGTTGTAATCTTACATGTAATATGAACAGTTGTCAGCCAGGTGGTTGGAACCTCTTCTCAGTCATTTCCATGAGTCACCACATAACCACCAGATTRTTTTGTTTGCAGTGCATATGCAGGTGTCAGGATTTGTTTAGTTATGATCAACGAAATGAAGTTCCAGTGTGGATTATATATCCAGTCACCACTTTGTGGTACTTGCCAATATTACCACATTTCGAGTCTCAGCAAGTCCTGCCATCTGGCATACCTGTTTTATATTGGTGTTACTGTCCTAAAAATGGAAGCAAAACAGATGGCTTGGCAGTATTAGAGCATGTCTCACTGAGCATATGCACCAAGGTGCACGATCAGATGCGCTGACGTAGGATTGCTACATTTGCCATTATTTCTGATTGGAAGTAGCATTAAGATCTTTTATACATCTTCAGAGATCCCACACAAACTGTTTGTTTTGTTTTGGTATTTTTCCATGCTAGTTTAATTACATCATAACACACTGGTAATTTTTACTCTTAAAAATTCAGCATGGTCTGCAGTTACTTCTCCCAGGGTTTAGTAAGTGTTGTATGTTTTTCCAACTACTTATCTAAAAAAACACTTCACCTGGGACAGGAAACAGTTTTAGCTGTAGTACAAATGTTTTCTCTGGCAGATGGCACATACTTTGAACGGTACATACACTTTGAAAATTAGCTCTTTAAAAATATTATTGTGGGAGCTAGTTTCTTGCAATTATTCCACAGTATGCTGGCCTGCTTGACAATTATTGTCCTGTAATTCTGGTGAATGTCATAAGTTTTGATCTTCCTKCCCCTTATTCCAATACAAATAGCAAACATGCCAACCTCTGCCACTGGAATTTAATTACTTGTTCTGCTGATGATTCACAGACTTGAGCAGAATGCAACTTTCTTCTCCTCTTCCCCTTTCTTCCAGTTGTACAAGCTATGTTGAACTAATAGGAGAATCACATCCCCCAATATTTTGAAAGTGGAGAGGAGCCATATGTTTGAAAAAAAATAAATTTGACTGAATTTTGTAAATAATGCTTAATAGCTAATTGTTATCTAATAGTTAACCAAACTGAAACCTCAAAGAAAGGAATTGCACAGAAGTTTGGGATCTTTGCAACTTGGTAATATATCTCAATGTTCTGGTTTCAAAGAATATGTGCAACATCAGGACAAATAAAAACAMAATTCAAAAAAAAGCCAGGAACAGAGCTCACAGACATCAGACTGCTAATTCACTGCATCAATACAGTCCTGGTAACTTAAAGGTCAGACTGAAATTTGAACTTTCAGATCCTAGGCCACTTCTCAGCTGGGTTTTCAAGAGAGAAGAGTTATACAAATTCAGGTAGTCAGGCCAGAACTCCCTGAAGACAAATGATTATACCATGCTCTACTTGAAATTTCCAGCATCTAATACCACCTTTAGCTTCCTTTCCCTGAAGTTTACTGGAGAATAGGTTGATTCAGCTATCAGTAAAGGCAGTGGCTGAAGGACAGTATCTCTTTGATATGCATGGCACATGGGCAAAACAAAGAACTGTTCAAGCTTATTTAAATCCATACATATGTGCCTATTTGTTTAATCCCTTCTATCATATGACCTCCTCAGTCTAGTCAAACTGTTCATCCCCCTTAACAGTTGGATGAACTCTGCCATTCATGAGTCTTCAAACTACCTCTCAAAAGAATTAGCCCCCACTGCTCCAGAAGTGGCTCTACCTGAGTCATCCTTCATTGCTCTGTTTTATTTATTTATATACTTATATATACTTATTTATATATTTATTCTATACAATTAATCACTTTAATAGGCTTTGGCTATCAAGGACATTGTTTCTATCCTCTTCCAATACATAAGAATTTTGAGAGAGACCCAGGTTTTTAAGTCCTACACATCATTAAGGATTTCAGATTGTAGATTTCAGTGTGAATTCCAAACATCCAGAATTTCAAAGGCTATTCTGCGTTAAATTCAATGGATGATAAATATAGGACCCAGCTGCAAAATAAACATACGGATTTTTAGTCCTGCAGCTCCACTCCTCTTTAGTGGGTTGTTTGCTGCTGTCTTACTAGCCTTGAGAAGCGTTTGCTTAGTGAATTTGGGATTTTTGTTAATTTCTCTGTGCTGATGAAATGAAGACTGACAGTTCATACATAACATATATATGTTATATATGGACTTTATCCATACACACATGCAGGCAAATGCAGATACATTCAGAGGTCTTAGCTAAAAGCATTTTTAATACTGCCTGTGTTAAAACAGCCCTAGAGTAAAGCTTTGATCTGAACTTTGCTTTGCCTCTTAAGTGTTCCCTGTTCTGTTCTATACAGTTTGATGAAATAGGTCAAATTCTGCCTTAACTGTGTTTTCCTACTTAAGGCCTCTGAAACTAGGAGGACAATACAGCCAGTCATCTCTTTTTGATTTGAGTCCTCAAATTCTTTTCACAATCAATTTTTTCACTTGAAGCATTTCTATGCAAGTAACATATTACTTGTTTTGGCCCAGAAAACAGATCCTCTTTGCGTCTGACTCTCATTTACCTTCATGTTCCAGTGCTGTAGTTCTGCCAGTGGCCTTCCTATATATGAGTCAGATCTGATAAGCCCATAAATGCATTTCATATTTTAGCACATTGATGAACTGCATTTATAAGGAGTATGTCATAAAAAAACAGCCCTCAAGGCCCTACAAAGTTAAGATGGTTAGAAGATGATTGCCCCTGTTACATACTGAAGCATAAGTTTGCCATTGAAGGATTCTAGTGGGGGTTTTTTATGACTCTAAGCCGCAAAATTTGGATCCGGATTCCAAATCCCTTTGTGTTTGGGGCATCAGTAGCAGGTGTTTGATTTCACTTCAGTGCTACCAGTTAGAATGACTGTGTTGCTAAGGTCAGAGTATTCCTCTCCACTTTCTTCTGGAGATTGCTGTAAAGTGCTATTGCATGTTGCTACACACACCCCTCCTCACCTGCAATGTCTGCGTCCCAGTGACTGGTGAAGGATACAAGTGGTGTGCTTTAAACATTTTAAAATTTAAATCTTTTTAATTGTTAGGAAGCTTTGATACAAATAGAGTAATACAAACTGTAGAGATTTTTATACTTGTGTTGCTGAAATTGTTCCTTCTACTGTTCCTCCTGAATGCCATGACTTCTCAGCAAATAAAAGACATCAAAGTGGTTTGGAACAAACTTAAGCTAAATCAGCAATTTTCAGATGAAGTCATAATTCCCTTACCATATCTTCAAAGTCTTCTTTATGTGGTCAACAGTTAAATAAGTACTCACGCAGCACAATTGTACTTTGACTGTGACAGTCAAAATGGCAGCCAGGAGTCCTRCCCGGACCATGGCACCGGGACACAGCAGCTGCCGTGTTGTCGGTGCTCCCACTGCGAGCGAGTGGGGGAAATCCTAGATTTCTTGCATGTCTGAAGGCTATGAGGGAGACCTGGCAGGACTGGAAAGGGTAAGGGATAATACCAGTATACATAGTTTTCTCTAACTTCCAGTACCACTTCTGCCAGCACTGGCAGCAGAGGAACTGGTGCCACCAGCTGGCCATGCCTTCTAAGGTTTACTTCTGGCTGGTTGACGACATTTGGGTCAGGCTTGGGCCTAAAGGTACACTCCAACCACAAATAAATAAAACAAAGCTACAGAGCTGTCAACAGGGGTTTGTTCTCCTTCAGTGAAATATTTATCTGTTTCATTCCTTACATTAAACAAGCTCTTTTGTCTCTGCCACCAACCAGCTGATCACAGCCCCCAAGGCGGACAACACCATGTATGTGCAGCAGCGAGATGAATATCTGGAGAGCTTCTGCAAGATGGCCACAAGGAAAATCTCGGTCATTACAATTTTCGGCACCATGAACAACTGCAGCATGAAAATTGACCACTTCCAGCTAGGTTCTAAATAATTTAACATATTAATAATATATTAATACTATATTAATAATTTAAATAATTTCTTTCCATCTCATGGGCAAAATATAAGAAACAAAGAGAGAAATCTCCCCAACTTGGGTAAACATCTAAGTAAGGCTGTGGCACTTTCCAACCCACTCCCTCTCCCCCCATGCCCACTACTCTTCTTTTGTATTTACCTAACTGTCTCTGGTATTTTACATGTTTAGGCTTCCAGTGCTGTAACCTGAGTAACTTCAGTTTTCTTTGTGAGCGTTCTTAAAGCCAGTAAAACAGCAAAACAATAAAAGGCAGAAAAATGTGATGAGGGCATGGGACTAAATAACAAGATCAGGTTTAGTTCTACCAGTATCTTGTGCACCAAGATCGTTGTCTAACAGAATGGTTGCCCTAACACAGTATCCCCCCGTTGCTTTTACAGGTAGTCAGCTATGGATGGCTAGACACTATGTGATGTTAGCACATTTTTTAAAGTGCCTAAAATAAATGGCCTTTGTAATGAAGGAGAGGAGGTTATGGGGCAAGAGAGACTAAACGGAACTGTTTGAGATGATATTCAAAATGTGGCCCAAGGCAAGCTCAACATGCTTACATGCCCATCTTGTAATGTAACTTCTTCTCATGCCTTTGCATTATGGAGTTGCAGTTCACTTTTGAGCATCATCTCACAGCTTCCTTTCGCAGAGACACACTGGCTAAATAGAGAACAGACAGAGAAGCTTACTAGACAGACTCTTGCTGCAAGTTCCTTGCTTCCTCAAGTTTTCTAGCCCTAAGAGCTGATTTTGAGATGTTCATAAAATGAGTATTCTCCACACTAAGGGAAAGTTCAGGCACATTTTCCCCTCTGTACTGGCAAACAGACATTGATTTAGAGGGAGATTTCAACCATCGCCTCTAAATACAGACCTTTCAAATTTGCTCTAGCATACCCGATAGTAAAAGGTTTGCCATGTTGTAAAGACATTCATCTCTTTGAAGCCAGAATTCTTGGAGGCACTGCAAATCAGGCTATGCAGATCTTACAATGCAGCTCATTAAGCCTTATCCACAGCCACCTTCTTTATATGTGGGGCTATCTCTCTTAGGCAGCTTTGAAATGACCAGTGTCAGTGTTCAGATCCTGATGGAAAGCCCACCAAAGTCAGTGAGAACATTTACTTTGATTTCAGTGGAGTTTGGACAAAGACTTCAGGTCCCAGTCCAGCAAAGCACTTAAGCATAAATTTCACTTAAGTATGTAAATAATCCCATTGCCATCTACATTTAAAGGTTAATATCAGCTTATGTGCTTTTCTGGACCAAGGCAAAGAAATAATACAAAACCAACCAGTTTTGCTTATAATTTCACCACATATTTCCTCTGGAAGCTCATCCAATCTTACCAGACCTAGGAAAGACATGTATGATGGACTAGAAAGCTCAGGACTATAGTCTCTCCTAGGGTATTTCAGGTCTGGCATATAACTAGCCAGAAGATCTCAGATTTATAATTGGTTTCCTGCCATGCCTCTACTACTTTGAAAGCATATCTGGGAGAGGGACAGGGGCCTTGTGTCCCAGGAGGATGTCTGTTCTGACACCTTCTTGTCACAACTGGAGTGGGACAAGCTTTTCCACATCACGCCAATGTTGTTCAAGGTCACTGTGCATCTAGACCCATTAGCCTGTCAGTGGTCTGGAGCGGGTTATATATAGCTCCAGTCTGGCTAATAAACACACATTCACTCTGACACAGACCATACTCTTTCAGCCTGTTCCAGCCTTAGCCTACACCCAAACTTTCCCAAAACCACACAAGTGTACAGCGGCTGAATTCTCAGACAGGAAGAATTAACTTGTTGAACACAGGAGGCTTAGAACGGTGTAGGTTGAACCTTGGCAGATACATGGGCACCTAACTTGTGCCCAAAACATCAAATGACAATGAGTTTTTATAAAAGTCCAAATAATATAAATGTCTTTCTATTCCCCCTGGTCCTCTCCCCTCCTCTTCCTGCTTGCATGGCCTTTCAGTGCTAGTGAAATACATATAAAGCAACAAAAAAGTCTATAAAAAAAGACTTTTCATCTGAAATTTCAAACATATTCAGATGTAGTGGGTGAAAGATAGTTCATTAACACTCTGGCATAGATCAGTTCATACTGAAACCAAACAGCATTTCTCAGTTTCAAACTGAAATGAGGCAAATGCTTAGTGTCAGAGCAGTGTCCTTCTCTTCATCCGAAGTTAGCCATGCAATCTTTTCCTTCCAGCTCTTGGGAACAGGAATTTAGTGAACTAAACACCAGCCAAAGGCTAGAACCCACCCACCTTTGAACCAAAGCCAATATCCAACATTTTAAGCCACCATACTTCTACAACAACTGCTGAACCTCTTCATAACCTTATCTGAATTATTTGTGAAAAGTAACTCATCTTCCTAACCTGTCTAGCTGGGCAAGAAATGTATGAAAAAAGTTTCCACACTCCTTCAGTGACCTTTTCAGCAAAGTGAGAGAGGAGTTGGCAGGTACCAGCAGAGAGTTTTATCTCTATTCTTCATGCTGATCTCAGATATCATTTATGGCAGTAGAGGTTAGTGATAGATAATGAATTAGAGAGAGGTGTTCAGATCAATTCTTTTCTTTTTCTCCTCAGAAATCCTCCCCAAGTATGCCAGGCAGGCCAGCGCTTGTGGCTTTTTTTTTCCCAAAACATTCTTTTCTCTATCACTCTAGTAGTCTAATTTTCTTCTTTACATTGTAAGTTTTGAAAGAAAATCTCCCAGCAATGGAACTCTTGAGTGCTATCTTCATTCTGATACCTACAGTCTTTAAAGCAAAAGAGTAGCATGAGTCAGTTTGTTTAAGGCAGTGCACCATACAGCTGTTTTCCATCACATTTTGTACTACCATCTCTTGCATGATTCTACCTCCAGATACATCAGTAAGAACATTCTGATTTTGCTTTGGAAGGGAACTGTTTGCAGGTATCAGCATAAATTTTTATTTTATGTTATAATGGCAAGTCAAACTTGCCATTAGCTACAGATAAATATTGTTTAGGAACTACTGATGTATGACTTACAGATGTTTTAGTAAGTGAATAACTGATTAGTAAATCCAGCAACCCATAAAGAAATGGAGAGTTTATAACATTGCCCCTAATCCTTTATGAAACTTTCAGCTGAGGTACATAAAACAATGTGCAAACATTTAAATTATGTCTATAGCTTGATAAGTATAGCCAATTTTAACAATTGCTGGATTTTTTTTCTTATAAGAAATTACTTTGGGGTGTGAAACCTAGAGCTCAGGTTCTGATCCAAACCTCTTCACAAAGTTTGGATTTAGTAGTGTTGTTTAGCCTATCACAGAGATTGGGGCTAATGCAAAATTTGAATCAGATCAATATGCTCCTGAAGCTTGTGGATATTTAGAAATTTATTTAAAATACCTTATTGTTTAATGAATCACATATTTTCAAAATATATATCTCATTTCTTAAACAAATATTTTCTGTTGCTGTCTGTATAGTTCAGATCAGTTCACCTCAAGTCTATTTGCTGGTAAATAACAGTGCAGCAGGAGACTGGAAAGTTGGACCTTTTGATTCTCATTCTTGACCAGCAATTGCTTTTCTATTTGACTTTAGGCAGATCATTTAAGCCATGCTTGGGATCTCTAAGTGAGTATATAAGTATTTATATCCCAGTGGTGTTGTAATGCATAAGCAAATAACATCTGCAAATAACTCTTCGATCTTCAGGTGACAGGTGCTTCATTTTGCTTCATTTGTGATTCACCTTGGCTTTAGCTTTCCAGACCCACAACTGCATACAGAGGCCTGTTTCAGCTTTGTCAAAGTTTTAAAGTGCTGTGCTGGACACTACAGCTGAGGCTAAGTTCAAGACTTGGCCATGTCACATCCTGTTTTCAGGAGAAATAAAGAACCTCAATACCTCCAAAGTCTTGTACTGTTGCTGTTTAAAACTTCTCTCTTTAGTCACAAAACTTTAACTTTGTAAATGCATACTCAGAATTTATTTTGGTATTTTTCATCATATCATATGGTTTGGGGTGAAAGTTTCAGAAAGATTGTATTATTCATTTTTCATACCAAGTATAGGAAAAGAGGCATAAAGTTTTTTAAAAAACTTGCTTCTTTTCCATTTGTGTAACTCTGTCAGGGTGGTAGAATGGGAAATCATCATATACAAGGGAGATGGAGAAGGAGTGCCGCACCAGGGTATTTATAGAGGACTGGAGAGATGGAACTGCCATATTCAAGATACATTAAACAGAGTTTCTGGTTTCTTGTAGTCACTAAACCTCCCATGTCATTTTTGAAAGACTGGAAATGTTAAAACTCTGGTGTCCTGGCCAATGTCCAGCTATGCTAACTATTATTTTACTGACTCAAATTCTCTCTGCTGTTTTATTTGGACTTGGTGCTTTTCAGATCCTGTCCTAAACTGTTGAACAGCTTCTATTTTCTATTCCAGAAGTGGCTAAATTTCAGGAGCTGGTGAAATGATTAATATATTAATGTGCATGTATAAGTATGTTTGAAAAAGTCTCCAAGAATTTTTCAAAAAAGAGCAGGCAACCAAGTTTTTTAAAAAGCAAGTAGAAATGTTGAATGCTGAATTACACGTTTCCTAGGGCAGTCTGATTTTCTGAAAATACTGAGTTTGAAAACTGGACAGTTAAAAGCCATGGTGCCAAAAATCATTGCTGCTTTTAAGACCTTACTTATGCAGCAGGAAGACGGCTTCTGGAAGATGAATTTCCCTGTCTTTCAAGATAAAGCTAATGGCAATGTGCTGTGTGATTCCATGACTATTTTTAATTTTTCTGTTTCATACTAAGATAATGAGAAGCCCATGAAAGTGATAGAGGATGAAGATCTTGTGGACCAGCAGCTCATCAGTGAGTTAAGGAAAGAGTATGGGATGACATACAATGACTTCTTTATGGTGTTGACGGATACCGACATGAAGGTCAAGGTGAGGGTTTGGGCTCTTGGAAAGAAAATCCTTGAGAAATTATGAAAAATTTGAAAAATCATAGACCGCTACAGGCTTGCATACGAGACAGTGAGACTGATGCMGGATTTTGTCATTGCTGCAGGGAGGTTAATGTAGCACATAGCAGCACATAGTAATGTAGCACATAGTGTTCTAAAACACACAATTTGGCTGCTCAGCAAGATGATATTGTACTGCATATAGTCAAGTGTGCTAGTTCAGTGGCCCTCCAATGCAATATAATGACAATTTGTTGGCTGCAGGGGTCTGGCATGTTGCCTTACCACACAGGAAAAACTGAAAACATGCCACTTCTAAGACCAGTCTGACTGCAAAAAAATATATTTTTTTGTACTTTATAGTCTGTTTTAAGTCTTGTTACCTGGGTGTAAACAGGAATATTTGCATCTCCTTATATCCTGCAGTGCTGTGATACATGCTAATACTGCTAATATTTGCATCCTTTTATTGGTCTGTGCTTTTTGCTTAACAGCAATACTATGAAGTACCCATAGCAATGAAGTCCGTGTTTGATTTGATTGACACCTTCCAGTCTCGAATTAAAGACATGGAAAGACAGAAAAAAGAGGGCATTGTCTGCAAAGAAGATAAGAAGCAATCCCTTGAGAGCTTCCTATCCAGGTATTACCTTCTCCTCTTAACTACTGCTAGTCCTAGTAATAATATTCTTATTGCAAAAATACCCATTCAACAGTATTTGTAACGATTCTTTATATAGATTTCCATGTATTTACAGTGTTCAGCAAATATAGAGATGTAGCCATAGCTGAATGCAGTCTTGTACAGAACAGAGTACTTTTAGGATACACATTCTGTTTAATGACTGACTGCATTTTTTTTTTGGACACTAATTTTCCGTACCTCAGTTCCCTCACTGTGACATGGAGACAACATTGATTTGCAGCAGAAGAGCAATGAGAATTAATTCACAGATGCTAGCTCACTATTTTRAATGTATGAAGCCACAATGTTTATGTGTTTCAATCATCATTACAATCTTATTAATCCCATTCTAATTCCTTCTATGTAGCTTGAATCAGTAACTAATTCTCCTTTACCTCTTATCCTGCTTGAGATAACTGTTGGTCTCTGCCAGTATTAGTAATATATACTATTAAAGACCTTGCTGAAGTCTTTTGTAAAACGTATGAAAGAGCTTCTGAAGAAAGACAAATTTGTTTATGTAGTCTCTATATGCTGTGTTTTACTTATCTACCTGTGAAACCTAAATTCTGGGTGATAAACACATTTGGACTATGGGGAAATTCAAATTCACAGCAGAGCTGTGCTGCTAAATTCCTCTCCGTTATAGGATATTTTTCACAAAATTAGGGCTACTCTTATCACTTGAGGCCTTACCCATAGCTACTGCATCCTTCTCACCTACTCTAAGAATCCATGGGGTACACTGTTAATGTCAGATGGCTATAAAAATAACTGAGATAGCATGCTGGATTATGACTTGAGTGGGAAAGAAGCAACATGGGCAGGCAAATGAATAGCTTGTTGGTTCATAAACGTTTTAAAATTCGACAGCCACTTTAACAAAAAAAGAACCTTTAACAAGATCCACGCCACTCTGCTCACCACCTCCTGTTTAGATCTCAGAGTGATTCATCCTCAAGACCACCAAGAAGAACCACAGTGTGGATACAACTGTCCGACACAATAAAGAGCTTGTATGTCGAAAAGCGGCAGGCCCCAAATCCTTCTTTGCTTGCAAATAGCCCTAGTAATAAATGTTCTTTAGAAAATCAGGCAGGAAATATGCAGAATGGTGCATCTATAAATAGAACTGCTGCTTCACAGAATACATTTGTTGTCTGTAAAATAGGCATCAGGCTTTAAATACTGAGAGGACTCTACCAACCACAACAACTAGTCAGATTCCCAGCAAGATTAATTTCAGCTTTGTTCAAGACTATCTTCCTGTCTGAATGAGAGTCCTGGCATCATCTCTCTGGTGTTGCTCATTGGGGAGGTCACTTACAATAATGCAWATGTTATTCTTAACAAGCCTGGCTGGCGTTAAAGGAAATCATGAGAGCCATAGCTGGCTTGAAAGCCACATGTATCAGCAGGAGAGCCTATATTTTTGGAGGAGTCTCCCATAACACCTAGTCACTGGCTGTGCTGCTGGTTGGACTCACAAACCAAAATGAGATGTAAATAAGAAAGAGCAAAGCAGAGTACACACAGGAAAGGGGCTGGCAGTGCTGTCAGGACAGGAGTGTTGCCCTGTACATTAGTGTTACCTCATTCCAGCTGTCAAGGACTAGCTGAATGCATTTTTTGGTAAGATGTGTCCCCAAACAAAGACAGGTACAGGGACTGCCTGGGACAGGAGAAGAGACAATATGAGTGGTTTTCAACCCTTTTCAACTCTGTGCATCTCCAAAGGAGTTGCAAATGGCGAGGCACTGACTGAATTTTCAAAAGGACAACCTGTCCTTCCAAGCAAGATTAAAATTGGGGAACTCTGCTTTTCAAACATTTGGGAGGGGGCTAGCAATAAAAATACATGGAGTGTCAGTCAGTTGACAAGACAAAGGATTAGGCATTAGACATCACTTGCTCTTTCATCAACTTCCTCTGCAATTCTGAGCAAGACCAACCATATTTCTTGCTTCTCTCAAGTGGAGTTAATGACTCCAAGTGGTATGACCCATTGCATTAGCCTTTATTTCGAGAACTTCATACAGTGCTGCAGAAAGGTAGGCTATTACTGTAGCAGAGCAACATCTGTATCCATTTAAAAGATCATTTCCTGCCATAAAAATATCCCTACAGCTTTGTGAATTCCTGTAAATTTGATTTATTCAGGTTTAGTGAAGAAGTACCTTTATTCAAAAAACAGGTTGTTTGGAGAGTATTAAATAACCTTAGAGTCAGAATTTTAAAGAGGTTACAAGTGTCCCTCTGCCACTGTCTTTCTTTGAGAGGGCAATGGAAGGGGCTCCTCAGCACAAAAGTTTGGTTAAATAGGGCACACCACATTGAAGAAAAATCAAGGATTTATCCTACTGCCCCATACATGCCTTGTATAGCTACAGGTTCACAAAGACTCATACAAACAAGCTCAGACTTAAACCATGTTAAAGATATTTTGAGTGAGCATGATAGAAAGGAAAAGAGGTCACTGAGTATTTACATAGAAGTATGAGTTATGTCTGAAATGAAGATACACCCTAATTCTCAGACAGTCCTTGGACTGCAAAATAACTGAGCAGTTCCAGCAGCAGTGAATGACGTAAAAGCTAAAATGCCTAGTGAGAAATTCTACAGGAAATTTTCYTTCCTTTGAATATGCAGTTCTCAGCATTGTTAAATCTACTGAAGGTGACTTTGAGTGAAGATTGTAAGCTCTGCAATGTTAGTTTGGCCAAGCAGCCAAACTGCAGCTGTTTCTTTGAGAGTTTTGGAATTGCAAAACTGAAGCAGGCTTTATCCTTTCCCAGTGATGGATGAAACTGGGAAGATCTCCCATCCAGCTGTTACTTAGAAGTTGTCAGAGGTATGACATATCTCAGACTACAGAGAACAAAAATCTCTCAAACCATGCACCGTACTGGTGCCCTGTTGCACGCTCTTCTCTTCCCAGGTTCCGATGGAGAAGGCGACTAGTGGTGATCTCTGCTCCCAGTGATGAAGACTGGGCTTATTCCCAGCAGCTTGCTGCCCTCAGTGGACAAGCCTGTAATTTTGGTGAGTCAAACGAAACTATACTCTTGCTCCCTAAAACCACATCCTTCCTGGTGATGTGATGGATTCTTTTGCTCAAGTCTGAACCTAGACTGTCTGATGAGGGTGATAACTGAAAAGCTGGTTTTGTAGCCACTCCAAATACAAATGGAAAATATTGTGCTAAGCAGGTAGTACAGCAAGCCCTGATAGCTAAACAAAGCATTCCCTGGAATCCTTTGTGTGAGACAGGAAAGGTCAGCACCCTGAAGTTTCTTTTTGGATATTTCAGAAGATAACTAATAAAATTATTGGGGCTTATTCTTCTTTTTCTTCTAATTGCACACATCAATGACATAAGTACAATGCTTTGGGAAGGGCAGAACCTCTCATACTCAGCTCAAAGGTGGGACAGGTATCAGGGAGATACATGGAGGTCAGCTTTTCTCTTTTCCTTCCTTCTAACTGCCCAAATCTGTAAGAAATCCTAAGGGAGGCCACTTCAATCCAATAGTGACCTTCTCAGCACCATAACTAGTGGTACATAAGATCCAGCTATAAACTCAGTGGAGAGGGATGGGCTCCTGGAGGCAGCGGGGAACGAGAGTGGAAACATCTTTCTCTCTTTCCATTATGAAGTGTAGAGAAACTTACTCCTGGAAAAACCTAGGCCCCTCATAATGCAAGCACAATGAGCATCCAGACTTGACTCCTACAACATAATGAAACAGGTCCCACTAAAAAGCCATTATTTCGATACATTTTAACTGTGCCTGAACAGGGATCTGCGCACTATCATTATATTATAATATATCACACCATCCATTTCTTCATAGTCACCCAGCTTTCATTCAGAACTTCAGCATCATTTTATGTGGTAGCTACCACATAATGGTCCATGCAACACAGACCACTGTAAAATGCATTCTGAAGAACAGAATACAACCAAAACAGCTAATTCCTCCCACCGTTTGTTAGGAACAGCCTGAAGGAGATCCAGTGAGTTCCTAAACCTTTGTCTTCAACAGGTATTCTTAATGAAGTGATGTATTTCCAAGCATCTTTTCTCCAAGTCCTAAAAGCAGTTATATTAAGACTTCGTAGTCACACAGACTCATGTTTTACAAAGAGTTCTGGCAGTCCATAAGCTAATTTTTCCAAGCAGAGACAGCAGTCCAAGCCTTTGCCAGAACAAATGAAATAGGTAAATGCCTGTTCTAAGCCATATCTTGCAGTGATTTGCAGGTTAACTATTATAGGTATTATTGCCTCTAAATAGTTTGCCACTATGTGGCTGACATGCAAGAGCTCTACTGATGATCAAAACAGTGCACAGGCATTATAAATTTTGGGGATGGACTCTGCAATTTATTGGTGTGTATAATGTTTGTATCCTCATTTTACAGAACCACAACAAATGCTGTTGTCCCTGGGACACTAGTAGTAGCCTTTATGCAACTGATGTCATGTTTACTGGACATATTAGCCTATCTCCATATTTGATACAAATGATGTGATTGGCGGGGACTGCATTGAAATCAGTAACTCGCCTCTTCATAGATGGTTGATGAGACTGGCACCTAATTTAGCAAGCACAGACCAGGCTGATTAAACTGAAATCTGCCCATGAACATGCACCTCTTTCATTTCCTTCACAGGTTTGCGCCATATAACTATCCTCAAATTGCTAGGACTCGGAGAAGATATTGGTGGTGTCTTAGAGTTGTATCCAATTAATGGTAAGTAACTGTTTCCAGCATTATCAGTGCTACCCATGAAAGGCATTACACAGTCTCTTTGCCGTAATTTTTTTAGAGAGATGGACATGACTGTGATTATAGTGTTTGTTTCTTTTTGTTTGCTTTTATTTCTTCCTCTTTGTTTGTTAAAAGTTTTTTTGATATTCCCGCACTAAAGTTATGTAGCTTTATCAGGACAGAAAAAAACAAAGATTATCTGGAAGGCATCTCGCATCTCATCGCCARCCTAAACACAGAGTCTCAAATACACTCTTTTACCGCCTTGCTTTCAAAGATAAAGGATGTCTGTACCTTTTACATGCTCAAGAGTTTGCAGGTCTCTGGCATGCTAATATGACAAAGACCCAGCAGCTTCTCTTACATGGGTCCCTCATTATCCTCCTCCCACTTGCATCCCAGTAGGCTGATTCAGTGCAGCTTTCCCTAGGAGATCTCACTATCGGGGCACACTTCAAAGGCTATGGGTTCCTCTGCAACCTAACCCCAATGACCACCTCCATCATTGCAGAGACAAAGATAGGAGCTTATTCTTTTTACAGTTCTACCACATTGTTTCAAAATGAGAGAATGAGAATTGCATGCAGTATGAAAGACACACAGAAACAGAAGCAGCACAATGATAGTTTTGTTTTTTGCTATTTTCCTCACAGTTTCTAACATTTGGTTTGTTTTTTCACAGAACTCCCTCTTATAACCACCAAGTCTCACTTCCAAGTGATTATAGTCAAATCTCACTTCTTAYGTGAAGTTAGGGGATTTTTCACCATTTGCATCACTTCAGAATCACAGAATCGGTGAGGTTGGAAGGGACCTCTGGAGATCATCTAGTCCAACTCCCCTGCTCAAGCATGGTCTCCTAGAGCATGTTAGACAGGGTTGCATCCAGGCAGGCTTTGAATAGCTCCAGAGAAGGAGACTTCACAACTTCCCTGGGCAACCTGTGCCAGTGCTCTGTCACTCTCACAGTGAAGAAATTCCCCATCACGTTCAGGCGGAACTTCCTGTGCTTCAATTTCTGCCCACTGCCTCTTGTCCTGTCACATGGGACAACTGAAAAGAGTTTGTCCCCTTGACACCGTCCCTCCAGGTACTTATACACATTGATAAGATCCCCCCTCATTCTTCTCTTCTCCAGGCTAAATAGGCCCAGCTCTCGCAGCCGTTCCTCATAGGGCAGATGCTCCAGCCCTCTGATCATCTTCGTAGCCCTATGCTGGACTCTCTCCAGTAGCTCCACGTCTCTCTTGTACTGGGGAGCCCAGAACTGGACGCAGTACTTGAGATGAGGCCTCACCAGGGCTGAGTAGAGGGGCAGGATCACCTCCCTCCAATTGCTGGCAACACTATTCCTAATGTGCCCCAGGACACCATCAGCCTCCCTGGCCACAAAGGCACCTTGCTGGCTCATGGACAATCTGTCATCCACCAGCACTCCCAGGTCCTCCTCTGCAGAGCTGCTCTCCAGCAGGTCAGCCCCCACCTTCTACTGGGGCCTGGGGTTATTTCTCCCTAGGTGCAGGACTCTGCACTTGCCATTGTTGGGCCTCAGGAGGTTCCTCTCTGCCCAGCTCTCCAGCCTGTCCAGGTCTCTCTGAATGGCAGCACGGCCCTCAGGTGTGTCAGCCACTCCTCCCAGCTTGGTATCATCAGCGAACTTGCTGAGGAGGCACTCTGTCCCTTCGTCCAGGTCACTGATGAAGAAGTTGAGCAAGACAGGACCCAGTACTCAGCCCTGGGGAACTCCACTAGCCAGAGGCCTCCAACTAGACTCCACGCCACTGATGACAACCCTCTGAGAACCCCTTTCAGCCAGTTCTCAATCCACCTCACTGTCCACTCATCTAACRCACACTTCCTGAGTTTGCCTAGGAGGATGTTATGGGAGACAGTGTCAAAAGCCTTGCTGAAGTCAAGGTACACAACGTCCACTGCTCTCCCCTCGTCTACCCGGCCAGTCATGCCACCACAGAAGGCTATCAGATTGTTGAAGCAGGATTTCCCCTTGGTGAATCCACAGTGGCTACTCCTGATCACCTTCTTTTCCTCTATGTGCTTGGAGATGACATCCAGAAGGAGCTGTTCCAGCACCTTTCCAAGGATGAAGGTGACGCTGACCAGCCTGCAGTCTCCTGGGTCCTCCTTCTTGCCCTTTTTGAAGACTGGAGTGACACTGGCTTTCTTCCAGTCCGCAGGCACCTCTCCAGTTCTCCACGTCTTTTCRAAGATGATGGAGAGCGGCCTGGCAACAACATCCGCCAGCTCCCTCAGTACTCATGGGGGCAACCCCTAAGGGCCCATGGATTTGGGGACGTCAGATTTGTCTAAAAGATCTCTAACCTGATCCTCCTCAACCAAAGGATTGTCTTCCTTTCTCCAGACCTTCTCTCTCGTCTCCAGGCTCTGGGATTCCTGGGGGCTGCCCTTAGCAGTGAAGACTGAAGCAAAGGCAGCATTCAGTAATTCTGCCTCCTCTGTATCCTTTGTCACCAGGGCATCCACCCCATTCAGTTGTGGGCCCACATTTTCCCTTGTCTTCCTCTTGCTGCTGATGTATTTGAAGAATCCCTTCCTGTTGTCCTTAACATCCCTTGCCAGACTCGATTCCAAATGGGCCTTAGCCTTCCTTGCTGCATCTCTACATACTCGGACTGCATTTCTATAATCCTCCCAAGTAGCCTGCCCCCTCTTCCACATTCTGTGTACTTTCTTCTTCTGTCTGAGTTCGGCCAGGAGCTCTTTGCTCATTCATGTAGGTCTCCTGCCTCCTTTGCTGRACTTCTTTCTCCTTGGGATGCACCGCTCTTGTGCCTGGAGGAAGTGATGCTTACATACTAGCCAGCTCTGTGGAGCCCCCTTCCTTCTAGGACCTTAACCCATGGGATTTCTCCCAGTAGATCCCTGAAGAGGCCAAAGTCTGCTCTTCTGAAGTCCAGGGTTGCAATCCTGCTTACTGCCTTACTTCTTTTGCAGGATCCCGAACTCCACCTTCTCATGGTCACTGCAGCCAGGGCTGCCCCCAACCTTCACATCTCTATCCAGTTCTTCTCTGTTGGTTAGGACAAGGTCCATCAGGACACCCTTCCTCATAGGCTCCTCCACCACCTATGACAAGAAGTTATCAATACACTGCAGGAGCCTCCTGGACTATCTGTCCTTCCAGCAGATGTCAGGGTGGCTGAAGTCTCCCATAAGAACCAGGGCCTGTGATCGTCAGGCTACTTCCAGTTGTCTGTAGAAGGCCTCATTCACTTCCTCTTCCTGGTCAGGTGGCCTGTAGTAGACACCCACAACAGTGTCCCCCCCAATTTAGCCTGCCCTTTGATCTTCATCCATAAGCTCTCAACTGCCTCCTCCCCCACCCCTAGGCAGAGCTTGATGCATTCTAGTTGCTCTCTCAGATAAAGAGCAACTCCACCACCTCGCCTTCCTGCCTGTCTTTCCTAAAAAGCACACAGCCACCCATGACAGTGTTCCAGTCATGCGAGCTATCCAACCACGTTTCTGTGACTGCAATGAGATCACGGCCCTGCRACCGCACACAGATCTCTAGTTCCTCCTGTTTATTACCCATGCTGTGTGCATGGTGTACATGCACATTTTATCTGAACAGATTTTTTTCTGTCATTAACCAGTCTCACACAGTCTCATAAGTCTTCACAGTCTTCCCCTGTCCTCACTATTTTGAATATTTTCATACTCTAGGTTCAATTCCACACCTCAGTGCTCACACCACTATGTGCACCATTTATGAATACACTTAATAGCACTAGTTCCAGTACAAACAGCTGTGGGACGTCACTAGTGACCTGCCTTTGGTATAGTAATTGACCATTCACTCCTACTTTGTTTTCTACCTTTTAAACTACTAGCTATCAAAGTTCCTTTTAGTGAGTAACTTTGTCAATAGCCTTTTGGAAAAACACATACCCTGTATCAGCTAGATCACCCTTATTCATCTGCTTGCTGACTCACTTCAGAGTACTCTATGAAATTTTTAAGGCAAAATACCACTTTGTAAGAGTCATGTTGTCAACTCTATTATATTTATACAGGCATACAGATGATCATAGTCATCTTATACTTTCTACTTATTTACTCTGTAAAGACTTTAAGCTTACAAGCCTGGCGTTCCCCAGATCTGCATTAGAACATTTTTTTAAAAAGCAGACATGCCATTTGCCATATGCCAGGGGTCTCACTTACCATGACAGTTTGAAAGTGAGGCTCTATACTGCCGTTAGTGACCCAGCAAATTCATCCTGACTTTCTTCACACTATCACACTTCAATTCTAGTGATTTCTTTCCTTGTAGTAGTTTTTTCCTGTGTTTTCTGTATATGTGAACCAGCAATCCAAGTAGCACAGAAGTCAAAGATGTGCCGGTGTTCTGGATGACAAAGAAAAGGCATGTCACCCTCTAGTAGCTTCAGCCTTGAGAACAAAAACAAGTTTATCAAAGCTAATAAAACTATTAAAAACATTTCTTTAGTTCACAGCCCAGCAACCTTTCATTCCGGAAGCAGGAAATCCTGAGCTGTAAGTGACAAGAACTGACAAGAATCCTACACTAGCTATTAGGCTATATTGTGTCTCACATTCCTGACTCATTTGCCTACTAGCTGTTGCTGTTTACTTGCCTTACCGAAACACTAATGCTGTTCCTGATCTGATCCTTTTCTAGGAAGCTCTACTGTAGACCGAGAAGATATCCCAGCCAATTTAGTGAAAGACATCCGAAATTATTTCCAAATCAGCCCAGAATATTTCTCCATGCTGCTAGTTGGGAAAGATGGAAATGTCAAATCCTGGTATCCTTCTCCAATGTGGTCTATGGCAATTGTATATGATCTGATTGATTCCATGCAGCTTCGGCGTCAGGAAATGACAATTCAGCAATCACTCGGCATGCAATGCCCAGACGATGAGTATGGTGGGTATGGTTACCATAGCTACCACCAGGGATACCAGGAAGGTTACCAAGATGACTACCGTCACCATGGAAGTTACCACCATGGATATCCATACTGAAAAGAACAACTTAGCCTCTGACTGCCCTGTGCCTGTTTTCTAATAGCTATACAAGCAATAGGTGGGCCAGATGCAGAGTCTTCCCATGCCACCTAAATATCCATGCCTCCTTCTTCCACTGTTCAGTCAAGGGACATTGATCATTTGTCTTCTCGAAAATGCACAAGCTTTTACAGTGAAGCAATTCAAACCAGTAGTATTGATGCTTTAAACAATAAAGACTCCTTTATATTTTTAATCCTTTATAAACAAAGCGCATCAGCAGTTGCTGTTTGTTTGTATTAACACCAAACAAAAAATTCCCACGGCCCTAGTCCATGGACACAACTGCAGGGCAGGACATGAACTGTACAGCAGACATTGCAATGCTTTTTATAATGTTTTTGTTTTCTAAGGAGAAAAAAAAAAGTATATTTATTGGAAAGTGAGAATTTTACATTATGCTGATGAAGACAAGCAAAGGACACTTCAGGACTCTCCCAAAATAGGAAATTTAAGAAGCACAGGGCAAGTTCTTTAATAACAATTTAAAAAATTATTTTGAAGTGTCTTGTCTAAAAAGAGAGCACCTTTTTTATAATGCATCAGCATTGTCATTAGCTGACTTTACCACTGAAAATAAATTTTTATAGTTGTGGTAGGTTTTGTTCCAACATAATACAATGGAAAGCTCTCTTAAACACAGAGCTTGCTGCATGGTATTCATTCTTTTAATTGGGGTCCCTGTTCTCTTAGGTCCTGCCCTCTTGACAGTTAAATCCAAGCTAATGAGTATTAAGTTGAAAGATCAGCTGTAGCTAGTAACGTCTGAATTACAGAAAAATGAAAAGCATTATTTTCACCAGAATACAAACAGAAATCTCTCATTCACATATATTTTAAATGAGTTGTAACAAGCTCTCTATAGTAATGTTTTAATTAAACTATTCCTCTAAGTTTCAAATTTCCTTCTACCTCTTCTTCTCATATCCTCCTTTACAAAAAAAAAAAAAAAAAAAAAAAAAAAAAAAAAAAAAAAAAGCTACTCAACCAGCTCTATTTTTGCCATACTTTCTGGACAGTTTCCTTCTCCTTTCTCATTGGTGTCTTTTGGACATTGGATCTGTTGGACTATCATACTCTTGTTGATGTCAGGAACTGCATGCATAGCCATGATTCAATATAGATTTGGTTAGATTTCTAAACATGAAAGACTGCAGGAATATTCTAAAACGAAAGTCTCAAAAACTTTTGTAAAGGCACAATGGTCACTTCCAACACAGAAGGTGTACCTGCCCAGTCACATTTCTTTTTATAGTCTGTGAAATGGATGCATCATCCCTCACGCATACATGCAACGGGGTATTTTTATTAGATTCTTCCATCACAGCAGTAGCATAGGAATAGGTAGAAGCTACAGCTCAAAACAGCATTCTCCACAGTGTGATACCTAGTATTTTCTTATCTTTTTTTGTAGCACAGACAAAAAACAAGCGAAAGTTTCACTCAAAACCAGTTTTACTTAAACTTAGTCTAAAGTTAAGTCTAGTTAAAAGGTCAGGCCCTGCTTGCCCTTCTGAATGCCTAGAGAGCAGACATAGACGTGAAGAGGTCACAAGGCTTGGCTAGTTCTTTCCTAGCACTACAATCACAGTCACCCTCTGGGACAGGCGGTCCTTAGTGCTACGAAGTCCAGTCAGCACAGAACACAGCTTCAGATTTACATCTCTCTGGTTTATGACTGAAGCTGAGCAGGGAAGATGGGCATTTAAAGGAACCATTTTGAAACGACTACTGCAGAGTGCTTCCAAGCTCTCCCTTATCTACAATATTTTAGCAGTAGCAGGGACAGGGAAATTCAAAAAACGAATGATAAAGAAGAATCACAGTACTAAAGGGTTTCTAGAAGAAATATGGAAGGTTTCAGTTTCACAGTTTCAGAAAACTTCATCAGTGTATTGGGGTTAGCTGCCTAATTGCCTTGGCCTAAAGCAAACACAGAGGAAAGTGAACCAGACGTTTAACAGCCACCTCTTGTAGACAAACAGTTTTGTGGCATTTTCTTTCAGGTGTTCATTTCAACTTTTTCTGTATTCTTGTTTTTTATGTAAAGCCTTTAAATGAAAGCCCTTCTAACTCACATTACAAATCATGAGTTGGTGGAAACCAACATCCTGTGCTGAGCAGGAGGAGGAGAAAATTCACTTACCAAAAGAGAGCGCARCACCTGATCCAAATTGCATGGTTTTGCAGAATTCAGAGTTAAGTTATGCATGTACTAAACCCAGCCCAGGCATTCTGTGGGAGTTGCATTGAACAAGATAACTCCAAACAAGTTCTTGCTTACAACAGAGGACACTGGGGGTTGGGATGGGCTTTTAACCAAAACTGTGTATTTGAATACCCACTGAATTTGAGGAAATCTCAGTATGATATTTTACATCCTGGGGCTGATTCCTGCCTTCATTATAAACTGGCTTAAAATTACTAGGAACTTTTAGGGATGGTTTAAAATTCTGATTTTGTAACCCACCTCTCCCTATGGAAAACTAAAAGCAAAGCCTGAAGAAACACCAACACAGAGAATCCTTTCAACAACACTGCACAGCTATCTTGAAGACTACAAACATTAGGGAGCTACAACACTCCAAACTGATACTGCATCTGCACTCCTACAGCATCACCCCAGGAATGCGTTTGAGTTTAAGGTCCTATTTTAACAGTTCTTAGTGAGAAGATTCCACATGATAAAAAAAAAAAAAATTCAGAACTTCTCTTGGATATCTGAGATTTGATTCAGCTCCAAGATAGTTGTTTTCATGCACGGCTGTCTTCCAAGCACTATGGCTCAGTTGCTACATTCACATAGTTGAAATTAACCCAAATAAATATTGCTTTAATTGGCTTGTCTTAAACAAGAGAAAATGAAAACACCTCTCTTCCTGAGAGGTTTTGCGAATTACTTCCTCCAACCTGAATGAGGAATGTAGCTTTCCCAGTAGCTACTAAGTTCAAACATTTGTGAAACTGTACACTAAATTACAGCTTAGAGCACGTTCTCTGCCTAATGTGTTCATTAAAGACTACGTGGCAAAGTAAATGCTGAGTTTCAAAAATTTCCTCACAAAATTCCCTATTGTCATCTGAAGAGAAAAAGAGTTTGTTTCAGACATGGAGCACGTGAATAACCATACAAAAAACCATATTTCCCCACTGCAGTGGGATTCACATGATCCATTTACAAGGCATAGCTCTATAGAACATCCTCCCTGCTAATCATGGCTGCTCTCCAACCAACAATAGTTTAAAATCACTTCCTTTAACAAATCTGATTTTATTTATGTGTGTATATATATGTATATATGTGCTTTTTATTATCTCCATAGGCAGTAGAGCGCACTGAATTGCATGGGTATATTTTTGCATTACTTACATACTTTTTAATTGCTCAGTTGATACAAATCCTTACTCGTTTTCAGACAGTAATTAATGTTGATATTATTGCAAAAGGGAATATACAGTTCTTATTATTAAGAGAAACCTTTCTGGCAAATTCAACAATCTCAAAATCAGTAAGCAGGACAAGAATTGAAAAAAATACTAGGTACACTTTATAAAATTTGCAGATCAGTCTTTTCTATCTCTCATTTCTCTTTAGGCAGATATTTGAGTCAGGAAGGTCCAAACATACTGTTTTGAAGACACTCAGCATTGGTTTGATGACAGGTCTTTAGAAGTATGAGCCTGATTTCTACATTTTGACTTTACACAAGACAAAGCTCTCTGGAAAAGTGGATGTAAAAAGCTACCGCTCATGTAAATACAAAGCAATCTATAGCTAACAGTTTGTTACACTCTTTTTGGAAGTATTTGCTAAAGTTGGTGACTATGATCGCAAAAGATGAACTCAGCCAAGTATATATTGTAAAGTTGCATGTAATGCAAAAAAGAAAAAGAAAAAAAAAAAAAGAAAGAAAGAAAAAGAAAATGTATTACCACAGTTAAGGCTTTACCAGTTTGGAGAGGGGGTTATTGCTGGGGTTGCTGCATTGAGATTTTTTCCCCCAAACAGGACATCAAACATCAATAAAAACCATGTTTCTGGAATTTATATGCAGATATGCTTACCTAATCATTCTGTACAGATCCAAACAACTAGGATTCTGTCTGTTGAAATCAGCTACTCTACAAGCACAACAATGAGATCAATTGTAAAATTTTTCAGCTCAACGTTGCTTACAATGTCATCTCGTATAAACAACAACCGTAATTTCATTTTGTGTAATTCTTCTCAAAAATATGCTAGAAAAACCTCATACTCCAGGAAAAAAATGAGAAATTAGAGAAATAATTTACATTCTTAGTTTGTAAGATGATAGTCATTGCCAACAACTGGAAACAGGCTGTCCATCTTGATGGATCAGTGACAGGAGGCACATTAATTAAAATAACTGTAAGCCACCAACACAGTATGCGTAAGCAAGCTGTTAGTACACAAGGCTTGGAAACAGGATGGCAAACTGGAACAGAGGCAGAACTGTCTTCAGCCCATGGAAAAATGCATCAGTAGCGGATTACTATAAAGTGTGGTATGAGGCTTTGAGACTGAACTCATTACGTATCCTCTTAAGAATTCTTTCAACAGCATCTTTCCACTAAAAAAAAAATCCATTCATGAACAGAGGAAATAATAAGCTAACATCTTTTCCACTATTCTCAGAGAAGAGGTTTTAAGAATGTATCAAGAAACTTTTTTCTGCATCCCCATCCCCTTTCCCCTTCTCAAGATTCTCTGCATTATTTGGAACCTGTTTTTCATCTCACTCAAAAGTCAATCCATTAAAAGTCTCAATGATTCTGAGATCACTGCACCTGGCACTCCGCCAAAAGTTCTCTCTTGCACATATGCTCTCTCTCCCCATCTCTTCCCCATCCCTGACCCCCCTCCAACAATGGGTGCAAACCTCTACCAGTCTTACTTGGTGAAGCATCATCAAATGAAATTGCTACCTGCACCCTCTTGCTCATGCTCCAGAAGTTGTAGGGCATCAGAACGGCTACATGACATTTTTTTTCATATAGTGGTGTCAGTGCAGGGAACTCTCTACACATAGCCCTTTTAAAAGAAAAAAAAGGCCTATGGTGCCCTCAAACTGTATAATATACTTTTATTTTATTCAGGCTCTGTCAAAGTAATGCCAAATAAGTTGCATGTAAAACTCAGCACTTTCTACAAAGGCATTCCATGTTTCAGTTTCCCAGACACTGGAAGACAGGCACACAACAGTTTCACACTGAAAATTTGAGGAGAGCTAGTGGCTAAAGTCAGTGAAATCTGTTCTGCTTTCAGTTACATCAAAGAAAATCAGAAAGAAAAGGACTCCACAGGAGCCTTAGTACAGAGGAACTTAGAACAGAGTTACACCGATGAAAATTCTGATGAAGACAGAATTAAGACCATTCAGACCAAACCTGCAGTCCAAAGATCTGCCTGTTTGAAAGATCAAAGTATCCTTAAGCCAAATTACCTGATTTATTATACATTCTCAAGTGAAAGCTTGTTGAGATGGGTTCAGAGGGAATCTTATTCAACGCAGCTTTAGTTGTCTGAATCTGAACTGCCAAAATGCCATAAAACAATCAATTTGCCTCATATTTATAAAGTTATTAGTAACATTTTAATTACTAAAAAATAAAAGACTTACTGGAGCATTTACACATTTGAAGATGCTGCAAAAACTTTCATCGATCCTCGTATCACTCTTGCAAGGTTGGGAACAGTTTTATCACTTCTGCTTTACTAACTAATTCATTCAGGAAGTTGCAGTGACTCAGGATGCCTCACCAAAGCTATGGAAGACATGGGGTTACAACCATGAGTCCTGGTGGTGTTCAAGTAATACTGCTTCAAATCTAATGTACTTTTCACTGCTCCCACACACCATTTGCTTCTTCCATTATTGCTAGAATGCAGACTGGCCAAGTAATTCTACAGCTTCTAATTACTTTCACTGCTGTGATCTCTTAAAATAGCCATAATTCTAAAATACATTTTCAAGGAGCATTCACAGTACAAGTTCGTTAGATCACATTTTCATTTGATTACAAACAAGTCTATTAAAAAAAAAGTTGGCTCTTAACCTGATGTAATTTTTTATAGAAGTTTAAAACTCTGTATGTAAAGATGGCGTAAAGTATACTTCCAAAGGACTTCTATATAATAATAAAAGAAAAACTTTTGTAGCAGTGAAGTACAAAAAAAATCACTTGTATACATTGAGGGGCAAACTGCAACTCCAGAGAGAGCAAGAATGAAACTGTTTCACCTGAGAAACTACAAGAATCAGGTAAAAATTTGAAGCCTGCATATTTAAACATTAGGAAAGCTCTTCTTCCAGTTTGCAATGTCAGGCACACTAGCAAACAAACAAATCTCAACTACAGTTAGGCATCGTATCACTTAAGCCTCTTGAGTTCTGTAAAATCATTCAATGAGAAATTAATCCTGAAATCACCTCTCAACGAAACCAAAGACAAGCAGTAAGATGTCATCTGACTCAAAGTCCTGGAAATATGTGCTTATGTTAAGCTTTTCCTCTGAAAGCATTGTGTAAGTACGAGAGGGGCATTTCATGGAACTAGAGGCTCTCCCACTTTGGCCCATTTTGGTCACGACGGTATTTTTTCCACAACTGTATTTTGTCCACATAGAGTCATGAAGTATGGAGTGCTTGGCTGACGGCTATCCAAAGGTGATGCAACCTCACCTTCAGGACTGCCCGCTACAAAACCGCGTATGTCACCCAGACCATTAAGTCCAGGGTCCAAGCCTTCTTTTCTCTGCATCAGTTTTAAACCCTGTTTATTTCAATGTGTTTTTAACTCCTCATATAAAAGATTAGTGGAAAGAGGAAATATAGCTCTTCATACACATGGCTCAAAGTAAGAGTTTGAATGTTTTCCTCATCCACCTCTGACATGCAGCCACAAATATTCTCCATCGCTCAGTATGTGGGGAAGAAAGGATGTTTCTGTGTGTTAAATAAATATTAACATTCTCTCACTATGAAAAATAACGCTCCTCTGAGCCAGCTCCATGCTAAAGTGAATCTTCATCTGTATCAATGTCACTGCTTGGTTTGTTCAGTCTTTCAAATTCTTCTCCATCCTACAGGAATCAGAAGAAAATGGCATGAGCAGATGTTATCTTGTTATAAATACAAAAAAAAAAAAAAAAACAAATTAAGAACCAGCAGCGGCAGCTTGTTTTGGAGGTGTTTGGAGGATCTATAAAAATCAGAGTCTTGTAATTTAAACCTTTTACAAGTATGTTAAAATCTTTCTCTAGGATATATAAGGGATGCTTTCTACAAGCAGGCATTTGTAATGCATTTTAGTGACTCTCTCCTTGAAACACCTTGTAGCCCATTCCTTCATCAGAAAACCTGCTCATATAGTGCTGTTTGTTTTTATCATGGCTGCTGAATTGTAAATGTTAAAATGTACAATGCCTAGTATACCAAAAATGTATGACTATATGTTATCCACTGCTTGTTAAACAAAACCCTGAAAAGGAACCACATGATACTGCCAAGAAACATCTCTTCTTTTCCAAGCTAAATGTTTCCCAGAATTAAATGAAGATAGCACTCTCTACTGGTTGCAAAATGTGTTTACAGAGGGCATATGTACATGCAGATATTCATACAAACACACACAAACCACTTCCCTCTCAGACTGACTTCTCAGCTCTGTTGAAAGAGATGCCTAATTGCAAACCCACTCTACCATGTTCTGATTGTCATGATTACTGTTCAAAGAAGGACAAAAACCATACAAAGACCATACAAAGGAGGAAATGTCTCATATGAAAAATCATGTTAAAAATCTGTATAAACGTTACCTTTTTGTCTTCACGTATCTTTGAATGTTAAGGTAGAAAGAATTTTAACATCAAATTTATTAACTTCTTCATGATGTGTGCTCAGCTACTCATAGATTTATCCGTTCTACTTCAGTATAATTAGTTTCTAGACATCACTTCCAATTCCTGGATGCCCAGCACCAGTACACTATTTTTGTGATAAATGTTTCAGGTAAGAATTTGTACCAAGCTAAAGTTGCTCAAAGGATTGTCTAGTCACAGCAATAAAACAGGGCTTAATTAGGTCTCACAAATGGAAAAAAAAGTGAAATATGCAAAGTGAAAACCTATCAATTTAAAAGATGTGAACTCATAGTGAGGAATTTTGGTATTTGAGTTGAGGGAGGCGTCTAGTTACATGCATAGCGAATTTTCCAAGCATTCCACAGTGTAAACAGAGGTGAAACACAAGAGACACCAAAGAAGACAAGTACTGAAAAGCCTTACCCCACTTGACCTCTCCCATGTGTCTCCTTTGAAGAGTTTACCCCTTTCCCGCAGAGTGGCATACTCCAGGCCTYGAGGTTTACTGGCGTTATAGATGAAAATGGAGAGAAGCACTATAGGAGCTTCCAAAAAGAACTCTAGAGAAGGCCTGAAGTCAAAGATGATGAAAGACACTGTGGTGATGATCACAGTGGTGACCTGAGCAGTCATAACGTGGAACATGTTGTCTCGAAACTTCAAGATGAAGGCTACAGACAGCCCCAAGAAAGCTGTGACAAATATAAGGGCCACCGAGAAAACGTTGTGCCCATAAAAGAAACCACAGCTCTCTACTTGCCTCCGGTCCTTAGCCTGCAGCCCCAGCATCAGTCCGTTGAACATCACCCCAAATGCATACAGCTTACTGTTCTGCAAGAAGATGCTTTCAGCAAGCTGATCTCCATCTTTCAAGATCTTTTCATTGTAGATGTTAGCCAGAGCAGAAATGAAACATTGCACTAGGATAAGCAGATGGCCCAGACTAAGGCGGAGAGGTTTCAATGCTCCTGCCATGGTAGTGGTGACATTCCATTGAAAGCTGGGAAGGAAGCTTGATGCTACACAGTTGCCCTTTTCTGGGCATGTTTCCTCAGGTCCAGGATAAAGAMGACAGTGGTTAGATGGGCTAAAAAACGTGTTGTGATGGAATCCATGTGCAACTAAGCTGTGCTGATGGCCTCCAGTCCCCAGAGTCAGGGCAACGATGGACAGGAATAAAATCACCAGAGACGCCCACTGTACCCAAGAGAGCTGTCGCCTAGAGGAAACAAAAAAGTCACCACATTGGTAGAAGTTAAATGACAGGAAAAAAAAGCTCTATAAAACATACAAACATATTAAAACATATATGTTTTATATAAAACATATAAAAGACATCATGCCACAGGGAGGCAACAAGAGGGAAACAAGCACAGAAAAGAGTCTCAGCTTTTCAGAATCAACAGTCAAGTGCCAAAAGGCAGTATGTTTTCCCCTGGTTAAGGGGGCTCCAGTCTACTGGATACAGGTGCACAAGAGGGAGAATTCTTTGCAGATAATTTAAGGAAAAACTTTCAAGACCATGTCAGTTCTAGATGCTGACTGCCCAGCAACTAAAAGCAAGGGCGGTTTCAATCAGAGGTCTGATGGATAAAAAGAAGTCAGTGTCATATAATTTACATTTAATTCAGAATTGCAAYAGATTGGAAAGAAATATTGCTAACGATGGAACATGAGATTTAATGCACAAATGAAGGTATCCAAACCCGCATCTTAATTCTGATCATCTAGTAATTATACAATTACAACTTCAGTTATTTACCATTACAGGTAACTGAATTTGGATAGATGTAGGGACTCCTAGTAAGATATTATTCCCAGCACTTTCATATGCAGAACAAAGCCATCTCTCCAAGCTGGTACAGCCACAAGTAAAAAGAATTACTCTTCTTACCACACACAAAGAAGTTACACTGGATTTTTCTCTAACTAGGCTAGGAAAATAAAATATGACGTTTACTTTAATAAGCACTACTTACTTTAGCACTATTCTGAAGAGGAGAGCTGTTGTTATAATGACAAAATTTGAGAACAGTACAGCCATTGCCTATAAAGAGAAGAAGGGGAACAAAGTTATACTCCAGGCGTAATATGATGATCAAAAGCCCACCTGTTCAGAAGGTTCACCATTCTGCCAGAAGTTGAAGGGAAAATGATCAGCATGGTACTGAACTTTCTTCCTTACCTGAGTACTAAAAAACATGCATGTTCCCAAATCACTTTGAAGTCCCATTTCAAAATCTCAAATAAAGTAGAGAGCCTAAGTTTCTAAGAAAAGCTGTACAAACATGTGAGAAAAACAACCCAGCTGAAAGCTAACTTGGCAAAAAAGAAAACATTTTAGTTTTCTGCCATAGCAGTTCCCTGGTCTGGCTGCAGAAGCAGCTGTGCCGACACAAAGGAAGAAGTCGCACTAAAACGAAAACACGAATCAAAGGATAGGAGGGGGTGAGGCTACTTTTGGTAGCAATGCCAGCTTACAGCATTCACAAAATCCCAGATTCAGATAAGTTACTTGCAGAAAATAATTTTTTTGTACGTCAACTGCCTTTGCTGTACCACTTATTAAAAATAAGGGAATGCTCAGCATAAATTTTCAAGGTTGCAACTATATTCACCTATTTCAAAATACAAACAAAGACAACTCGAAAGCTCCTAATTTGGGAAAAAGCATAAAAAAACGATACTTCTGTAACCCGGAGTGTGCGGGTGCATGCATGTGTGTGTGCACACATGTCTGTGTGCACAAGTGCGTACATATGTTTACACGTCTGCGTGCATAAATGTGTGTATTTACAGCCATGCAGGCATGTATGCACATGCGCATGCCGTGCATGAGTATGTGTGCATGTGTGTGCATATATATGCATGTATGTGCATATGTTCAAGTGTGTGCATGTGCATGTGTGTATGTGCGTGGATGTGCACAAATGTGTGCATGTGTATATACGTGTATGTGTGTGTACGCACGTGTTTGTGTGTGCATGCATGTGAATATCTATGTGTTTGTGTGTGCACATATGTGCAAAGGTGTGTGCACATGTGTATATGTATGTGCATGCAAAATGCATGAGTCCGCATGTGTGCAGGTGTAGGTGCATGTGCGCACATGGGTGTCTATGCTTGTGTGTGCATGCCTGTGACTGCACATGTGCGTATCTACGTGTGCATATGGTGCGCATGGGAGTGCTCATATGTGAGTGCACATGTGCAAATATATGTATGTGTGCATGTATGGGTGAGTAGGTGCATGTCCATGTGTGCAAGTGCTTGTGTGTGCACATGTGTGCATGWTCATGCACATGTGCGCAAGTGTGCACCTGTGCATGTGCACATATGCATGTGACTGTACATGTCCATGACTGTGCGCAGGCATGTGCATGCAGGCGGGCATGTGTATGCCCCTCTGTGTGTATGAATTTGTGTGTATGTGTGCAGGCATGCATGCGGGTGTGCATGCATATATATGCACATGTGTACATGCGTACGGTTGTGCATCTACATCTGTGTGTGTGTTGGGGTGTGTGTATGTGTATAAGCATATGTATGTACGTGTGTGCATGTGTGCGTGCACAGGTGTGTGTGCATGTATACGGGTGTGTATACATGGGTGTGTGTGCATGTGTATAGGTGAGTGTGCATACGCGTATCCACATGTATGTGTATATGTGGGTAAGTGTGCATCTGTGTGCACACATGYGTATAAACATGTGCTTTTGTGTGCACATGTATATGCATATATATCTACCAGTGTGTGTGTGCATATACATATATGTTTGTGTGCACGTGTGTATGTGCATGGGCATGCATACCTGCATATGCATGTGCACATGCATGTGTGCATATAGATAGGTGTGCACGCACGCCCATGCTTGTGCACAGGTCTGTGTGTAGATGTGTGCACACGTAAGCCTGTGTAGGTGTATGTGCATGCATCAGTGTGTGTAGGTGCGCACACTTGTATGTGTGTGGAGATATGTATGTGGAGGTGTATGTGCAGGTGTGTGGAGGTGTGGGTGCCTGATGGGGTGTGCACGTGTGGAGATGGGTGTGTGTGTGTGGAGATACGTGGAGATGTGCGAGTGTGTGTGGAGGTGTATGCATGTATGGAGGCAGGGGTGGAGTGATGTGTATGTGTGGGTTGGTAGGTGTGGGTGAAGGAGGGGGTGTTGATGGGGAGGGTGTGGGGGGTGCATGCATGGCAGTGCTGGTGTGCTTGGCAATGGGGAGCTGTCTCAGCTCATGGTGTGAGTGTCTGTGTGTGTTCTCGCGTGAGTGTGTGCATGTGCCTGTGCATGCCTGTTTGTCTGCGTCTCTGTTCACATACACATCTATGTGCATCCATGCGTGTGTAAAACAGAAACAGTGCTTTTTATAAAAGATCACTTTAATGAAGCCAAATCAAATTGTTTTAGGGAAGCAATGTGCTGTCCTTCAAATAACAGGCTTTTCTATTATTACAGACATAGTTAATTTCCTTCTCAAAGCAACAAAAACACTGTGCATGTTTAAGATGTCAAGACTGTTGATTTTAATTAGATTTGTCTAGCCAATTCTGTTCCAGATTACGTTCTGTCCCTACCAGAAATGTGCATGTAGTACAGTATTTTCAAGAGAAAGTCTGAAAGTATATACAGYAACATTTTTATTAATCTGTAATGCCAAACAGCAGTAGTCACAGTATTTTATAGTGAGTATTAATGATCTGTGTCCATTCCACTTCGAACAAATTTTGAACCAAAAAGAACTCCAGTACAAAAAACAGAAAGCGCTAACACTGTACTATTTCCTAAGGATATGTAAAACCATCCAAAAGGCGAACGTAGCTAAAGAAAGTATCAATTATGTTCTGTGCTTAAAGATAACTAATAAACAAACATAAAAATTACAAGTCAAACATTTCTCTTCCTTCCTACCTCACTCCCTATTAGGCTCACTTACCCTGGGGGTTTTCTTTGGAATTAGTGCGGAAAGAAAACAAGTCATTACATGAAGTTACATAGAGACATTAGTGACAGCTGCACAGAAGGTGCAATTCAAATATTAGCAAGATGAGCAAGTCCATTGGAAGAGAAATACACTGTCAGAGAAGCCCAAAAAGAGAAAGCACCAAAATCCTCCCTATCGCTAAAGCAATTCCACCTACTTCTAAATCACTCAGGATTGAGAAATACCAAAGAGACCCTCCTTTACTGAGAGTTGTGGGCAGGAGAATGGAAAGGGCCAGCTGGTCAGATAACAGGTTATTTACCTACAAACCTTGCCTTCCCTATGTTATAATTGTAGATCATCTAAGGGCAATGTTATCACCCAGGCACTGGAGGATACTTTATTCAGTACATGTATACTTACAGGCTGGAGGTAGGACAGGACATAGAAGACAATCAAGTTATCCAAAAAGTAAAGAAAGGCAGGAATTGACCATTTCATGGAATTACAAAAATTCTTCCATGAAAGACATTCAAAGTGGTGATCCAAACAACCCTCTGAAAAGAAAAGAAATCAGTAAGACAGACACCCTTCTTATCACCAAAATCCCTTTCCAAACCCCTCATAACAGAGTATGTATCACTGTTCTGTTTTTATGAACTGTTGGACTAAAAAAGCCCAGGTACCACATCCCTCTGGCAACATATTGGACACATCCAAAGCAGAACATACAGCTAGAGCAGCAGCTCAATCTCTGTGGGCATTCATCTTGCTTTAGCAGAGAAATCACCATGGAATCTTTTATTCCCATCAGAATATTTGCCCACAGGGAACAAAAATGAGATTATCATTCTTCATGGACCAGAAAGCACCCCAAAGTGCCTGAGCATTAGATCATTGCTAGGTGACTTTCTGATAATCATCAATCATGTCTATATCTAAAACAATGACCCAGACTACAGATCTGTTCATGTAGTGCCCAAAGGGCAGACAGTAATGTTAGAGACACAAAAATAAACTAGAAGTCAGTATTTATATCACATAGTACACAGTCTAGGTCAAAAGAGAATATTTGCCAAGAAAGCACAAAGAAAGGAGAAGGCACAAAGAACAACAGTTGCTTATGTATTTAGGACACAACTTAAAAGGAAGACTGTGTTCAATTTTAGACTCTGCTACAGTGGATGACTAAAGAACTTTGTTAGCACAGACTTAAGACTACACAATGTTATCTAATCCTCTTCTGGAATGCTGAGATACTGAGTTCAGCAAAACTCAGATGTCTGGAAACCAGGAAAAAAAAAAGGAGGGAGGGGGGAAAAGAAGATTTAAGAAAACATGGGAGTCAGCAGTAGCCAATACCATAAACCAGATTCATTGTCTTAGGTGTGGCTGTACTAAATGGTAGAGGTAAAAGCTTCATTAGCTTGCCAGAGTCATGACTGTTATATGGAGAATTAGATGCAGCCAGCACTTCAATTTAAGAAGAAATGAAAGAGTCTGCAGTGCCCGACACTCCCTTCCAATTTAAACATACGTCCTCTACTGTTTTGAAATACTGTGAAGTTAACATCTCATCTTTTTTACATCAGGACAGAAGCTGTTGGGGGGGTAGGTTGCAGGAARGACCTACAGCATAAAACCAGAAGCTAATGAAGCCTAAGAGTGCTTTTCCTGAACAGAAGGCAATCCCAAGATTTGTCTTCAGAACAAAGTTGCATTGAATTGTAACAGTCATGTGTTGCTCCGTACCCAAATTCTATTACACAAAGCCTCTTCACTGAAAGGTGGTGGTACTTCTGAGAAGAAGAGGCAGAATATCAAAAGATAAAGGCCTTGAACTAGGACATTTTATAAGCTTCTGTTTAGTCTTTCTGTAAAGATGTCTTTGAGGTGATTCATGTTATTCTAGCCTAAATCTGCATTAACTCTGAAAATATTAGGCTGCATCTTTGCTACACTTCCTAATTTAAACTACTTGACCCCATTTCAGCTATCATACAAACAACTCAGAAGCACCTGAATTTAYAGCATATTATTTTTTATTATTATTATTTAGTTATAAATCCGCATGGAAGACAACCTCAGCAAACATTACTAGCAGAAGGTACTGCAGATTACCACATGCAAATCTGTCACAGAAGGAAAAAAAATTATTTGAAACACAACAAATCTTAACGTCAACACATCTGAATGATTTTACTTACCTTTTTTCTTAACCCACAGTGCCAATATCGCACATAGCACCAGTTTTACTACTTCAGAACATATGTTCACAGTTGTAGGAAGGTAATCATATTTGTTATCTGTGGGATTCAGTAAACTGTAATGAATACACAATCAGATTCTGCCTCTTGCACATACAGTTAAAGTAAGAAACACCCTTAATCTCTCCAATCATACTTCTATCCACTTTCCATAAACACAGAAGGTCATGTGTCAGCACTTTCATTATAAATACCCCACCTTTGATGATATACAACTTCCTGAACATTCCCCTTTCTGGGCTGAAATTTTTCCTTTTTTAGTCTTAGTTTACAGTAGAACTCTTTGAAGGAGCCCAAGAGCACTGTAGTTTTACAAGAGTTAATAAATAAATAAATAGCCAGTGCTTTTCCGCAAAACAGCAATATGCTATTTCTTCTCCATAAGGAAAGGGCTTTCAGGATGACCAAGCCTTCTTAGGGGATATATTTCTTTTTAAGTGGCATTTAAGAACTACTTCAAACATATATTGCCAATACTTTCTGAATGAAAAAGCAGTAACATTAGACAGTGACTGCATCCACACTATTACATCACTTCTGCTAAATTTGTTGTGAAATAAACACATCAGTCAAGATATGCACAGTTGATAGCGCTTACAAAATAATTTGGTCTTTATAAACTGGCTACAGGGTAACCCAATGCCTGACTCTTAAGGGTGGATTTCCACATGGACCACTCTTGTACCTTGCAACTTCAGGTTAGACTTAGTGATTATACAGACATTTTCCATTACAGAAAAATCTCTCTCAATTTATATAACAGAATGTTTATGCTAAGAACTCTGCAGGTGGAGAACTAGGTTTTGGGGTATCTGTATTATCCCAAACGTCAACTCTTTCTTATCTGAGATACATTGTATGTTCATTGCTCAACACTACCTTCATTAGCAGAATACTTCATTAGGAGGATTCGGCTTGAGCCCAGTGCAATAAACACCCCTCCTAGCAGAAAGGTATGGATGGTTGTCTTGGAGCAAAACACAGACTGACTACGGCACTTGGTCTCCATTCTGCTGTCTTGCTGTCAATGCCCTTTGAACAACAAAACGGAAACACATAGAAACAGTACTTCCAGAAAGTGATAAGACAAGGTCAAATGCACTTATTTGATTGCATTTTATCTTATATAAAGATACATACCTTTGAAACTATGATTTCATTCTAGTTATTATAAGGGAAATACACTATGAGGTTTGAGAAAGGAAGGTAACTAGCATATATACACAGTGACTCAGAAGGTGGCACAAGCAAATCTAAGTCTGTTAAAGGAGCACATCTGTGGAACGCTGACTAGCTATCAGGACTAAATAGCCACGTTTTCTTTYGTCTTCAGTAACTTTTCAGGGGCGGAAGGCCCAGGTTGCACACATACTGCTTTATTCATCCCTGCCCGAAACCGTTAGGCGGCAGAGAGAGGCGCCAGGCGCGCCGCCGGGGCCGCGCCGCCCGTTAACGGCCGCCGCGACAGCTGTGGCGCAGTTCCACCCCGTGGGGCCGGGCGCGGCACCCAGGGGAGGATGCGGGGGGGGGGGGGTCCCACCGGCCCCGAGTGACAGCTCTGTGGCCCCGGAGCGCTCCGGTACATGGAGGCTGGATAAACGCACGCACCGGCAAGGAGGGTGGCTGAAGGGGCAAACTAGGGCTGATAAGGTCGCCCGGCGCTCCCCCGTACCGCAGAAACGGTCGCCTCGTCTCGCCTCCCCCGACCTGCCGCGCTCCWGCCTCAGAGGCACGCGGGGCTGCAGCAAAGGCTCAGGCGCCGAGGCGGAGCAGGGCGAACCGGGCGTCGACGGGCTCGCCACCGCACGGGGCGCCCGGGCTGGGCGCTCCCCCACCAACGCCTCACCCCCTCAGCTCCCGGCGACAGCGACTGTTCCCGCCTCTGCCTACGCTTCCCCCTCCCCCGCACCAGGCGTTAAACCCACCCCCTACGAGCTGCTGGGCCAAGCGCGGCGGCTGCGGGGGCTCTGCCAGGGCGCCGCGCAGCGCCCATCACCAGGGCCTCCAGCCTGCCAGCAGGCCCGCAGACGCACGGCTACGAGCTCAGCGCCCTATGCAAAGCTCCCACCTCCTTTCCTCCCCGCCGCGCCGCGCCGCGCCGCTCTCCGCCGCCGCTCCTGCGGGGCGCCCGGCCCCACCGCCCTCACCTGGCGGGGCCGAGCCGGGCCGAGCCCCGCCCGCGCCCCGCCTACTCGCCCGCCGCGCGCACCCGCATACTCCGACAACCAGCCCCGCCTCGCCCGCGCGACTGTGGCGTCACAAGGAGCGCGCGGTTCCACTCAGTCACGTGACCCGCTCCCCCTCCGCTGCCGCTCATGCGCGCAGAGGGCCACACCCCTTCCCCTTCCTCCTCTCCGGATTTCGCCCCGCCCACCCCTCCTTGCGCGCGCACACGCCGAGGGGCGGGGCAGCTGTGGCGCCTGCGTGCCTTCGGCCGCCCGTGKGAGGTGTCCGCCAGGCGCAGGCGCAGAGCCGCGGGCCGGGCATGACGCGGCGTTGACCCCTGGCGTGTCACGTGCGCCGCATGGGGGCGGAGGCGGGAGGAGCGAAGGGGAGGGCGGCGCGGCGCGTCGCGTCACGTGACCGGCGGGGGCGGTGCTCGCGGGGCCGCCGCCGCCGCCGCCGCGGGGATCGTAGAGCGTGGGAGGCGGCTGTGCCGGGTGAGGGAGGGCCCAGCCCGCCTGCCCGCCCGACGGCAGCAGCAGCAGCAGCAGGATGCAGAACGTTATCAACACGGTGAAGGGGAAAGCCCTGGAGGTGGCCGAGTACCTCACCCCCGTGCTCAAGGTGGCGGCGCGCGCGGGCGCGTGGCGGCGGCCGGGGCGCGCGCCCTCCCCGGCCGTTAGGGCCGTTAGGGGCGGTGGAGGGAGGGAGGGGGAGGGGAGAGGCTGCGCAGCAGCGGCGGCGCCGGTGCCTCCCGCAGTGCGGCTGCTCGCCAGCGGGCGGCGCGGGCCTGCCCTGGGGTCTCTCCGCCTTCCCGGCGGCGGCCGCGGCCTCGGCTCTCTCCGCGCTTTCCCCAGGTGGGTGCCCCGGCAGAGGACAGCTGTGCTGGGGCGGCAGAGTACTGGCCCCGTCCTGCCGCGGGCGCGGGGATGTTTAGGGATGGAGGGGAGCTGAGTCGAARCTCACAGCTTATTCGGAGTGGGAGCATCCCACTGGGAGGCGCAGGCCTGTGGTAAAGTGGGTGTTGCTGGCCCTGCTGTTCAAGGAATAGCTTGCTTGTTGCTGTCTTCTCTTGAAGTAGATAAACTAATCGGTTGGGTGACCAGATTTGGAAAGCAAAAGGTGCTTGGGTACTGATAGCTTTAAGTCTGGTTTAAGGAATGCATTACGATAGTTATTTTGGATAAGGGCGCAACTTTTTCGACTGACAGAAAAAGCTAGTATCATCTCCATTATGTATGCAGTCACAAAGTTATGTGCTATAGCTTATTTTTGTATCAGCATTACTGTACTGGTATAAGCCTGCATACAGTAAATAACTATRCAGTAGAAGTAGCTTGCCTTGTTCTTGATAGTAAATTGTAAAATCTGCTTATAAAGGTAGACTGCGCATCCTTCATGTTCCTAATTTTTCTTTACTTCCATAGAAACAAACTATAAGTGCTTTTTTTCAGTTGTTAGACCATGTACTGTGTTCTGCCTACTTTTTACAAATACTTAATGTAAAACCCAACTCTGGATGTTAATGTTTGAGTTCGATTTGTCAGCAGTGCTTTCACTACTGATTCTGAATGTTGTAGGTTTTGGGGGAAAAAATGTGTACTGTAATTGTTAATGACAGTCACCTCTGTGTTTGTGGTTTAAAGTATAACCTTGTATGCCACTTATTCTACAGCTTAAAGCTGCGGATAGAAGATAGTGACATTTATTTATAAATTGATCTTGTCCCTTTGATGTAAACAGYATGCTATTGCCTGGATAGAATATGGACCTTTCTAAGGTGTCCCACTAACMTAGTATGTAAGGGCTAAAGGGAAGTTGTGATAGGAAAAGGTAAAGCAATTTGTTTACTGCTGTGTAGTTCCATTGCAAAGTTGATGTTTTATGCTGGGGACAGAGTGCAGGAATTCTAATGCTCAGTCCTCTCTGCTAGTCACTTTAAAAAAAAAAACATGTTGGAGGACGTGCAGTGGAACCTTCCACATGTAGAAGATGATAATATTCTGTATATCTGTTTCCTTTAAGAAGAGTTTGAAATAAATATTCCAGCTTATAACTTTGGAAAGAAACTAGACCTGTGCATTGCACTAGCTTACATAGCACAGAATGTGTATGAAAAAGTGAAAAAGTTACGCTGAGAGAACAGAAGATGGATATTTTACCTTTTATCCTATGTAATTTCAGAAAYCCATGTTTATGCATGCTACCTAGTGCATGTAGTTGGTTTTGAGGTTAATCATTTAGTTGCCATCAGTGTGGTGGCATAACACATTAACAGGGATTCTCAGTTTTATAGCAATCCAGACTGCTAAATTAGGATTTGTTTAGTTTTTTCGTTTTGTTAATTAGCATATAGTGATGCTACAACGTTTGTACCACAGCTGTTTGGCTTATCTTGTTTTCAAATGTCTGTTCAAGAGAAAGGGGTTGTGTCAAGTGTTAAGAAAAACTATGCTTAGCAATGGCTGATTTTATTTTATACTTTTACTAATGATTGAATGAGATGAAGTTGTAGCCAGGAGSAAGATCCTTTTCAGCCACTGCTTTTAGTCTTGATGAAAAATCATGAGCTCTTCAGGGCAGAAAGTGATACAATATTAATGATGGTTAGCAGTACAGAACTTTGAGTAACAGATGAGGCAAAACTTCAGAAGTGAGCTACACTAGGAAATATTTTCTTGCTCAAAATCTTTTTTGTTATCTCTGATGCTAGGGGAAAAGGCTTCATTGGTGCTTGAGGCTTTTCTGAAAAAAAAAAAAAACACGAGTCTTATTAATATATTAAGATAGATTAGAATGTGCAGAAAATAACCATTTTTAAACTTTCTAGATGTCATCTTTAATGCAAAACTAAATCATTTTACTGATGCTCAACTATTTTGTCCTCCACAAAACATGGTGATATGAGGAAAGTCAAAACTGTTTCCGTGTAATGAAGACATAGAAACAGGAACAGAAAAGCTAGTAACTTTCTACATAATTTTAACTACCATGGACAGGGTTCAGTCATTCATTTCATAACTTTTTTTTTTTAACCACAGAGCATCGTGTTTGTACATTGCACTGCTGCTCAGAGCTTAGAATGGTCCCCCATGACTGCAAATTACTGATTTCGACTGATTTCCTTTCTCTTATTAGCAAATGTAATACTGAGTGCAAGGGATCTCCTTTCCTGCAGTTAGTTATGTCAATAATAAAGCAAAAACATTATTTGTGTGATCTCTTGATGATTCCCCAGATTTTTGCAACGAAGTAACAGGTATTTTTCTTCACCAATAAAGTGGAGGACTCTGATGTGTCAGCAGAGCTCAACATTTCTAAACTTTCTTTGTTGCAGGAGTCCAAGTTTAAAGAAACTGGAGTAATTACACCTGAAGAAGTAAGTATTTGGAACCTTAGAAATATATCTAGAAAGTATGAAAGTAATGGAAAAATTTATTCAAAATAGCCATGTTCATTTCAAGCAGTTCATGCTTTTGTCAACTAATTATTCCTTCTTGAAGCAATAATTTCCACAAAGTGGAAGTTCTCAGTGAGCTTTTTGCTCTCCAGAGGAAATAGATCAACAGCACCTCTTGAGGTGATACTTGACATCTGAATGTGAGATGCACTTTTTTCCCCCTTTATTGTGTCCTTGAAACACAAGACTGAGCTCATGCTCAGTCAACTGCTCTGTTTGTCGTGGGAGTTAAGAACTAGAACAGAAATGCAGAAATGTTTTGATTTCAAAAGCCCTTCCCCTAAACAGTCTGGAGTGGAACTTGTACCTCTCACGTCTTAGAAACAGTGCTCACTTAATTTGCTTTTGTTTTTGTCCAGGTCTGTGGTAGAATCGTTATGTATGCTTGTCCACAACAAGTATCGTGATTTTTGTATTTTTTTTTTATTGTTGTTGTTCTCTATAAGCTGCTTTAGGTTGGTTGTATTTTGAATTGCTGCCAAGCGTAGTAGATTTTAAAGGAGTCTGCTATGAAGGAGAAACAGCAGGAATTTCTCTAGAATTAAAAAAACAACAACAGAAGGACATACAATGATATTTGACTTTTCCATTCTGTGCTTTCTAATATTAAAGTGCTGCTGTCCTGCAAATGCATTGTATTTACAGGGGTAAGAAAGTAATGTTAAGATTGATGGATAGAATGAAAGAAAGATGAGGTAACAAGCAAAAAATAAGGTAAGATTGAAAAAAAAAAACAGAACAGATGATAATGGGTTCAAGGAAATAATGTGGACAGTAGTATTTTTCTTAGTGTTGGTACCTAGCATTTTTGTGCTACATTATGTGGTTTGTGCTTTCAGTGGTCTGGAAGAGTTCTGCTTTGAAAAACAGATTTAGAAATATAGTGTTTTGCTGTTGTGAGAGTATGTGTGTGGGTGTTGAGTTCACATACACACACACACACACCCCTCCTCTCCCCACCCCTGACACATGCGTGCATGCATACATGTATATGTATAAAAACCAGAAATATAACTGTTGACAGTGAAAGTCTAGATAATGTTGTACCAATGCTTAATCCCTACTTGATCCGTGGGGAAAAATCTTTGTACTAATGCTGAAAGAAAAGATCTTTCATGCAGAACAGGAAAAAACACACTGTGCTACATTCAATTATTTGTAGCTTTTAAGCACTAGTAGGAGAATACTAGTAGTATGTATTCTCTGTATGAAGTTAGATGCTGATAGGATGAATAAAATGAGTTCTTCAAAGCAGTAACCGAAGGAAATCGTTATACACAAAGATTATTTTGTTAGATTTAGGTAGGACTTGAACATGAATTGCTGGTCATCCCTTGAACAGTCTTGTCTACTCTCTAATGTCTTTGACCATTATTTAGTAATGGTTGCTAAAGAAGAATTTTGAGAATTCGGTCATCTATGATGATGCTAGAATGTTTTCTTTGAATGATTTTTGGATTACTTGGGTCATAAATCTCAATTTAACTTATTTCCAGTGTTTAAATCTGAGATGCTGACAGTTGTCAGACTTGGTGGAGTTCTTGTGGTATGGCTCTGAAGATAAATCTAGTAGCAATAGGGCTAAAGATAACTCATTAATCAAGCTCAACACCCATTCCCTCTTTTTATATGATTCAATTTTAACTAGCGAGGACTCAGGCAAGAATTCGTTAATACCTCAGAACACTACCTGTTTTATATATAATTCCAGGCAAATCTTAAAAAATCATTCTTTCCAAAAGTAGAAAGAAAAAGCTGTCCTGAAATTGTTCTCCTGCCAKTTTTTTACTGCCAATTCAAGACTGTAGCATTAGTGCTTGGGAAGTAGAAACACCAACTAGCTTAGTTACAGTGTCCAAACTGAAGAAAGTACGAATGAAACTGAAGTTTGGGGGTTTGTTTTGTTTAGAAACTTAACTATTGAACCCCAAAAGAGCACTTTATGTCTTTGCTTGATGCATACATACATCATTACTTGAGCATATATATTTTTATTATGTAAAATTCCTTAACACATGAAACTCCAGCATTCTTCAAAGACTAATAGCTCTTTAAAMTTTCCATGGATGTGTTGAGAAATCACTCTTTTCCTTCAAGTGAAGATTTCTCTTTTGCTAGAGTCTTTTCCTGGAAAGTGGGTGAAAGAAATCACTTGAGATTAAACCTGTTAATCTATATAGAATGCATGTTGTGGTATTATCCACTATGCTGACATGCCTTGCTTTGGAGAACACAGCAAAAAAAATGGCTGACATCTTTTTGCAGGAAAACTTTGGTGTTGCTCTACAGCAGGTTCAGTCAACTGGGAAGTATGTTATAAATTGGCATTTAAAAACAAGAGAGCAACTGTAATAATTGTTCTGAACCTTAGTTTCAAAATTAACAGATGCCAAAACACAGAAAAAAATCACTCTTAAAAACAGGTTTGCCTTCCTTGGGTTTATGCAGGAAAAAAAGTAAGCCCAGTGGATTAGACTTCACTGGGTGGAACATGAGTTAGTATATGTAAGTCTAGCATGACTCTTCTAATATCACTTTCAAATAGTGATACAATTTTAGTATCTTGGATACTAAGAACAAGTAGTGTGAAGGTTTTTAATTTGTTTTGTTAGAATAAGTTCTACACAAGTTTTCAATGCGGTTGGATACATATCTCTATCTAATTAACATTGGTAAAGAACTACCATAGCAATGGTCATTATTTAAAATGTATACTACTTATTCCCCTRTTGCAAGTTCTCTCAACTGGTTCAATGAATTGGTGTTAATCTCAGGTTTTTTTGTCTTACTTCAAAACTATTTTGACTGCTGAAGGAGAACTGAGCTGCTGTTTTTTGTTTTTTGTTTTCCCTCCCCTCAGCTGAAACTCGAGGAAAATGTAGAAATGCTTTCACTGGTTTAGTTTTGGGGAAAGCTTAAATTCAATTATTAGTCTTCTCACATTAACCTCTCTTTAGTGTCTTTAAAAACTTTGAAGATTGGCAAATAAAACCATTTTCTCCATCACAAAATAAACAATTGTCTAATAAGCTTTCTTGCTTCAAGGATTGATAAGTAATACTAGAGCTTTGAAATTTTATCCGAGTGTGCTGTTGTGATGCTTAGTATGAATTGTCTTCAGATAAAGTTAATTTAATCTTTGAGTTTTCAACACTAACTGAGAAATGGAGTGGAAATAAAGTATTAAACAGATGTAAGCAATTACTTTTTTACATAATTTATCAAAGGAATGTACAATTGAAATAATAATGCTGCTAAAGTTGGAGATGCTGTTCCTTTTACTACATTTAACAGCMCTCTTCTTTTTTTCTGCCCTTAACAGTTTGTTGCAGCTGGAGATCACTTAGTTCACCACTGTCCTACTTGGCAATGGTAAGTAAAATCAAAAGAATTACAGAAAGCTTGCATCCCTGCCTGTGCTTTGACGTGGTTTCCATTGGATGAAAACACAAGGTTGTCTTATTTCAGAATAGCATGCTGACTCTTGCAGTAGGACTTCTACTGTTTTTATGATRAAGCTATATAAATTTTAAGTCAGGCATGTCTTACTGTTCTTGCTAGCAGCAGTTGTGATGGGTTTTTTTGTTTTGTTTGTTTTGTTTTCCTAAGGCCGTACATAAGCTACTACGTCCTGTGATCACTTTCAGTGCCTAAACTGCACTAGCAGTATGTAGTGTTATTGTGTCTCCCTGAGCTTGTCTTAGTGTTGTTAATTCAAAAAACCAAAAGACCATATCCAACTGGAATTGCTAAGAACTAGTTGTAAGTGGTATATTTTATACAATTATGTGATAATTAAATTTGGTCAGGTTGGTCTATATCAGATCACTTTGTGCCACACTTGCCCTCAGAAATTCCTTACCCTTCTCATGTACAATACTGATGCAAATAAAGTATTTTCTTTTGTTTTATTGGAGTCTTGCACTATGCAGTCTGCCTCATTAAGGTTCTTGGCTTTAGGCCATTCAGGGTTGAAGGAGGAGTTGATATGCTCAAATCATCATTTCTTGCTTTTTTACCATCTCCTTCAGAGAAAACATGATGTTGAATCTGGCCTATGTGCCAGCAGTTTGGATCAAGCTATTTAGAATGCTGCAGACTTTTATTCTAATCCAGAAACTAGTGAAGGTGAAAGCAGTGCTTGAGTAATGTGAGCTTGGCAAAGATAACTTAAGCTGTAGTGATGATGGCTAGATTTTATCTCTCTAGAGGTTTATCTCTTGCTTTTTCTAAAGTGCCTTTCTACAAATGCTTGGGAAGGTATTACTAGTAATATTTCATACAGATGAGGCTATGTTCTGTCAGCCTGTCTTTTGTCRTGTGTCTCAAAGTGAAAGTAGTTACTGAAGCAGAAGCTATTTTAATCCCCAAACTCCGTAGTTTAAGGATGACCAACCTCTTTGACACCATACTTGTGTATATTGAAGCCTTTGTATTGGCAAGAGCAAATTCTGTGAATAGATCGAGAGGAGTACATAAGATGTTCCTGTTTGTCCCAGGAAGAAGCGCCCTGAAAAGATGATGGTATTATATGACTTGTATGGTATGGTATTATATATAATAAAAAAAAAAAAAAAAAAAAAAAAAAAAAAAAAAAAAAAAAAAGAAGGGTTCTTTTGTTTACATAGCATCAAGTTCTCAACCTTTTATGGTGCACTTCATTTTACAGGGCTTCAGGAGAAGAACTAAAAGTCAAGGCTTATCTGCCAACAGACAAACAATTTTTGGTAACTAAAAATGGTAAGGCTGAAGTTTAAATACAAGTGTTCTTAGGACTGATAGCATGGTTGCCTGTGCTATCAAATCTACTGATTGTCTGTGTTGACAGGGGAAGCAAGTATCTTGCGCTTTAGATGTTTTAGCTTTGTAATATTAAAAAAAGTTTAAGCTCCTGCACATCTAGATTCTTTTTCTTAGACCAGATATTAGTGAGGCATTATACTAGTAATGTAGCTTGCCTTGCTAAAGTAGAAGTTAAGTGTAAACATCATAAACCTCCTTGTCTGCCTTTTCTTTGTCCAGTCCTTCAACTTTTKTTCATTCTCTAACAAGGAAAAAGGGCATATGTTTTCCTTCTTTTGGAAAACTTGGGTTGTTGAAGAGTTTCCAAAATGTCTTTCATGGTAACATTGGTACTTCTAGTTCTACTTAAGTAATTAAGTAATTAAGTAATTAATACCATCACTTTGAATAATAATGATATAAATACCATTTTAAATCAAATTTTGATCAGATTCAAAGGTATGTGTAATACTTGTGACTATCTTTTTAATAAAATAGTAAGAAAGCTAAGATCTTGGCACAGCTGTGGGAAAACATTTTTTTTCCTCAAAAGATCTTGAAGCAAATGTATCTAATAATAAAAATGCCAGTAGATGTACCTGCAGTACTAAGAACAACCTGAAGAGATTAACTGCACTGGTTTGTGTTTCTTACGTTGATTTCACTTGCTAGCTTTTGTAGTCTTGCAGTGCACTGTCATGTGCAGATACCAGCAGTACCATTGGACAGACTTTAAGGTGGTCTTTGGCTGGATGGCCAAGTGATCTATTCGTAGGTTTTTTTTCTTCCCCCTTCCAGAGTCCCACACTAGTCTGATCCTTCTAGGTCACACTTCAAATGAAAACTATTCAATATTTGCGTTTGCTGTCCATGCCATCTCTGCTGTTAGTGATGAATAGGCCTTCCACCTAAGTAAAAGCTGTGGGCCAGGGGAAGGTCAAGAGCTGTCTGCAGACTCTGTTTTGGAAGTCTGATAAGTTGGAGGATGATTTTTCACATTGACTTTCACTCCTTTTTCCTTTTCCTCCAAGCAGTTTACAAATTCTGCACTTTGTGCAGTGATTCCGGACTACTAGAGAAAGATTCCCAGGCTAGTAGAGAAAGAACATTTTTGACTTGTTTAAGCTCTTTAAAATTTTCAGTTTTGCTGTAATCAGCTCTTCACTCTTTCTGGTAATCAGATCTTAACTCTTTCTGTGACTATTTTTTGAAAATTGTGTTTAAATCTATGCCTGAATGGCTTTGTAATGTGTATGACTGAAGTTACTCTAAATAACACATTAATTTTAACCCCTTCCAAACTTCTAGATCGCAAGCTATAATAAAATGCATCTAATATATTGCATAAGTAGCTGATACAAACTTCTAGTAGAATTCTGAAGACAAATCAGATCAGTAAACTCCTGATGCTGATCTAGGCAAGTTGTACTCAAACTGAAAGTTGTTTAGTGATGTGAAGAAAACTTAACATGTTGTCTCCAGCCATTAGCAAATGGGTTGGCAGTCTAAGGAGATGTGATAACTCCTTTCTCATCCCTATGGGTGGAAGTGGTACTAATAAAAAACAGAAGAATGAACTCTAAGGCCTCAGCAAGTGATGTACTGTGATATAATTTAATGCTTTTGTAACCAAAAGACAACTCTAGGATTACTTGAGTAGGAATATATGAAAGACCACTGTATATCAGAAAGCTTTGTAGGATAAATTTTTACTTCCRTCTGTATTGTTTAGGAAAGGCTGCAATCGTTTTTGTTTTGGAATTTTTTGCAGTGCCGTGCTACAAAAGATGTAAACAGATGGAGTATTCAGATGAACAGGAGGCAATTATAGAAGAAGATGATGGTGATGGAGGATGGGTGGACACTTTTCACAATACAGGTATTCGAAGTCTGGTTTCAGACTTTGCTTTAGTTAATCTAAAAGTTTTTCTGATTTTAAAATTAAGATGTGAAATCTTGCTAACATATAGATGGCTGTGTATCAGTATCTAATCTGGAAGCTGTGTGCTTGTATAGGTCTGAAATAGGTTGCTCTTTAGAGTTCTGACAATATTTACAAATTATTTATTATTATACAAGAGGTAATGGGTACCAAATGAAACACAGGAAGTTCTGTCTGAACATAAGGAAAAACTCATTTACCATATCAGTAACAGAACACTGGAACAAATTGCCTAGAGAGGTTGTAGTGTCTCCATCCTTGGAGATGAAAAGCTGTCTGGACACGATCCTGGGCAATGTGCTCCAGGTGACCCTGCTTGATCAGGGGGTTTGAACTAGGTGATCTCCAGAGGTCCCTTCCAACCTCAACCRTTCTGTGAGTGTTCTGCCAAATAAAGCTTTGTCATGAACTGTTTTCAGCATACTCAAAAATATTCACAAATGTGTACCTCGCTTGTGAAACTGACTTCCATTACTGTGACTTGAGTGCTGGTACAATGAAATACTGTCCTAAACTTATTATTTACACACATTCTTCAAGATAAAAATTCAGATTATTTTGTAGTGTTCTATCAACAAACTTGTTTGAAATGTGAGTGCTATACTATCAGTGTTCCATGTCACAGGGGTGGTCTGTTCATGCTTGTCCAGCACAAAGCATGCTGCCAAATAAATCACCTGTTCTAAAACTGTTGCAAGATGTAACTGGAAAGATCATATGTTGCTTTCTGAGACCTCTGCAACCTCTTGCTGTAGTATTCTGTAACAAAGAAACAAGCTTCTTTGATGTAAACTTCTAATAGTCATCTTGCTCCATTAACAGGTATAGTGGGTGCAACAGAAGCAATTAAGGAGATCACGCTAGACAGTAAGGTATTTATTTCTAAACTTTCTCTTCTTTTTTTACAGGACCTAAAGGGCTATAGAAATCTTACCTGCAGCAACTTAGTACTGTTTGTGAAAGATTAATGTATGCTTTGGCACTAGAAGACACATAAATATTCATTGAATGTAGTAGCCTATGATATTAGTTTTGCATGTGCACCCTCTTATTACCATGTGTTTACCAAGACTGTATTCCTCTAGTGTGCTTTTGTGCCAGGCATACTACAAACTGAAAGTAAAAATTTGTTTACAGTGATGCTATATCCTCATGTCTCAAGAAGGTAATGTTTGGAGATCTAGCATAAAAAAAAATCTGTAGTGAAAAAACGTGCAGCAGTGTAAAGTATTTYTTCACAGTCTTTGCCTGCTGCAAGCAGAATTTAAATATGTAGTTTGACAGAACTTGTCCTCACTTTTACAAGTAATGAAACTGTCTAAATGTGTRTGTCTTACTAAATTACCACTTTCCAAAAATGTCACTTAGTAGCAGGAGCCAAATCTGAAAAACTTAAGCACTCTAGGAAAAATGAGAGCAGTTGGAATTACTTGGAATGGAAGTGTCAGCTAACATATTTAAGAAACAGGGAGATAGGCACTGAGAGAGAAAAAATGCTTTTAAAGACAAATTCCTTGCTAAAATGTGGTTCAATCTATGAATTATAATAAGTTTGTTAAACCATCCAACACAAAGCTTTGTATTCTCAAAGTAAGGGAAAAAAGAATGTGCTATCGCACGCTACTGTGTAATTGTAAACAGGTCAGAACAGTATTGATATGGTCAACTGACATACATTTATTTCAAGAGAGACTGTGCTCAGCATAGTAAAAATACTTTTTCACTAGTCAAAAACATAAGGGTGGAAGAAACAATTCAAGGAATACCTAAAGATCATCTATTTGTGCAAAGCACGATACTTGTGCAATGTACAGTAATGCATAACTGCCAATTTTTTTGTGCAGTACTTCACTTCCTGGACCACGGGTCCAATCCAAAATGACAAATCTTTGTTTTTCTGTTTATTTACTGTATGCCAAAACACTTCACAACTTAGTTTCTTACTGTTTATTTCCAGCAAGGAAACTAACCACTTAATGTCTACAATTAAGGCAGCTTCAAATATAAGTGTTAAGCATAGGCATGCTATGCCAAAAAGAAAAAGCTGACTGAGGACTTATGCCATATTCATTTTTGTTGGACTCTGCTTCCTCCATCAAGAGTATCAAAATATGATATCTTTTTGGTGCTTTTATGTGTTTTAAAAACAATTACAGAGCAGTTGCAAATTGACTGTGTGTTACATCACACCAAATCTTAAACTGCATGTTTAGTTATATTTATAAATGCACATACAGAACCTGATCAACTTAAACTTGTGTGATGCTAGTTAAGTTCTTTGGTGGAAACTCTTATTTAATGATTTTGCCTTCCATTTGAGATCGGTGGGCTTTTTATTTTTTTTTCTTTTTATGGAATTAAACAGTCCATAGTTTCTTATTTATTCTTTCTTATGAATTAAATCATTCCARCCTACAAACTCAAATGATAACTTAGTGGATTTTAAGCTAGGATTTTTTAAACCAAGTTTGGGAATTAAATATGTTTGTTCAGAGTAGTCCTTCATTAATACTGAGGAAGCTGTTTTTCTGGATAGCTTTATGTATTAACTGAACTTGTTAATACTTTATAAATTTGCTGAGGCTGTTAAGCTTTATAGATGTCTTTAACACAGCTGTCTTTAACATGACGCTTTCAATTTAACTTCAAAAGGATAATATAAAAATACCAGAACGTTCAGCATCTTGTGAAGATGATGATGACGAAGATGAAGGGGAAGCTGCAGACATGGAAGGTATTTCCTGTTGATTTGGATGGGGTTATACTTTGCAGGCCTTCTTAAATCAGTGTGCTTTAAGAAAATACTGCTGTTTTCTCATGGAATTCCAGCTAAAAATCTYAACAGACACTTGCTTTCTGCCTTCTTTAATGCAAACTTATTGATGCATGATTTCTCTTAACTTATGAATAATCCTGCAGGAATTCTAATGACTGGAAAATTAGTTTGAGTAGCAAAACAGACTCCAACAAGCTAAAATTAAAGATTTAATACTTATTCATTYCTGCTATGTAGCTAGATTTAAACTCTGAAATTTGTCTGCTAAAAAACTTTTCTTTAAGGATTGCTCATTGTGTACTTACTCTGGGTAAGAYTTGAATTAATAAGAGAGTATTGTCTGGTTTGGGGTTTGGGAAATCTGCTCAAATAAAGCATCTTTAGATACATGTAGATCTTTTTTTTAAGGAATTGTTTCTGAATGAGAAATGACAGCTAGCTACAAGCTGAACACAGAATTTTGTGGGTCTTCTTTTCAGAATATGAAGAAAGTGGGCTCTTGGAGACAGATGATGTGAGTGAACAGYTCTATATTTATCTGTTGCAATACATGCTACCAGTATGAGCACAGGGCAAGTAAAAATAATGCTGATAAATGACTGCCATAACAAGCTTTCTATGAGCAGTAGGCCTGCGCCTAGTTTCCTGTGGATTTGTCTTCTGCATACCTGCTGCAATAATAACTCTTAGGTCGTCAAAGATTTTGGTTGCTGATTTTTGCATTCTCCACTGACCCCTTTCACTTTGCTTCCATACATTTAACAGGAGGTATCAAGTGCAGTGGCTGTTCTTGAGGCCCGTGTGTGGTGACTGACTGGCTTGTGTGTTCAATAGATTACACTATGGTCCAAACTGTCCTGAAAGACAGGAGAAGGCATAACTAATTTGGAGCACGGTCCTAAAATATAAACTGAGACCTCCATCTTCTGAACTGGAATTGGCTGAGCTCAAAAGTTATTGGAGAAAGGATGAAGAGGGCTCTGGCAGTATAGTTGCATGCCTTCTTAAAAAAAAACAAACTTTAATTTAAAAAGGGGGGTGGTGGTGGAGGAATTGATATTTTTAATTAAAAAAAAAAAGTTATTAATGTTCACTTAAGATCATTAATTTCAGTTTTCACAGCCTTAGAAAACTGCTTAGAATGGCAGAAGAGATGAGACTGTGYCATTAGGTATGTTGTATTGCTTACTAATGTTGTCCTTTTTACCTTGAAAACCAGGCAACGCTTGACACAAGACAGATTGTAGAAGCTAACAAAGCTAAAGTTGATGTTGGAGGGGAAGATGCTATTCTACAGACTAGAACTTATGATCTGTATATCACTTATGACAAATACTACCAAACTCCAAGGCTCTGGTTATTTGGATATGATGAGGTATAGTTATGTTTTTTGGGTTTTGTTTTTGTTTTGTTTTTTTTAACTTATGTGAGGTTAGACTCGCCATGYCAAACAGCACAGCTATTTTGTTGCTACTTGACCACGTGCAGTTCAAGTTAAAGGGAAGAAATAGTGAGAAAGCTAGTACTTGCAAGAGATAGAAGCGATTGAATAGCCTGAAAATTACTTGGTAACTTAGCACAACTTGAAAGAAAGTAAATCCAGCTTCTTGAAAGAAAGTAAATCCAGCTTCTTGAAATCCAGCAATGTTATGCCTATCCTATATGGATTTTAAGGCTCTCCAGTCTTTCAGTGTCCCTTGGATACTGTGTATTAGATATTTGTGACTTGCGCAGCTTCACATGTTGGTGTTAGAATTGCTGAGAAGGAGCAAAAGATTTTGTTAGTAATGCTTTTGTTCTTGCATTCRTTTTCTCCTTCCAGCAACGGCAGCCTCTAACAGTAGAGCACATGTACGAAGATATTAGTCAAGATCACGTCAAGAAAACAGTCACAATTGAAAACCATCCTCATCTTCCTCCTCCTCCCATGTGCTCAGTTCATCCATGCAGGTAAGTCTTTGTTTCTGGTCTGCTTTAGCATGTAGACATAAGGCATTTTACTGGTCTTGTTAAGGATTGGGTTCAGATTTTTTTTGATATATTTCCATATTTTACTGTTACGGTAGTCTGTTGGCTCCTGAGGGAGGATGGAATGCAGACAGCAGCAGTTCTCTGAAGTGATTCCAGTGCCCGCTTCTGGAAGCATGTTATACGATTGAGTTCTGTTTGTGCTCAACCCACTTTGCTGCTTTCCTATGGACTCCAGAAGATGGCAGACTACTGAAATTCTCTGGAGCAGAATGTTTTCCCATGCCTTCTCTTAGTTTACTGCTTTTTAGCAGATTTTTACTTTCAAAGCAGGAAGAGCTATTCTGAAGTAAATAATTATTTCTTGTTTYGTAAAAACTGCCTTCTACTCTCCCTGGAAGTCCTCTGAATTTTACAGTGGTAAATAGAGGCCCTGTAGTTGCTACACTGAAATATTTGTTGAACGTAAGGGCAAAACAGTCATGTTTCTGTGTATCTCTTCTGTTGCATTTTTCATACTTCTCAATGAAGATATAGACTGTAGTTAGACTAAGTACACAGATTTTTTTTTTAGGTCTTTGAAGGTGCCTTTCCTCTTTGATACAGGCCTGCCTTAGTGATACAGAGGCAGCATCTTAAACAGTGCACCTTCTCTATGCTTTGATAGTATGAAAGTCTTGGATATATGAATTTATGCTTTTGTTTCCATTTTCTTAAAAAAAACCACTTTGAGTAGTCTTGCATATATGGAAAAAGTTCAGATTCTGAGTTATAGCCATCCTCATGCTGAATACTGCAGTACAGCTCTGATCATCCATTATGTCATCTTTGAGATGAAGGAAGACTGAAACTGGAAAAGGTAGAGAGGGGATAGGGTGACCAGAATAACTGAAGGGTGTGCAGCTGTTTTCAAATAGGAAACAATTAAATAACTTGGTATCGTTCACCTTGGAAGAGAGCTGACAGTGACCTCTATAATGCCACAGAAAATKAATAAAGTAACAGGTGTTCGATCTTTTCCAATAGCAAAACTAGTGGCATTGAATRCAACTTACAGGTAGCATGTTTAAAACAAACAAAAAGAGAAAACTCTGTGCACAACACCTAATAAAATATTAATTTAAATAGTCTCGAAAAGCCTTTTGACRCTGTCTCCCATAACATTTTCCTAGGCAAGTTATTAAAGTATGGGCTAGATAATCAGAGAGTGAAGTGGACTGAAAACTGGCGGAGTGGCAAAGCTCACAGGGTTGTGCTTAGGGCGCAAAGTCTGGTTAGAGGCTATAGCTGGCAGTATCCTCCAGGGGTCAAAACTGGGTCCAGTCTTGTTCAACTTCATCAGTGAGGTGGACGAAGGGACAGAGAGCCTTCTCAGCAAGKTTGCTGATGATACCAAGCTGGGAGGAGTGGCTGACACACCTGAGGGCTATGCTGCTGTTCAGAGACACCTGGACAGGCTGGAGAGCTGGGTGGAGAGGAACCTCATGAATTTCAACAAAGGCAAATGCCAAGTCCTGCACCTAGGGAGAACTAACMCCCCCATGCACCAGTACAAGGTGGGGGCTGACCTGCTGGAAAGCAGCTCTGCAGAGGAGGACCTGGGAGTGCTGGTGGATGACAGATTGACCATGAGCCAGCAATGCACCCTCATGGCCAGGAAGGCCAATGGTATCCTGGGGCACATTAGGAATAATGTTGCCAGCAGGTGGAGGGAGTTGGTCCTTCTACTCTACTGAGCTCAGATGAGGCCACACCTGGAGTACTGCGACCAGTTCTGGGCTCTCCAACACGAGAGAGACATGGAGCTACTGGATCAAATTCAGTGAAGAGYTACGAAAATGACTAAGGAACTGGAGCACCTCTCATACGAGGAGAGACTAAGATGCCTCAGGCTGTTCAGCCTGGAGAAGAATCTACTGAGGGGGAGATCTTATCAGTGCATCTAAATATCTGAAGGGAAGATGTAAAGATGATGGGGCCAGACTTTCTTCAGTGGTGCCCAGTGAGAAAATGAGAGGCAACAGGCACGAACTGAAACCCAGGAAGTTCTGCCTGAATGTACGGAAAAATTTAGTTGACCTTGCTTGAGCAAGGGCTTGGACTAGATGATCTCCAGAGGTCCCTTCCAACCTCAACTGTTCTGTGATTTTTGTGATTCAGAAAGCAATGTGACGCTAATGAAAGGAAAAGTCTGCCAAAGATTTTTAAGGGTGAAGTTTCTGAATTAGAAAGTCTCTAGGTGACATTGCTGGAAACAGCAGGAATATTTTGATGAAGGACTGCTAGATGCTTGCTCTGGCCCCTTTCTTGAGCACCTTCTATGAGCTTGTTGGACAAGGAGGAAGTCTATGCAGACTCTTGGTTTGATGCAATAAGGTCATTCTTACACCTTATGAACGTATCAGTTTTAATATGTCAACCTGTTAGTGAYCTTGATCTTGGTTTTTTGCAGTCTGCAGAATTTTGGAATTAAAAGTAAATGCAGGTACTTGTATAACTGGTATTTTTGAAAGAGTGTCAAGTGAGATGAATGTAGAATGGAGTGTGAAAGACTGACTAGGAARGAAGATGATCGATCAGAACAAAGGAGAAAAAAGTCTGAAGCTGTGGCTTGCTTTTCAGGCTTGGAAGCCCTGCTAATGGATTGGTTGGGAAGAAGCTTCTGTTGATAGATGCAGATTTCCAGGATAAGTGGGAATGACAGCCCTCACTGGTTAGATAGAGCTGTGGATCTTATGCTGGGCAGTGACTATAGCGTAATCGTTTAATAAATTTTTTGCAAAACTCCTCTGCAGAGTAAGAACAACAGGTTTAATACTAGCTTCTGAATTCATATTGAGATTTTTCATGGAGGGAAGCTGTTAGTGTATGTATTCATTCCTTCCTCTTAAGTGAGTGAAGTGCCTGTTATGTAGTCCACATCTACTCTTGAAAAATTGTTTGCCTCATGATATGTCTTTCAGTTAATCTTTTTAGGATGGAAGAGAAAATTAATACTGCAGTGAGACGTTCACTGATAGTCTTAGAAGATGTAGAGAAAACTGTCTAGACTTTTTCAAAAAAAGGTAGCCATCTAGTTGACTGGCAACTGCTTCTGATATTGCTGATGTAACTGCTTGACCTTGGAAAGGTTTGAAAGGGTCGTCTTGAAATGTGAAGGAAGTGGCTAACTGATAGTATATCTAAAATGAGTYTTAAAGGGTTTTGTGTGAAAAAGCTAGGTGCCAATGTTGTTAAGTCCTTGGCTAAATGAATTCTTGTGCTGCTTGAATCTTGAAGCTTTAAATATGTTCTTTTGTTCCCTAAGATGAGCAATTCCATCTCCTTATTTTAATAAGGCTTACAACTAAGAAGGTGTATAATTGCAATGTTTAGCTAGCCCTGCTGCTGTTGCTTTCCTACATGTTACAATAATTTTGTAACGTGGAATATTAAGATGGTGCTAAACTCACTTGGCTGCTTGCAATGTGTATATCTTCATACCCTGTGTCGAAGAAAGGTATTGAAATGGGCGGGGCGTGTCACTGTCAGCTGCTTCAGATTGCTTCTACTTTTAGTAGTCAGTTGAAACTATTCATTTGGCAGTCCAGGTGGAAGTTGTATTTCTTGTCAGCATTTTTATCATTTATATCTTATGATGGTGGGAAGAACTACTCAACTTCCACATTAATTAGCTGCAAACTAATCAGTTTCAGTAGATTTTATGAATGGCATATCAAGCTGGTTAACCACTAAATGCATGAGTTATGTATTATGAGTTATAGATGTGAGTTACTTATGTTAATTCCAAGGACTTATTTTCATCTATTTTGGAATAGTTGCTGATAGGCTTCTAAGGTCTTCGTTCTTTTTTTCTGTGTATGTACTCTTAGCACCTGCAGAGAAGGGGGTAGAGACAACTGCAAGGACCACTGAATTGTACATMTTAAGGTTAACTTGGGGTTCTTGCAGGTTCTGGAAGCTTCAAGTAAGGATGACTAACCTGTTTGTTTTTTTGTTGTTTTTTTTCTCTACATGCTTGTCTTGTGTGTGGACAGTCACAGACACTGAATCAAATTTAAGCTAAACTTCACTTAAAAGTACGTTATTCTAAGAAGTGTTGAATTCTGCTCTTCATTATGCAGCCTTAGTAGTTGTTGTCTGCTATGCTGAAAGCCCTGTGGAAGGCTTTTTTTCTTTCTCTGAACAGGAGTGGCAGGGGTGAGATGACAGATGACACCAATCACTGTTTTGTTTTTTTTTTTCGTTATGTCAGGAGGGCCCTTATTTTTGGCCTTTACTTTCTGCTGATACGTATTTCCCTTCCAGCTAAAACATGTAGTGTTAGTTTGACAATTGTGCTGAATTCCARTGTGAAGTTAGTGACAAATCTTTGGTTGCTTTCAAAGCAGAAGAGGGATCTTCAGTTAGAAAGCGAACGCTCTCAATGTGAGCATGAAGGGACATTTAATTTGTCTAAAAATGGGCTCCTTTTCAGTAGGAACAGCAGTGTCTGACTCAGTCTGAATAATTCCTTATATTACTTTAATCTCCTCAATGGTCAGTTGATACACCAGAACGCAAATGTGTAGTTTTAGGAGATGTTTCAAATGTCTGCTTTATTTGATAGCTCATGGTGATCTACATACAGGTCCTGAAATGAGCATTGATGAACATGTAATATTTGCAGTCATCTTGAGTAAGATGACCCGTTATCTGGGGCTAAGGTGGAATTTTTCTTTCTTTTTTTTTTTTTTTTTTTTTTTAATCAGGAGTAAAATCTTAATCAGAAGAAAAGAAATCTATTTCTAGATAGTTAGAGTCCTTAAATTACATTTCTTCTGAGGTTATCTTATTTTCATTTAGAGGTGGGGAGAATGTATGCTTCATGTTAATTCCTCAAATTATCCTTAGAGAAGGAAAATGAAAATGAGAAACAAACTTTTGAAAGATTATAAAGCATTTCTGAAGCTTCTAATCTGTAACTAGAGGACTGTAAGAATGACTGTCATGGTGGCTGTTACAGATTTCCAGATATCTATCCTGCCCTTTGAAAGCCGACAAAAATAAACGTCACTGAGACGTACTGGTAAGACTTTATTAAGCTGAGCTTAATACTGAATTACAGTATTCTGTAAAGGAATTCTAAGGTCATAGAATGACCTGTATTGTTCCAGTACAAAAAATATCCTATAACTACAGATAAGGTCAAAGCTTAAATTTTGATMGTGGCCAGGTTCCTGTGTCAAAGCAGCTGCCTCTGGCACCTGATATAAGTGTGTTCTGCAATCATGAGAAGCTGATAGAATCGGAATCAGCTGTGAGGCCTAGCTGGTTTATAAGGAAAAATAGCACAGCAAATGATAAATGCTGACTTTCAGTATTTCGCCAGACTTGCATGTTCCTGTTTACAGTGTGTTTTGGAAACTTTGCAACAGCTTCCTTCCTTCTGTTCCTAGTCATCTGTTTGGGTTTGCATYATGATATCAAAGCATATTCAGTAAGTTACATGCTTACCAGTCTTCCTTTCTCTTAGTAAGCACATTGTTTGTTTCAGGATTAATATTCTGAACTAACAGTAATTTGCAGTGTTGTATTGGTGGGTGTCCATAACACTGCTTGGCCTCACTGATTAAGGATTGCACTACAGAATCATGAATTTAAATCAGAAAAGTTGCAGGGTAGATAAAAGTAGGATTGGTTACTCATCTGGGAGTTTTGTTTGTTTGTTTTGTTTATTTTAACTCAGTTAGCCTTACAGTGCTGCTCTTCTCTGACCGGTATGCTTTTCATCCCATGATTTATGGCATATAAGAGCTATCCTGAAAACAAGACTATTACTTCTGTACTTTAACTAATATTGAAAAGATCTAAAGTCTCCATCCTTGGAGATATTCAGAGTCAGATCAGGCAAGGTCATGAGCAACCTGTTCTCATTTACTCTGCGGGAATGACTGGACTATACAATGTCCAGACTCTCTTTCAACCTCAGCTATTCTGTGATTCCATGATATATTTACAGCATCGGCTTTGTACCCAATTGTTCATGTAGTTTGTAATAGGTCTGTTGTGTCACTGATCACTTAATTCAAAAAAATGGTTTAATTTAGTGCTTGTCCTCTGAGAATGCTTTACAATAACAGTCTAATTTAAAGTGCTTGTCAGCACCTAGGCACATTTTTAATCATGAAAAAGCAGAAGGTACTTTAGAGAACTATTGAATTAATTTACCATAGAATCCAAGTCACAGTTGCGCCAGAGAAGGTTTCCTTATGAGTCAGTCCCAGAGCAACAGTTCTGAATTCACACAGGGTTGATTTAGCCCTGCTTTTCCTAGGAAACTCAGTATGAACTGCTGAAGTGTTTGATCTCTCTTAAATTCTGCAAATTTAAGAGTGCAGCAGAGGAAGCTAACAAAGTTACAGCAGTTCTGGGCATTATCTTCAGGGRTCAGCTGGGAACTTCAGGTAGCTTGCTGATGAGGAGGAGGATTAGCTTCTGGAAATTTATCTGGTGGTTTCTTTGGAATTTAGCAATTAAATTATACCAGTGTCAAGCAAAATGTGCTGCCTCTCATTATGACATTCTGTCTAGATTGTAGCGTAGAGCATCTTTCTGTTTCCTTGTGGAGGCAAGAGGCTGACAGATAACATGTTGTATTCATCACTTAATATTAACTTTGAGTTATTTTGGGGACTATTTTCTAGTAAACTAGTAAAAAGAAAAATTTCCTCTTGCTACTACTGAAGGTAACCAGCCAGAACTATTTAACTTGCACAAAACCTGATTTTATTGAGATGAAGTTACTTTTCTTTTAAATACCTTTGCTGTTTCTAATTTGTTCTTTTAGGCATGCAGAAGTGATGAAGAAAATAATTGAGACTGTTGCAGAAGGTGGGGGAGAACTTGGAGTTCACATGTATCCTTTTTGATTACTGCATGGTATTTTTTGAGATTTGCTGCAGTGTAAGGTGCTAATCTGTGCCTCGGGGTTCCTAAACTGGAATGCGGTGGTATGTGAAAGCAGTCAACAACTGTTTGTAGTAGTACTTACTGTAGTGGTGGGATGAGCACATTTGTGCACCGCAGAGCTAATCAGTTATCTGCAGAGTGAAAGAGGAGAGCAAGAGCAACAGCAGAAAGTAGTGAAAATTGAAGGGACATAGTTGAGCCCTTGTTTGTAGAGGTGGAAGAGGCAGCTGGGAGCCTGAAGCCAAGGCCTCAGTGTGGGAGGATGTATTAGAGGGATGAAGATGGAGGTTCATAGACTCTGGCCAGAATACCATCCTTGCTGTTGGTACCGAAGCGAATAAAGTTTGAGAGTCTATGGTATAATATGAYCACAGATTGAAAGATTCAAGAATACAGGATATGCTGCTATTATATTCAGATCTGATACTCAGTTTCTGAAAGGTGTGGAGGTCCCATTATTCTCTAATGTACACATGAGCAGTGTTTAAAAGACCTTATAAAACAGCTGACAATGAAGCACTGAAAAATGGCTAAAACAGTTCTGAACATCAATATTTAATGCCTCACAATTAGATTTTTTTTTTTTTTTTTTTTAGTGAGGTGACTGTTCTTAAATTGTAGTAATTGCTACAGTGCTTTCTGACTGAAGTAACCTCCATGGTTGGAGCAAGTATGTCCATTCAAAACAGTGATCTAACTGCTTGTGATGCTAGAAAGCTGGGGAGCAGGGGAGGAATTGCTGAGCACCTATAGGTCCGGAATCGGAAAGATTCATGCTCACTGTGTAAGTTGAGATACACTCAAATTGTGCAGTAAGCGACTGAAAAATAAATTTTCTGAGTAGTTCGAGTCTTCCACTTCTCAGTAGTTAGAAATAGCTTATTTTCAARATCTTGATTACTCTTTTTTGTTAAATCTCAATTTGTTTACAGGCATGTTTTCACCTCATTATCGTCCAATTTGTGTTTGATGAGAAACAATCTGTAAGACTGATGTGCCAAAATACTAGGCTCTACTTCTATCCAATACCAATGTAATTGATACTTTTTTTTTTATGTTGGCTATCTGCTGCAGTCCCAAGCAGGCAGATGTTTCAGTTTACAGTTATCAAGCATGCTGCAGATTCAGGCCCGATGTGTTTTCCAAGGTGACTTACACAAAGGAGGCTGGGAAGGTCTCCTTCACAAAGGCACACTGCTTAGCTTAGCAAAGCTAATCACTCTACTTTCCCTTATCAACAGGAAGGAGCCCTTCCAAAGGATGGTTCAGAATAGCAGCCTATTTCTTTTTCTGAGCATTTGAAACGGTCTGAGAAGGAGCTTGACTTCCTCTACAGCTACAGGAAGGTAGCTAGTGAATACGTGCTAGATGCAAATTTGCCTTGACATTTATCAGTACCAAATGTTACGTGTATAAATGGAAATGTAAATATTAAAGTGTGGCTTTAATAAGATTTACTGAAAATAAAGCAGGGAAGTTGATCTGAAGTTAACTTAAAAAAGTAAGGTTCGAGTATTTGGGCAAGCATCAGATATACCAAAATTCTCTTTTCTTAATTCTCAAGTCTCATAATCTAAGTGTTAATTTACYATTAGGAGGAAATACTGGTGAACAGAATAGTTGGATATGATTTTTACTTTATTTTGTGCAATTTCTAGTTACTTTGCCTTTTCCTTAACTAGAAACTCAGGTATCTTCTTATTTTCTTGAAATTTGTACAAGCAGTCATTCCAACAATAGAATATGACTATACAAGGCACTTTACAATGTAACTAAAATAAGAGATGTTCTGTTCTACTCATCAAATCTGACTTTTTTAAAATAACCAATACCTGTGACTTACTCAACATTATACACAGTTTCTGTAATTCTAACCTTTTGTCAAGTTGATGCATTAAAATAAACTGTTCCATTACCAGCCTTTTAATAAAAATCTTTGTGTGTAATAAATAAATCACTTTCATTCTTATACACATACTGCACTAAAGTGGAATTTTTTTCTCAATAGTTCTTTTGGCTTCCTTTCAACAGAAGCCTATAGTTTCTCTTTATCAGAAGGTAAAATACTCTTTTGAGTAGAAGCCTAATGCTTTGGCTTTATTACTAAGATGATTCCTGAAAACGTGATTTCTTTTTTACCCCCATTTTAAATGGGAGAAGACTGTCATGCTAGAGCTGGGTTCAATCATGATCACCTCTCTCTACCTCAACTACCTTAATTGATAAATACAGAAGTAGTGCTATAAAATTAGGTAACTATACATGGGGCCATTTATGAATTCAGATATTGCAGACAGATCCAGGCTTTAGCCTCTACTTTCTGAAAACACTGGCAACCACCTTCTCCTCCTCTCCCACACAAACACACTCTGTAAAATACAACCGTTTTCATTAATGAAATCAAGAATACCATATTAAGTTCATTTAAGGAACTCTGTTCAGCTTTCAGGGCGACATCTTTGTCTCCCGAACATTCAACTTGCATTCTAAAAGGCAATCTGTGAAATTAGGTGTGTAATACTATCTGAATTTGCTTTTGGATAGAAAGATTGACAGACCTAGTTCCTGTGTAAGCTGTACTCTGTACTGTGCTTTTTCTTATGAGTTTACAATCAGGTTCCAGCTACTACACTTAAATCAGCTTTCTTCCTTTGATACCCATCTTGGCTTCCTTCTTTTTGGATAAAATCTTAAGCAATGCTTGCATAAGTGAAGAGTAATGCTAGCTAAAACCTGTTAAAACTTAACTACACCCACTGAGTCATGCAGGAAAATTTTCCTATCAGACACATTTCAAAGACATTTTGTCCTTTTTTGAAGGACGGGAAGGAAGTAGTTGCCCTCCACCCAGCAAATAGGGTTCAGCAGGGGCTTAGAGGCATGAGGAGAAGGGGGGAGTTTGAATCTTAAAATAACCAGCATTGCTTTGTTTTGTTTTTTTCTTTTCCGCTGCTTTGTCAGAATTTTTTGAAGCCTTGTTCCCTAAAAGCTGTCTATCCTCCTTTAGGAAGATGAATGTTGGTCTTTCATTAGTCTCCAGTTATATTGGAGACAGCAACTATCACATTCATCTTTGATGTCAGTCTGTTTATGGAAGTAAGTAGCGTGATTATACATTTTTTTTGACTAGTGAAGGCCTTTTTCTCTGACCCTAGCATAAAAAATGGGGGCAGCAGAACTAGTCCACTGCTTCCATCAACACCATGGTATTTAACATCTTAAGGTATGCTTGTGTTGTGATTTCTGTAGGAATTACAAAATCTGCCTAACACAGGAAAATGAGTGGATGCTTGGTGACTAACATGTCATTCTGCATGGCTGGATATGCTATTGGTTGTACCTGAGCTCACAAAGTTGACCTGGGTGCACCTGCAGTGTGTACACATCCTTTTCTTGTTTGGGACTAGGATTAAAAATTCCTGTTAGAAGTGAAGACTGCTGCTCTAGGAACTGCCATAAACATATGCAAACATAGTAACCTCAGTTATAGCTTCTAGCAAATCCTATGTTCTCATTAATTRTCTGAATTTTGCCTCAAACTCAAAATGGCTCTTGAGGAGTCCTACTTTGGTGGAGCTCCTTTCCTAATATACATCTTACCATTCTTGAGACTCTTTACTTGCCTTCTAAATAGCTGTCCCTTGATCTTGCACTTTTCTAAGTACAATTTAATTTATAGGTGCTGCAGTGAAGATCAGGGTGAAATTTTGATTCTACTGAGTCTGCACCAAAGATTTACCATAGGGAATGTGTTATAATGTGAAAGGGGGTAGCTTTACAGAAATTAAAATGTCCGTCACAAGTTGTACTGCCAGGCTGGCTCTCAGTTTACATGAAATGCTTCAAAACTATAAAAAATCCTCAAATTTCCAATGGAAAGTAAAGATAGGAACCAAAAATTACAAAGCAGTAACTTCAACACATGATCATTTCTTTATTTAGACTTCTGGAACACTATTCTAAGTYTCAACCATACATAATGAAGAAAAGGGTATAATGTTAAAGAATGAGGGTAATTTCCAATTTCTCTTTCTGTTGCTGCCTTCTTAGGGGTGGGAAAGCAGAGTTTAGCTAGCTTGCCAATGTATGGCCTGATCAGTTGCTAAAGAACTCAAATGCCTTAATTTTTGTTTGAGTGTTGTAGGGTCCATAGGGAAGGATGTAATTTAATGTCTTATTAGGCTTATAKCTTATTCATTTCAATTCTTCCTATAAGTAATCTTATTTGCTAGTAACTGAAGAGGAATTGTTCTACTGTTTGTTTTTTTTTTTTTTTTAAGGATATCTCAGTGTAGAACATGAAACCATATGAAAGAAGAAAAAGTTAATTCACTCATGAGGTATTATACCTGTTATTGCATATATATTTACATATATGTATGGACATATAATTAATTTATAGCAGGCTCACTTTTTTGATATCTACTCAGCCCCAACAAGGCCTTTATGATGAAAAGATAAAAATCTCTCTAGTTGCAAACTACTTCAATTGTGTGCCACCTGGTTGGCATCATATTGTGGACACTGATGATATTACTGTTTTTATTTTCTGTAGAAAGACTGCCTTGTTAAATCTGCTGCTAGAGTGACTTAGCATGAGGGTAGTTGGTCGTACCAACACCTCTGTACTTRGCATGTCAGTTATAAGCCTTGGCAAATAAAGGACTCCACTAGTATAGAAGTGAAAAAGGAACACAGAAAACGTAAGTATRGTGTAGAACAGAAGCAAAATTCAATGTGGAGTCACACTGGAATTTTTGGGGCAAAAATCAAGAAAGTGAAAAAGGTCTTGTTTGGAGACAATCCAAAATTGATTCAAATGTTATTAATATAGTTTTTAAGGAAAAGAAGTTGATTTAACGTTTTYTCTTTTTCTTCCTTAAAATAAAACTTTCAGACTAAAAGCTAGAGATATTAGATAAACTTGTTAAATCATTTAAGTTTTGCAGTATTTACAAAATTCTTATTTTTCTTTTTCACTGAAACACTCAACTCTAACCAAGAACTCTTGTTTTTCTCCTACAGAAGAACACATTTAGAAAACTGAATGTATTTAGGCTTCAATCAATATCATGCTCTATCTTCTGAAGCCTTTAGCATCAGACCAGCCTAAAATGCTGCTACTCTGCATTTTTACTGTCTTGAAGTAGTGTGTATGACTGCACAAGTTGTGTTGCCTGCCTTCATTTTTGAATTATGCAGAATATGTTTTTACACATGGTGCCATCAAATAGCCATCAAATAGCAAATCTACATAGATACTCCTTTTGAATAGATTGTTAGCTGAAAGAAAGCTTAATAGTTCTCTGCTATCTATTGTATTTCCTTCCTTGTGTGGTTTTTAACATGATACATCTGCTTTAAGCTTCCAAAAGGAGCCATTTCACAAACTAATCTTTCTTGGCTTCAAGTRTGTTCTTGCAGAAGTGAAGATATATATCTGATGGCTTCTGTTCTGAGTTGTGCCTGGTAGATTTGGTAAGTGCCCCCTGTATCTTTTACCTACATTCAGAAGCACATGTTTACTGCTGATCAATAATTAACTCCCTATTTGCCCATAAAAGTCCTTTCGCCCTGCACTAAAAAAGTATGTTTGCTRGACAGATTGTGCATTGATCCATGTGTRTGTACGTGTGTGCGTGCACACRCAGGGGGGAGGGAGATCTGTGTTTGGACATTATTAGCTACCAATTCAATAATTGTTCTGTGCCTTTCTTCCCTATACTAGTCCCTTCTGTAATAYGATTTCAACTGTTGGCAACCATCAAAATATGGTTGCCTGATAGCATTTAGGATCTGATGTAAGTATTTGTGATGAAGTAGGATCAAGTTTATGACTGATCCTATTCCGTMATGTGCACAAAGTTGCAAATCACCACTTAAAAACTCTTTAAAGATCTGTATGTTCTTGATTTCTTAGACTTGGCCTAAGCTATTCTGCGTATAAAACTGGCAATACCAGCTAGCCTTAAAGGTCAGTCTTCAGTAGGGCAGCATTTTACACWGTGGCTCTTTCAGTATGTCTTCATATGTAGCAAAGCAATAAAGAAGACCGTAATTACTGTGTGTCAGAACATAAAACAATCTTTTTCCCAAGTTAGAAGATGGGGACCTGTTTTAATGTTGAAAAGTACTACTTTTGTTTCTCTTTACATACTTTTCATTTAGCGTTTAAATATCAATACTTCCCAGATGTACTGCTTTGCTTTGAGAATCGTATTGTTCATGGTGCTGCACAGAGTGTTTTGCCAACATTATACAGGAACATAGATGATCCATGATCCCCTTCACATGGCTTTTGCCCACAAGTTCTGATATGCTTGTGACCAAAAGTAAATTAAGCTTAAAACTTGGACAGACAGTAAGGGTAAAGCTAGCTGCACATGCAGTATTGTTTCATTCAGTATTTTTTCTAGGAAAAGATAAGATCATAGCTATATGATCTGTATGAGCTATATGCAAGCTAATCAGTGTAGTTTAATGGAGAATAGATCTGATCTAATTTGCTGTTCCTCTTTAGTACTAGCAGTATTATCAACCAAGCTTGTAAAAGTAATTTCACATAGACAAAAAAGTTGCATTGTCTTGGAAGATACCCGAGGAACATATTCTGTATGTCATGTGACTTGTAAGCAACMATATGCTTCCTGAAAAGATTTTACATGTGTTTAAAAGACTTTCATCATGCCAGACAAAAGATATAATGCAAGTATTAGAAACTAATRGTCAAGTGGAAGAGTTCAAGCCATTAAGGACTACTAATACTGATTTCCAGAACACTGTGGAACTTTCTAAAGCCTAGAAGAGACGTGTGGTGCAGTAATTATTTRAAAAAAGAAAGAAAGAAAAAAAAGTCCCAGGTATTTCTAGCCTCTTAGCATTATATTGATCCTGAGGGATGAGGGAAGTCTATAGAAAATAAGGGAATAGCTGATGTAAGACTTTTTGTTCTTAAAGGATTAAAGAAGGGTAATTCAAGCTAATCAGTGTAGTTTAATGGAGAATAGATCTGGTCTAATTTGCTATTCCTCTTTCGTACTATYAGTATTATCAACCAAGCTTGTAAAAGTAATTTCACTAATGCAATGCATTTTGATTTCTTTTTCCATTTGATTGCTTGTACACGGTATGTCAGCTAAGAAATTTGAAGAAGACAAACACAAAATTCGTTAAATGGTTATAAGATAAGTAACTAACTCATCTCAGCTTTGATGGTTCCCAATCATAAAGCACGGGTTTTAAAGCAGGTATTCTGGTTATTAATTCTTGGAGTAGAATATTTTAGCTTTTCATTACAGCAAAGAGTTAAGTATTAGACTCCTGCCTATAATGAAAAATTCAAACATATAGTTCATCAAACAGAATCAAAAGATGACTTGTTCAAAGTGTATTTTACATTGGTCTTATCAGCCAGTCACATAAGATTACAAGAAGGTCTTCAAAACCCTGTATGGGAAGGAGCTTTTGGAACAGCACTGTGAAGTCCAGTGCTGGAGGCTAGAACGRGACATGAACCAGCTTCCTTCTTGACAGAGAGATGCATGATATTTTCTAGATGCTTCTGTGCAGATATTTAAGAATTGGGGATAAGACAAGCTGACCTAAAGATGCTTTATTTTTGACAATATATGCTAGTATTGACATGAGACCACATATAGGGTATCTGGCATTTCAGCACCAACTACACCTCATCAATTCCAGACGTTAGTCTAAAAGGAATTGTTCATCTGCCCAGAAGAGGGATTTTTATTTTAAATGCATCTTACYGGCACTTTCACACCAACTGCCATGTCCATTAGTATTAAACTCCTGACCACCAGTGTTGTGAAGAAATACTCTTCTACTRAGCCAGAGATGAGATTGGGCACAGAGTAAAAATGATGCAAGTTTTATATCTTACTGCTTAAAAATAATTGAAACAGTTTACTAAGGGTTGTGGTGGGATCCCCAAACAAAACAGTAATTAATTAGTAAGGAAATGCTATTGGACTGCCTTTACATAACATTTTGGTGTCAATATTTGTGCACACATGGTGGTCCAACCTACTTTTTGCTAGATCATAGGTTTTGAATCCTTTTGTACATAGTATATGTGTCAAAGGAGCTCAAGGATACAAATGATTTGCTCTATGCAGAAATAATCAAAGGTGTTTTAACATTGACTTCAATATACTGCCTTGAAACTTTTTGTGGTGCCTCTACTCTTGTGTTCTCCAGGTGATCATGGTTGTTTTCAGGTTTAGGCACCAAACTATCCAGAAGTGGCAGAGAGCATTTGGTTCTTAGGCTTCATCTATGTTTCTGAAAACTAATCTCCATCTCTACTATGGCTAAATGGTGCTTGTTTGGATGGAATTATCATGCAGGCTGCCAGTTAAACTGTTCTTGAAATATATACCAAACGTAGGATTTAGGATGTTTTGTTTCARAGTAGTCTGAGGAAATGTCATCCTCATTTTCGTCTGAATGTGGAATGGAATTATTTTGATTTGGAATTTTAGGTCTTTTTTTTTCTTAAAAACATAAGCAAAACCTTATTGAAAACATTGTTTTATCTGCATTGAGGTTATTGAAAAAAGAAAAAACACTACCTATTTTTCTCGCAAACAGAAGGTTGCAAAGTCAACAAATTTCTAGTTGTTTCGGCAAACTGCTCAGGAGGGAGGGGAACATCTTTTTGTTGATATGATTGACATTTGTAATTGGCTTGTCAAAAGGCATTTTCTTAATAATTTCTCTTTTGATAAATTTCTACAGATCCTGATCAAGACTAGTTTGGAAGGATTCTGACTATGGGCAAGTCTTCAGGCTGGTCTATAGTTGCCACTGAGAAGCCAGTTCATTATCCATTATCCGACACTGTAGATACTCAGAGACGAAACTGAAGTTGACAACGCATTTGGAAAGGATATTGAATTACTATCATAAGGTAACAATATGACGTAACCTAAACTAAATTTGAACTAGTAATTTAGCTCTATAGCCACCTATAGCCCCCAGACCTACTTCATCCGCATTTTGCTCTCTCAGGTTGGGAAAGATTCCTTAGATCTTAGGACATGTGGCATCTACCTGGGGAATTTCCATCAGTAACAGTGGTGTGCTAATATTTTCTTTACTGGGCAAGACAGAAAATGTGCCCCCTTGCTTCCTAAGCAGCCAAGTAATTGCTTTTTGCCTCTGATTATCCTGCTGCTCTGGTAGATGATGACTGATGACTTAACCAGAATCTGTAGTGGGGTCAGAGCTACTTCTCCTTGATGCTTGTCCCTCAGTGAAAACAGTGTGGAGGAGGGGAGGGGAGGGAAGGGAAGGTAGTTTAAACAGCTTTTCATCTCTATTGGATCCCTGTCAGCAAGGGGAGGAGGAAGTGAAAAGCAATGACCTGAGCATAGTGAACACTGTTGCCGTCTTGCGTCATAATTATTTCATTTCAGAGGGGAAGTTAGGAGCAGCAACAGCAATAAAAGCAGCAGTTCCCACCTTGTCTTCCAGAGAAACATCAGTGGGCATCTGTATCATGACACTCCWTTGCATACATCTTTTTCTCTTGCTTCTGCTTGGTTCATGGTGGCCAGATTCAGAGAAACATGTGGTGGGAGCTGCRAAGATCAGAGAGCACTATATTGCTGCTCAGATCACTAGCTGGACCTACAAACCAGAATCTGAGGAAAAGTCCAGGTAACAAAGTTCAAGATAAGGAGGATGAAACTTGTCCTCTCTTGTGACAGAAAGTGTTTTTAGTCTCCTGAGGCACTTTAGAGCCCAGGAGGACTTTAGAGCCTGAWCTTTTGACTTCAGAGGAACTGTGTATCTTTGAACAGCATGATCTGAACTGGAGCAAATGAAGTATTAAAACCTCCTTTTTAGTTACTTGCTTAGTTGTCAGAATTATTTATATGTTTTCAAAGCAATTTTGTTGAATCTGTTCCAGGGCTTGCTTTTATAATCTTCTGTGTGTTTTTTTTCAATGTCGTTATTTTGGGGTATATGGATTTTGAGCAATGTTAAGTTGAGCTTGTTTGGCAGGATTTTGAARACTTTCAGACTCTAAAATTGGCTGAAGGAAAAATAGCTTCTAATTTGGTTGCCATCACTTTCACTTAAATCAGAGCCTGATGAACTTTGGAACTAGCTGTTGTTTTTTCTGAGTTGTTCTGTAGTTTTTGTGAAATATTCTTCCTGAGTTTGGCTGAGCAAAGGTTGTAGGATCAAGCATTGCTGTACTATACTAATTTCAAATCTTTTCAGATTGCACTGCAGAATGGCCAGCCTACATTCACACAGCAAACAAGTTTATAAAGTATCTTCTTGTACAACCAATATTATGCTTAAGATTATAAACACTGCAATTGCAATGCTGTACATGGCAAAAMTTTAATCTAATTTAGAATTTTGTTTAAATTAGGCTTGGTGCATATTCTGCATTCACTATAGTCACCATACACAGCTTTTGTTTGTTCATGAAGTGGCATGAAATGGGAGATAATGTTTGTTCTCTCATCCTATGTTGAATGGGGCATTTGGACACTACTGAGTGTTTTATATTGGTGCGTGGTGTGTTTTCTTTATTTTGGTTTAGTTTGTGAGATTTTTTTAATGTGTGTTARATCTTGTATTTCTGGATGTTATTGGAAGGTGCATTTCCGGTTCAGATTTAAATTTTCTAAATATCGCTCTTTCAAGACTAATTAAAACGAAGTTCCCATGATTTCTAAAACTCCCCTTGGAAATTCAATGCAACTGATATGAGCATAATGTCAGAGTGGCAAGATAGGAGAAAATATGATTTAAATGTAGGAAGCCAAATGCCATTTGAGTAGTGACCTAGGCATGTGAATTTAGTATTTAGATCTTCATTCTCATCTGCACTGAATGCATCAATGTAAGCATCAGCTGGTATTTCTCTAAGCATCACTTAGCAGATAGATGGATTTCACGCTGTAGAGATCAACTGACTGTCTCAAATCTCAGTTTAAATATTATGTGACTAAGTAGGAGTTTTTCATACAGTGCCTGTTGAGATATCTCACATAAGTGTTTAGAGCAAGTTCATATCCTGAATGCATCCAACTAACTTTCTAGAATTTCTAGAAATTTAACCAAAAAGAAAGAAAGAAAGAAAGAAAGAAAAAGGATATTTACTGAGCCTGAGTCTTCAAAGACATTTCAGTATGTAACGCTCTCTGATTTCAGTAGAAGCTGAATGTCTAAGTGCAGTTTAAGAATATGACAGTTTGCGGGGTTTAGTACTAAGTAACTGAAGAGCTGCTGAAAAGAAAATAGATTCTTCCTGAATTATTACCTTAATTATTTTTCTTGGGTTTCATTTTCATTTACTGAAAATCACAGGAGTTTAGGTAGGTCACTTAACTTCTCTGAGCCTCAGTCTTTTTATCTTCATAGAGCTCTCTTGGTTAGCATGTGCAAGTGATATTTGTAAGGCACTTGAAAGCAAAGTAAAAATGTATTATTTTTGCATACAATGCTGCTGATTCCAAGATTGAAGGTTATGTATCTAGACCTGATTGCATTGTCTGAGATTTTTGAAGTGCTAGTAACTTAAGTGTTCTGTTCCTTCTAGCTCTACAATCGCTATTAATAAATTTCCTCTTCCACCCTATAGCCTGATGTGCAGAGTACATTGACATATTAGGAACAGCATTTGTCAATGAGGATTACATATCACACCCTTCTCCTTAAGAGTAAAATCAAATTTTGTCAATGATTTCAAAGACAGCAGAATGAATTGAAACAGGTACTGCTTCTGCCTGACTCTGTTAGTGTGAGGGAGTGTCACAAAAGGATTTACACCTTTAYAAAAAGAGATGTCGTCATTATGCACCCTGAATGTCACTGTGAAGCAGCCTCACTTTTTATCCCTGCCCATTCTCTCTGTCCATGTGCAGCCCATCAACTTCCTACTTTCAAACACATACCTTGCTTAACTGAAAGGGCAATATATATATATAAAAAAAGCAAGTAGACTTACTGTTGGATCCAGCAATAGCAAATACCAAGAAAATCACCAGTAAATGTGAAACTGAACACACACCATGCTCCCACCAGCCCTCATTTCTCTATTACTCGCGTTCTGGAGGTGTTGTATGCTGATTTCTTTCTGGTTGCTTGAGTATTTTCTAAAATAAAGCAGGCGAGAGAGGTGGAGAGAGGAAGATATGTGTTGATTGAGTGATTGTCAGGAAACAGTTTTATATTTATCTGAAAGCACAGCAGCTGCAGATGCTTGCTATTAATGCCATTATACAATCATTGTGGTGAGTCTTAAAGCTCAAGCATGGGACTGAGTAAAGAAAAATCCAGGTTTCTCTTACTGTTCTGTCAGTTTCATTTCCTGAGATATCTGCTAAACAGCATTGGCATCTATGAGAATCTTTGATCTTTTAATTTTTATCCTAACTCTTCTGGTTTCAGATTGGCACATTCAGATCCTGTGTTTAAGAAAATTGCTTACAGAGAATATGAAGTGGATTTTAAAAAAGAAAAGCCAGCAAATAAATTTGCAGGTAAATTGGAAGGAAATGTTCTGAGGTATTTTTGTTTGATGCTTCTCTTAAAGCCAGTAACAAGCTAGGCAAGCTTGTACTTTTTTGCTCGTTATTTTGCACACCRACCAGACAGATGCAAAGTATGAGGTCTCTACAGTGCACTAGCCCTCTGAGAGGCCATAAAGAAGTTGGATTTTGAGAGGCTGGTGCTCAATGCTCTCTGCAAATCAGTTGCGCAGTACAGAGTTTTTTTCTTAGTTTTCTGCATCTAGTGAGACTCCCCCTGCATGTTTAGAATTGTACAGAACAGTCACAGTGATGACACTATGAATTCAATTGGAAAGAACCTAAGGCCTGAGACTGAATAGACTGAATATTGTGATAGATCATTGGAAAGGAAAAGACAACTATGAAGAYGAGAGTGAGAGATATCCCCTTGCCTTTACCATGTATTACTACTTGAAGTTGCTTTAGGTAGGTGGGGATAGGTTCTCATGCCATCCATAAGTATGGTACTTACATTCTGATACTTAGGCAGAAGTTTTATACTCCACATGTACTTCATATTAATCAATACGGTAACTTTAGGTATTACAGCCACTTAAATTTCAAAGTGGTTGATGGTATCAATTTGTTACAAGTCAGCCTGAAAGGTCTAGCCTATGATCTGATTCCTTTCAGTTTTGTACATTATCCTRTCTTTTCTGAAACTGCTGCTTTCTTTTCAGAGAAGGAGATTTGCAGAATAGTTTTACAGAATTGCTAAATGGCAGGGAGTAGGGATACAAGCCCGTTTTAAAATCTTTTGCAGGCAATGCCTAAAGAAATTTGCAACATGGAACTGATTATGTCTTTAGATGACATTCTGTGATTGTTCTTGTTCTGCGACTTCTGGCATTGAGAGTGCTACTCAAAAAAATGTGCTTSAATGCCTATCTAAACTTTTAGACTTTAAAATATCTGCCTTTCCTAGTAGTGTCTGATTAAATTTTATGTGAAGGATTCCTAGAAATTCCTAATGAACTTCAAAATGAACCTTTTGATAAATATCTGGAAAATACCTTTTTTCAGATCTACCATTTCCTATGATTTTAGTTTTAGTTGCCAACACACGATTTGTAGCATTGTTGACTAAGCTGCAGGTGTTAAATTCCCAYGTGCCTTTTTACAGGTAAATTTTCATTGTGATAGTATTACATACTCTGCCTGTGTTTTGTACAACCTATAGTTTATGAGAGCTCATGTTCCCTGCTGGGGAAGGAGAACTCTTCCTTTCACTAAACACTGTTTTACTCATATTTTGCTCTCTCCTTATCATGAATAACTACAGGACTGCTGGGACCAACTCTTCGTGCTGAAGTGGGAGATACTTTAATAGTTCATTTTAAGAACATGGCTGACAAACCAGTCAGCATTCATCCCCAAGGCATAGCTTACAACAAAGAGGCTGAAGGTAAATACTATAAAAACTCCATGTTTTGTTCTTTTACTTGTAGACTACTGCATGAAATATAGAGAGGGGCCCAGGCCAATGTTTGGAGACATGTGTAGCGCAAATACCTGTTGATCAAGCGTGGGTTAGAACTTCACACCTGTTAGCTCCATTCTTGTTCATCAGTGTAGTTCTAGCATGTAGTTCTATACATGCCAGTGTTGTATGGCATGTATATTCTCCAGACCAACTCCCTGCCTGTGTTTGGGTGTTAGCAATCTGAGGAAAAGCAAGGGTGCTTCATGCTTCCTAGCAGAAGCTGAACTTACATACTTGGATAGTACTAATATAGATAGATGGTTTTCTAGTTTGCCACAGTGGTTGAGTCCTATATGGATAGAATTAGCAGGTTTCTAAATGCTCAACTTCATGCTGTCCAGCCATTTAACTTCATCTAATAATCAAATTAAGAATGGAACACAATTATGATGTTGGAACCAAGTGTTAGTCAGATGGACTGCAAAGAACTGCAGTTGCCACAGGAAAGTAAGTGTAATGGTGGAGAGACCTTCTAAAATTTTGTAGGGCTGCAAAGACAGCCTGAGCCAGGCATAGAGACTGACTCTTGTGCTAGAGAATATGTATTCTTACAAAGAGAAGCAGCTTCAACTGTGGGGATTTATGAGATGCCTTCTCCCACAATAACCTGAAAGTTGCTGTTTCCCTGGCTTAAACTGAATGGAACGGAGCAAAGACATGAACCCGTTKCCCCTACTTCTCATAGAATGAGCTCCAGCTATGGCTATTATGGCAAGGAAGAGAGTGACCGCAGAAAAGTGTTTGTGTTGAAGAGGATCTGTTTCTTTAGGGATTTTGGACTTTTCTTTCCCAGTAGAGATTTTAGTGGAGGAGAAAGGAAGAGACAGGGATTCTAAACTTCAAAAGTTTTGCAAGGCAACACTGATGTAGAAAACCCTGAGAAAGTCCTCCATGAGCTGATCTGTAGACTGCATGAGGGTCTGACAACTTTGTGACCTTTGAAACGAGTAGGTGGTTAGCTGTTTGCAAAGCAAGTGAACTTCAGGACATTATCTTGATTCCTCTCGTAGTGCTTGCGGTAAACATCCACAAAGTTTTCAGAGGACATAATCTTGTAATTGCAAAATATTCTATTTTAGTAAATGTAAATCCTTAAAGTTGGAATTAAAAATATTTCTAAATCCCTTGCAGTAGTGTACATCAAGGTATTACTGGTAAAGGACATGACAGTGTTGATAATATTATTCTAATACTCAGCATTTCATGCCTGGCTTTGTGTTGTTTTGCCCCTGGAGCCCTCATTTGTTCTGGTGACAAAAGAGCATAACATGCATCCAAGTTGAAAGTTCAACGCCTGCACTAGCACAAAGTTTGAATTGCCCTGCTCTAAGTTCTGAGCCAGAGCTCTGATCAGCAGTTTACAAATTACTGTGTTGATGATGAAGCTTGTTGAAATGTTTTGAATCCTGGAAAAATGTGTGAGAAATACTAATATTCTGAAGGATTAGGAGGCAAAAGTATTTTCTGTTTTCAAATAACTACAGAACTAGTTGGAATTTACTTTTATTTCTTAGGTTTTTTGGGTGTCTGACTTTCAGGGTGTTTATTTGAGGGTTTCTTCATTGTGTGGGTACAAAAGGAGTTTTCTTGCTTTCCATGGAGTTGAATAGAACGTATGTTATTGGAAGTGATAAGCGATTCAGTTTAACTATTCTGTTGATTTGCCTTTTGCACCTAGAATTTTGATGATATCTCTGGATCCTCTCTGAGATCTTGTATTTTTGTTTGATATCATAGGCAGAGATTAGGATCTGTGATATTACTGCCATTTGGATTTGCAGTGCACCAAAGGCATAAGGCAGCGCTAGCCTGCACAATGGCTGGCTTTAAGTAGAATAATCAGAAAGCTGAAAAAGTAGGCAGTTAGTATTCAGCCTCCGCAGAATGACGTTAAGCAGAGACTGAAGCTTCATGACATCCTAACCCCAGTCATGCTAGTAAAGAGCCCCACCTTTTGGCAGTAATGACAATCGTAGGAAATTTTGACTCAGTAAGAAATAGGACAATGAAACAGATGCTCTGCTTGCTCTTGTTCTTACTCGCAAGATGAGTGGAATCTAGAGTCATCTCAATGAAGCTGAAGTATGATGTAGGCAAGAAATASATCAAGATTTTGCATACTAATTATAAGAAGAACATTCTGTATGCTTTAGTTCTTCTTCTTCATGCCACCTTATTGCATGGCTCTCTTCCTGGTAGGTTCTCTATATGATGACAGAACATCATCTGTGGAAAAACAAGATGATGCTGTGCTTCCAGGCCACATCTACGTATATGTGTGGGATATTACTGAAGAAGTTGGGCCAAGAGAAGCTGACCTTCCGTGTCTTACTTATGCCTATTATTCTCATGAGAACATGGCAATGGATTTTAACTCTGGTCTGATTGGAGCATTGCTCATCTGTAAGAAAGGTAATAAAACCATTTGTGTAGTAGGTATCAGCTCTAAGGTAATGTGATCTCATTCTTAATAAAATTAAGGTTGTATGATAATGAGGGACAGTATATTATTTTCCTTTCCCCATGTTTACATGTAGTGCAAAGAAAATGCTTTTCAATGTCTTTTCTTTCAGATAGTAAAATTTTAAATGCCTACTTTTATGCAGGTTAGTACAGATTAGCCCTATAATTGTAGAATGGACAGTGTTACTAATAGATAGTGTTATTAATTAATAGATAGTGTATTAATTGCATTTTCAGTTGCTTAACTATTAAATATATGACCTCAACTGTCCCATCTCAGAATAGATATTTTTTAAAACTTCACTTGAACTAATTCAGCCATTCCAGACAATAAGTGAAGGAAATAATCATTGCTTTACTCATGCCTTTTCAAGCCTTCCCGATCAAGAGGTTGTAGCTCCCTCTTCTGTAACAAAGATTTGAATCTCTGGGCAGTGTTTCTTTTGGTAGTATTTTGAATGTATCTAAATTAAAACAGATTATGTATCTTTGAAAACTAAGGTGCATGCAAACAGAGACTTGAGAGTTTAGCAGTTTGTCTCTGGATTCCACTAACCTCCACTAACACAAACTGATGTCTTGTAGGACATAACTGTTAGGTAAATGCTGTTGGTTTGAGGTAAGTCTGAAATAGCATGCCACTGAATAAGCTACCTAACCTATTTGCTGGTCTCTTGAATCCTAAATTCATCAAATTATATACTCATCTTTTAGTAGAAGTCCTGTGAGTTATTTAGCTTGGTCCTTCTTCCCTGAAGTTTGAGTCAAATGTTTTGTATAGACAGCAGACTGCATATAGTTGGACCTCAAACCTTCCTTGAGAGAAAACATAAAACTAGTTCAGTGTGGGTTGCACAAAAGCACTCTTCTCACTGTTAGACATCCTTTTAATTACAAGGTGTGCCTGTTTATATCAACCCAAAGGATTGGCATCAAGATTAATCATGTTCCTCTCAAAGTTTTTGGAGAGCTAGTGCTTCTAGTGTTATTTAGGATTTGTTATCACCCTAATATTCTTGAATTTTCTTCTTTCTTTATGTGAGTACACACACATTTTATTGGTGGCATTAATCTCGATGAATGATTTGGAATTGTTTTCCTTTCTTCTCTGGTTTCTCAGATTCATAGATATATTGTGGGATGAGTTGGATATGAGGTTGAGATGAATTGGTTTGATCACTGTCTTCRAGGCAATTTGAGTGTATGTTTCTGCCTAGAACATATGCAAATTTGCTTATCTAAGCAAAGGCAAATGCATAACTACTCAAATTTTTAAGATTTTTGGACAGTGTTTGAGCACTCTATGGGGAAGATGGAAGCCGAAGCAGAAGAGATACTGTAGATGTACAAAAAGCCTGACACATTATGAGCAGCATAGATGGTATAAGCTGGGAAGGTTATAGAAAGGGAGTTTTTGAGTTAAAGCACTGACTGAACACACTAAATCCTCTGTTAATCTGAGGCTTCCTCTGTGCAAAAAAGCTGGATTTTGTAGCTTCTTGTAAATAAATAGACTTGTTAGAAATCACACCTGTATCACAAACTCTACTAGGTAGTTTCTTATACTTGATTCAGTTTTGCAATATTTGTCAAAGTCTTTCTTAGGTAAAGACAGTTTGTTGAGAGGTCTGTTTTATGCATTTTAAAGGAGCTTCTTAGCTCAGTGCAGTGCTTGAGACAACCGTGTTTGCATTGCAGATGACTGTATTGTAGTTCCTCTCTTTGTCTGGTAGTCCAAGAGAAGAGGCCAGGGTCGAATGGGATCAGAAGGCTGTTCTGCTCTGCCATTTGTTAAGGTGATCCCTGCAACACATTGCCAGAATTGTCTGAGGCAATTCATTGCCTATTGCTTAATCTCCTCTCGAATATTATAGGCTTTCAGTTTCATGGTTACCTAACCCAAGAGCATTTTCAGAAATAAGTTCACTTTATGACCATTCTTAAGATCATTTCTGGTCAGGCTCAGTCACTACATGCTGACAGTTGAAAAGAGAGTCGAGAGGAAGTAAGCTCATTAAGTACATATGAATGTCATTACACTGATGTGGAAACTGCTTCACTTCTGCTAGAATTAAGACCTGTTGTTTCTCCTTCAGGAAGCCTAGAGGAGGATGGGTCACAGAAACTTTTCAACAGGGAGTATGTGCTGATGTTTGGTGTGTTTGATGAAAGCAAAAGTTGGCAAAAGTCATCATCACTGAAGTACACAATTAATGGCTATGCTGATGGGACATTACCAGGTACTGTGCAACCATATGCAACCTGAAATGAACATTGGTGAAGACTGAATATTGCATTTCTTTGCTTTGTTTTGTGCAAGAGAACAGGAATGCAGAGGAATGGGATACATCTTCTTTATAACATGACCGTAAGCATCTGTGTTGCTGGAAGGACATCAAGCCATTTTGCTGATACATTCGAAGAACAAGATTAYTAACTTTAAAAAATAAGAAATTCCTCTTTCTTTACTCAGCTGCTGATCAGTCAGTGACGTGGTTAATTGAAATGCTTGTTTTAGAGCACATGGCATGTATCAGATGGAAAGCTTCCTTCAAGTGAAAAGTCATTTACCAGTCATTCAAACAACTGAGTGAGAGGACTTGGAAGGTGGTAATGGGACTGTTCTGTCATTAGCATTTTCCCATTGTTCTCCTAATGAACTGCTTTCATACTTCTCTCCAGTCCATTGAACAAATAAAAAAATGTGTTGGTTTTTGGTGTTGTTGTTGTTTCTCTTTTAGACAAATACCATTGGATAGAGTAGTTACTTTCATTAAACCTAGCCTTATTCTTTAGCTTGGCTCCTTGCCATATTTTACAAAGACAGATCTGATGTCTGAAATAGTATGTGGCTTTTCTACCGCCTTTCACAGCTCCACATAAGCCAAATTGTTACTTGCATGTAAGATTTAGGCACCTAGTCTTCCATTGACTTTAGAGGATTTTGGTACCTATTTTATTTACCTGTTTTTGAAAATTATTCTTCAGGAGCAGGATTTTCTTMTTMTTATTATTATTATTTTGAGCAGAGATTCACTTCTGACCTCCTGTGGAACATGGTGAACTTGCATGATTCACCTGCATTCTGAATCTTGTTCTCCTTTTTCTTTCAGACTTAGAGGTTTGCACCTATGACAACATTAGTTGGCATTTAATAGGCATGAGTTCCAAGCCAGAAATCTTCTCCATTCATATCAATGGCCAGACCATGCAGCAAAGACATCACCGAGTTTCTACTGTTAACCTAGTGGGAGGAGCATCGACCACAGTGAACATGACCGTCAGTGAAGAAGGAAGGTGGCTGATATCATCTCTTGTTCAGAAGCATCTGCAAGGCAAGGAAACATATATTTACTCAGCATTTTAGAGGTACTTTTCTTCTGTATGTCCCAGAGGGCTCCTGCCTTTTTTCAATGGTACAGTTACTGMGTTTCGGATGGTTGACATACTAAGAAACCACTGGAGGTAGGACATTCTGTTGGAATTAGAACTACAGAACAAACTAAAAGGCATTGTTATCTGCAGCTATACTGCTTTGTGCAGATCACAGAGCAGCAATGAGTCGGAATTCTAGCTTCTAGGTCTCTGGGGAGTGTTCAGATAAACAGAATTACAAAAATTTCCTGTTCCTTCTGTTTCCTGAGAAGCTGAGCATTTTCAACTGAGAACCACTCAATCTGGTGAAAATATTTGCTGTTCATCTTTTGAAAGTGGGTAATAAGTTCAACTGATATTTTCAAAAGCACAAGTTGAATGAACTGCTGTATTCTACTTGATTGATGTGGGCTTCTCAAAAGGTGCCAGCCTACGTGCTTACAGTCTTTTCAAGCCTGAAAAGATAACGTTTGGATGAACCAATGCTTGCAAGCAGCCGAAGCTAAAGAAATGAGAAATGCAGTGGAAGTGGCAAGGGTGCATAAAATGAAAAATCACTATTGTACTCTGCTTCTTTTCAATTAGCTGGACTGCATGGTTACCTCAGTGTAAGAGGCTGTGAGGACAAAGAGGTGAAGAAGAAGAGTCTCTCCTTTAGAGAACGCCTTATGGTCAAGAACTGGGAGTATTTCATTGCTGCAGAAGAAGTTACTTGGGATTATGCCCCAAATATTCCAGACAACCTTGACAGGTAAAATAATACTTTGTCAACGTAATATGAAGTGTTAGCTTGGAATCACAGAATAAGTTAAGTTTGAGAAGAACTCTGGAGGTCATCTCACTCAAATTCACACTCTGAGAAGGGCCAACTTCAATGTTAGTTCCAACTGCAAAATTAGACCAATTGCACAGGGCCTTTTCTATTTAAGTTTTCAGTATCTCGAAGGATAGGTACTCTGCAACCTTTCTGGGCACCTGTTCAACCTCRCTGTGAAAAGGTTTTTCCTTATAACTAATCAGACTTTATTGTGTTGCAGCTTGTGCACATTCCATCTCATCCTTTCACTATACAACTCTGAGAAGAGTCTGGTTCCATTTTCTGTGAAACCTCACGTTAGGTAGTTGAAGATAAAAATAAGATGCTCCCTTAAGATGCTTCATTAATCCTCTCTTCTTGAGGCTGAACAAACCCTGTCTCTGCTTGTATGTCATGCTCCACCCTTTAATCATCTTGGTGACTCTCCATTGGACTCACTCCAGCATGTGAACWTCTTTCTTATGCTGGGAAGCCCAAAACTGGACACCTTCTTCCTAATGGGGAGCCCAAAATATGAAATGGCTTAGGAAATATTCTATCTACCATGCAGATCTAATTCCTAAAGAGAAAAGTAAGGAGGAAATACTTCTGGAGAATAGGAGTTTTAAAAAGATCTGTATAATAAAGCGTTTAGAGAGTGGGAGAAAGAGATTTCTCTGTAAAAAATGATCTTTGCKTGACACCAAGAGGAAATGCAGTAAAAGTCTTAATAAATAAGCAATTTGGGATATTTTGTTCAATTTATCTCTAAGGTACATGAGGTCATGGTACACAGTGCTGCCAGTGCAATGTACGGAAAAATCTGTGCTCTGACAATCCCTCACTGCTGGMGCACTGTTGACCCTTGCTGTTCATGAGTCAACTATAGAACCTCTTGTTTCATCCTGGTAATTAGTCAGATAAACTGAAACTGGCAACTTTTCAAGCTGATGCTCATAACAACCTTTAAAAATTCAAGCAGAACAAGGAAAATTCCTTAGCCCTCATGGAGTAATAGTTACATATACCTCCTTAGTTTGCAAAAGCTATATTTTCATATAATTCTTAAGTACTCCTCCTTTTTTGGTATGGTTGCTTCCCTTCTCATTTATTCTTGAGCTATACCTGGCATACTTGTCTCCTTTTATATCTTTTTCCCTGCTAATTACATCAAATTGATGGTTATGGCATCAGTTACCATCTCTGTGCTCTGTTTTTTCCTGCCCTGTTCAGAATTGCAGATCACAAATTATCCCTGTTCACTAACCTTTTTTTAAAGGACCAGCAACCAGGGCAAACACATGACTCTATGTTACTTCCCAGTATTTACCCTGGTTTTGCACAGCGTTGAGAATTCTCATGTTTTTAAACRTAAATATAATGCAACTTACTGTATGGTACTTGACTGAGATTAAGGTTATCTGAGCACTATTCCTGGCTCTCCTGGAGTCTTTGCTACTGTAAGCAGATAGTTAGTTTTTCCTGTCCTCAATTCTACTGCTGTAAGAGGAGAGCAGTAGTTGCCACTAACTCTTGAAAATGCAGCTACTACTTCAGTTTCTGTTTCTTTCTTGCATCTATACACTATCAAACTCAATGAAAATTCTGATACTGATTGTCATATGTGACGCTGAAATATGAATAATGTTCCAGGCCTCTTCTAACCTAATTTGCTTTTCTTCCCCCAAGAGCTGAAGTTTATACCAGTTTTTTGACTAGCAGTTCTACATTCTAGGAGATGTCACTATTCAGATTGTTGATCATTTGTCTTTTCCTTTATATTTAAGACACTACAAAGCACAGCACTTGGACAACTTCTCAAATCTCATYGGTAAAAAGTATAAAAAGGCTGTTTTCAGGCAGTATGCAGATGCAAGCTTCACCAAGCGCCTGGAAAATCCTCGACCTAAGGAAACTGGAATTTTGGGACCTATTATCAGAGCTCAACTCAATGACAAAGTCAAAGTAAGTGTATCAAATCAGAGATTATTTATAATATAGCAAATTTTCTGTTTGGCAAAGACCCATATGACCTAGTGTGGTTTGTTTTTTGTGAAATAATATAGCTAATGTTGTGAAAATCGACCCTATTAAAAGATACAATTCCAAGTGACAGACTTATGGTTAAATTTTTCATCACTTTCTCTGTAATTTCTACGATTTTGTTTTATTTTACAACATAAACACATTTCATTCACAGTCTTTATAAAGAATATTTATATGTTGAAGCTAGTCCAAAATGAAGAAGCTTAGGTACAGATGGACTTCTCAGGAAATTTAGAGCTGAGAATTAAGCTTCACAAGCCCCTCATTCCTAATGTTGTTATTTTTTCTGGCTATTTTAGATAATGGTACTCACTTTTCATAGTTAGTTCTTTCATGGAGTTATTAAATGAAACTACAAAGCATTTGCATTAAAAGCTTGTGCTGCTGTTTTGCAATGTCACATCCCTTCTGTTGTCTGCTTAGTGATATATCAAGTGATATATCACAAAGTTTAATGACCCCTAGTTGTCACCATGACTGTGTGACTCTGACTTGGAATAGCACAATATTTCTTCTTTTTTTCTGGTTTCATCCGGAATAGGCTGGAGAGTTTGCCTTTCCTTCCCACTTCCCCTATGGGTCCTGGAACATGGGAAAATAATTTTTTTAAAAGTATTTTTCTCCTATATTGAAGATTCTTAGGAACTTTAGTTAGTAACTTCATCCTCCTTGAGGCAATATGTGCCTAGCAGCTGCAAGAGGACATGTGCTTTTTTGATTTACCAGACAGAAGAAGCTGAACCCCACTCAATGAGTTCTACAAAGCCTAGCAGCAGGGGATCCTGCTAGGTACCAGCAGCATTTGGTCTGTAGATTATATTAYGAGATGGTGTTTTAAGGCATCTCTTCCCTTTCTAATACTTCTACAAGGCTGAAACCAGACAAATTCTACTGTAGCTGGAACTTTTAGTAAWGTATTCAGATAAGGATTTTCTGGATACTAAATTCGTTCTTTTTCACTTCCCTATCAATATAGATTRTATTCAAAAATAAGGCCCGTCGACCCTACAGCATTTACTTCCATGGAGTGTCACTTTCAAAGAATGCAGAAGGAGCTAATTATCCTCTGGATACCACAAGTAAGAAACGAATGAATTGGATTTTGCATACCACTGACTGTTGTGGRGGGTTTCATTAGTTTGAAAGGGATGTTGTGGACTGGGAGAGCTGAAGTTTCTGTTCTTCCTTTACTGACCTATATTGCCTTATAGAGAAACAAAGGTATTATATGCAAAACATAGATATTGGCACCTCATTTTGCTGTTCTTGTTTATGATTCTAGAGAAGGACTGGACTCAACTTCAGTTATTTGAAGTAGCTTCAACTGGCAAAACTGCACCGATTTCATTAAAAGGTGTAACATGACACTATCTAAAGATCTGGCACTAAATTTGTATCATCATTGTTCTTCCTCTTCATTTTTCCTTCAGGCAACAGCACCCAGAGTACAGGAATTCAACCAGGGATGACCTATACTTATGAATGGAAAATTGCTGAAACAGATCAACCCACTGCTCAGGATGCACAGTGTATTACAAGGCTATACCATAGTGCTGTAGATATTGAGAGAGATATAGCCTCTGGACTGATTGGTCCACTTCTGATTTGTAAAAGTGAATCACTGACCCAGAAGGGTGTGCAGGTAACATGTTTGGCAACATCACAGAGATAGATTCTGTTCATTAATATAATTTGAACTACAATGCAATTTGGTTCTGCTTGCCCTCTGCTTAATGTGCTGTGGAAAAGCTATCAAATTAATAGGTTTCTGAAGAAATGACTTGAAGAAATAGTTCTCTCATTGTCCACAACAGTTAGAGGAATGACATTCTGATTTTTTCAATATGAACAGCGTTTCAAGAAGAAGTGAGCCTGATTTGAAAGTCTCATTGTAGACTTGGTAGTAAACTTCCCTGCCTCTGTTATACCCTCACACTCTAAAGACATTTTGAGACACTCTGACTCAGAGACTCTGTTAACAGATTTAAACCATCTGAAAATCTCAGACATCACTGAATCCAGAGCAACAAAAACAAGCTTAAGAAGTTTGGGAGAGCAGTTCTTCCTTTTTTTGTCCATGGAAATGTTGTTTGGCAAAAGCTTGAGTGTTACTTGAGAGAAAAAATGTTGAAAGCTTAGGTTTAGGTCAAACCAGGTAGCTGGCCCTTTTACAGAGAGGCCAATTGAATGCTATCTGCATGCCAGCAGTGCTAGTGTCTTGCACAGTGTCCCACCATGGCTTGGTTGCAGCAGTAACAGTGTCACTTTGAAGTCTTGACCCCATAGTCCTTCTCACTTAATTCCTGGGTCTTATTTATCTCAAGTCTCGTAGAGCTTGTAGCTTGCATATAGGTAGTAGATTTGGGTCCTTAATACGTATAACTGCTCATAAAATGTATCTGTGCTGTGTTTATTGTCTTTCAGAAAAAAGCAGATATGGAGCAGCAAGCAGTGTTTGCTGTGTTTGATGAAAATAAGAGCTGGTACATAGAGGATAACATCAAGGACTACTGCAGCAACCCTTCCAGTGTTAAAAGGGATGACCCCAAGTTCTATAACTCAAACATAATGCACAGTGAGTGGGAAATCAAGCTGAAGATTATGAAAACTCATGTGAGCYAAAGCATTCGATGATTGCTCATTCTCATATGTAGTGCAAAGAGGGAATTCTCTAGAGKGACAGTGATTGTCTAACCAGGACTGTACAGAGATTTACAATATTTTAAGGACTGGACTAGCTTTGGGCTGTGAAGCAAAGGCAAGAGTTATTTAACTTTGACACAGCATCCTACTGATAAGAGATATTATTTCCAGGGCTGGGATCTTCATCAAGGCTGTTGTGGTTTCAGCCCTGTGACAGTCTCTTTTACAGTACAAATGTGAGTCCAATTCAGTGAACTGATGTCAAAGAACAAGAAGTTTTAAAATTCTAGCTCTTTAGTTTTTAAACTGGTGAGGCATGAAAATATTTAGACCTCTTCTATTTTGCTTTCTTTTTAGCAATAAATGGCTATGTGTCTGACAGCAGTGAAATCCTTGGATTTTGCCAAGATAATGTGGTTCAGTGGCACTTCTCCAGTGTTGGCACTCATGATGAGATTGTCTCTGTTCGTCTTTCTGGGCACTCTTTTCTATATCAAGGCAAATATGAAGATGTATTGAACCTTTTCCCAATGAGTGGAGAATCAGTCACAGTGGAAATGGACAATGTTGGTAAGTGGCCAGACTGCAGTGTCTATTTCGTAGCTCCTCTAAGACTTTCTTTAATTTCTTGTCCATAAGGATATATCCAAATAGGAAAGTTTTTTGGATAAACACAGCAACGGAAAATCTTGAATCATCCCCCAAACCAATTGATGTATATGGAGTTTTATTGTCTACACAAACTTGGTGCATGTCATAGCTGTATACTGTGCCACTCTACTGTGGCTGTTTTAGTTTATCTTTTCCACCCCACAGTTAAGATTAGGGTTAGCAGTGGTCATTTTAAGGCTATTSTAAGTTTTCTTATGGGAACAGTCCAGTATCAATTCCACTGTATGATTCACAGCTTTGCTACATACTTTTCCATCCTGAGTTAGCTAAAATGGGCCCAAGCTGTCAAATTATGCTGGTCACTGTTGAATACACCTCATCTCAGGCCTATGGTCATTTAGGAGCAGTAAAGTCTACCAGACTGAATCAGACCACTTGTCCATCAGTATCCATCTAACAGGCTTAATAATGGAGATCCTGAAAAGATGACACTAGAAGTCACGTAGTGTGCACTTACAGCATTACCTGCCAAAGGGCAGAGATTCCTCCTCACTGAAGTATGTGAGTATTGGTGATGGTCTTAAAATCTCAGCTGGTTTAGATATATTTATCCTACTTAAATACTGATTAATGTTTCTTTATTTTTTGTCTATTAAAATAACTATTTCTTTAGGTCTTCTAAACTTCTTTTCAGTGATCTCACTGCCTCAAGGCCTTGTCAATTTTAAAAATGTATTACAAGTTAGGTGGGTTATTTTTATTATTTAAGACTAGGGAATCATTAAAACTCCATCAGACTTGATAGAAATTTCTCTGGTAATGGAGCTATACATTTCCCTGGTTTTGATCTGTGATCTGTTYTTTCCACCTAAGCCATGTTTTCTTTTGTGAATTTAGTTATTGTTGTTGGACATGAGGAAAGCTATGCAGATCACTAAAGTCTGATAAAACCAGAAAAAATCTATTTCTCAGGCTCTGTCATTCTGTGTTCTATTTGTCATTTCTGATAGTTCTAAAAGCAAACTATAACAAGCAAAGAACTCAAGCTGATGCTACTTAGGGAAGCAGATTTTATATTGCTCTCTGCAGATTCTTGTTTCAAATGGAGAGCTTAAGTTCTGTCTTGAAGGTTTCAATAAGCCCTCCAAAAACTAGTCATTTAGATGTTCTGCTTGGCAGCTTAATGTTTTGTGCCCAGACTCAAAATCCCATGTCCTCAGACAATCCCTTGTCCTGTTTTTTCAATCATTCAAAAGGGTTTTAAAATACAATGTGTTTGTAAAATTTTTGTGAACGTCGTCTCAGAAAATGTTTGTTGTGGACAGAATTGWTTTTCCTTGTGGCAGAGCATACAACACTAAGGACAGAATAATTTTAACTTTTTACTTAGAAGACCCCAAATTTAGATCAAGATCTAAACAGAGGACCTTTTATATCATTTCTTCCTCTTTCATCTCCATCTTTCTTTCATGGTGTGTATTTCAGCTCAGGTCCTATGTACAGCTTAATCTTTGGAGAAGAGCTCCAGCTCTTATATGTATTTATTTATATGTCTTAATTATTTTTTATTACAGTGTGAGCTCATATGAATCCCATCTGAGGATCAACACTCTGCTGTGGCAGGAGCTGTGGAAACAAACCCAGCAATTTGCCCTGTCCATTCATGTCATGGGCAAGATTAACTCCCATAAATAATGCATATTAGGAAAACAATTTTTATTTCAATTGCAGGTACTTGGCTTTTAGCATCCTGGGGTACCCCAGAGATGAATTACGGCATGAGGCTGAGATTCAGAGATGCCAAATGTGACTATGAGGAAGATTACGCATATGATATTGTGGATTTTACTTCCACTAAGACTGTTAAAAATGCACTTTCCACCTCAGTTGAAGATGAGGGAGAAGAAGAAGAAAGTGATCAAGAGGACTTGGCTTATCAGGACTACCTGGCCAATGCTTACTCCATCCGAAGCTCAAGGAAGTCAGAAGGCAATGAAGAAACACAAAACCTTACAGCTCTGGCCTGGGAACAGTACTCTGGCACTGACACTGCAAGTTCTGAAGTGGCTCGTGGCTCAAACCTAGTGTCTAATAGGAGTAATGAATCTGCAAACACTTACATGCTCTTAGAAAGTCTTACCACTTCTCTTCCCTTAACTAAGGCTGAAAATTTGACATTACAGTCAAATTATGCATCAGTCACAGCAGAAGAGGATGTATTTTTAACTAGCACAAGTGATGGAAAGCRTGACTTGGTATTTGAGAATAGAAGCCTAAGTAATTATGGAGTAGATCATAGTAATGTGTCTGGAAGTGAACACTTGTTGAGCATTGAGGAAACCCAAATGRAAGCTGCAGAAGAGCTTCTCACTGATGGAAATTACAGTCATTTTTTTTCAGAAAAACATCAGGAGGAAAGCACAGGAAGAGGAAATGATAACATTGACCATAAAAGAAAAAGGCGAAACTCACTGGCCACTAAGTTTTACTCTGTCCGAAAGATGAGTGCCCTTCTACGTCATCTACGAAATAAAAATGTCTCATTCTCTGACAAGACAAATGCACCTCAATCCATGCATCATCCAGAAAATACATCCAATGTAGCCATGGTGGGAAYTGACCAGCTTCCAAGTGATTATGATGATGAACTGGAAGAGGAGGAAACTAAGATGGGTAATGACACGCATGCAATTAACTTGACACTTGCTTTGGAACTCACTGTAGAAAGAAACGAATCTAATGCATACAGCCTCTCTGGATTTAATCTATCCAAAGATAAACAAGGAGGCACTTCTTTAGGTCACCCTTTAGGTAATATAAGACCTAATTCCAGTCCTGCAATAGTGAAGAACTTACTGGAAGCATCATTGCCCAGAACTGTCAAGTATTCATCTAAAATGACAAATGAGGAATGGAATTTGGTCTCTGCAAAGGAGAGTCTGGGATTAGAGGCAAATTTAGATAAATCTGTTAGTGATAAATTAAATCATGGTCACAGAAATGGTACARTATTCCTAAATGAGAAGCATATGAAGAAGTACTCGCATCTAATGGAAGGAAAACAGGGAGGGAGCCACATGCACTCAACTCTGAAAGGAAAGAAGAGGAGCAARAATGATACTTTGAGTACATTTGGAACCTTCATCAAAACCCGAAGGAAGAAAAAGGAATATCCAAAGACTACTTACTTACTGAGCCCAAGGAGTAAAAAGCCACCCAAACTCACCAAGCCTACTGTGAAGTTCARCTGCACATTGTTCCCAAGTGAGGCCAACCACACAACACAACCACATTACATCAATGYAACGGGGGCACCCAATGATGTCAACCATACAGTGCATCTGAGTAGAGCCAACCACGAAGGGTTGACAAACCACACACTGACCCCACGACAGTTTAAACCATCAATCACAATTGGGCTTCCCAATGAAAATGGGGACTATGAATATGTTACGAGAGACTATTACAGTGAGGAAACATCRGGTGGTGAATATGAATACCATTATGTGAGCTTTGAAGACCCATACATGACAGACCCAAAAGTGAATATCAAAGAACAACGTAATCCAGATACCATTGCTGGACACTACTTGCGTAGCAAAGGGAATGAGAGGAGATACTACATTGCAGCTGAAGAGGTTTTGTGGGACTATGCAGGATTTAAGAAAAGGTTTGGCTAAATTCTTTGCTTTCGTTTSACACATCATCCTAATACATACTGGGAAAATGTGGTTCAGATGCTGATAAAATTAAGAGCATCTGTTACRTGCGATGTGATTTCCAACATCTCGGTTATAGAATTGTATGGATTTTTCATGGGAGGTAGGGGACCCATTTAGAAATGTTATATAAAGAAATTACTGTAAGAAAGAAAAGCAAAACAACTCATTTTTTTCTTAGCCTCCTTTCATAGATTTACTAGAAACAGTCTTTAAAACAGTAGTTGAAAAACCCACCATAAATGGGTGGGGAGGGGAATTTCCAGTTAGTTTTGTTGTACTTGAATGACCTGTTTTAGTTTCACCTTGAGTTCTTGAATGCTAAAGGAGAGACAGGATAGAGACCCATTTGTACAAAGTCTTTCCAGGAATTTGATGGAATAACTGATCTAATATAGAAAGGACGTGCTTATAAGCAGAAAGAAATGGCAGTTTCAGGCATTAGCAAGAAGTTGTTCTAGTGTCTCAATTCTGTATTCTAAAATTAGATAATAGTATTTTCCAATCTCTCAAGGCTGTGGTAGTAACAAATAYATGAAAGATGTGATTAAATGCACTGGTGATAGAGACTGCCTTACACTTAAAGTAGARATAAAGGTGCATGAATTATTGCATTGTTGTTTGTACAGTCTCTAAAAATCAGAAACTCACTGGATCACCAACCACAAGCCTTAATGATGAAGATTTTTCTTATATTTTAACAGGGAAAATTGCCTCCTATGCCACTCTAAAGAGTACATGTGACTTAAGAGTATCTCCATACTAAAAAATCAGAATTCATATGAATTAAAATCACAGCTAACCCTACAATATGTAAAATTTCTAGTCATTTTTCTTCAAAAARCTGAACTTTTGTGGTCCTTGAAATAAACAAAACCTAAACTGCCTGTTTTGGCACAACWTCAGCTTTTATCACAAGCACCAAAAACAAGAGCAGGAATGCTTTCACTACAGAAAATTCAGCTCCAGGAATATTTTGTTCTTAAAATGGCATTTCCAATTTATTTGATTTTTTTTCACTTTTCCAGTATTTTCCAGGTATATCCRTACCTTATCTTGATCAATATGAGCAGTAATTGCAGAAATGGCAGAAACTTYAGACAGTTTATCTATTTGCTTAAAAAATAAATCGTGATGCTGAGAGTTTTCTCTAGACCTCCCCAGAGAGGTCCATCCTCAGCTGCTGTGAAGGTGCATAATTCCATGGAAATTAAGAACCCACGGTACTCACAGTCTCAGTGTGTAGAAGAGCTGAAAACGACCTTTCCTCATATTAGATGACTAAGAAGGGTTAAGTTTCTATTTCTGCAGAATTGATAATGAGGCAGAGCTTAGAGGGAGCAATGATGTATTTTAACAGAGTAATGGAATTTTGGTGCTTCTGTTTCAGATCTGAAGAATGATTCTGGTACCTAAAAACTTAACTGGTCTTACSAGCTCTATCTTGCACTTATGCAAGACACATATGTGATATAAAATGTGTTTCTGTTAGCTCTCCAGAGGAGGTACATCTGTGAGAGAGTTGGATGTGGGTGGCAGGCCCCTACATGCTGAACTAAGCTCTGATTTAGCTTATTGAGACTAATAGTATAAAAGGAAAATAGAGCTGAGATGGGTTTTCAAAGACTAGTTGGAGTTTTTGTCAGTGACAGTTCACCAAATCTTTCAAGGATTTTGTATGTAACTGCAGTGTTAGAATTACTTRAACGTTGTAGATTAGGATTTTCATTGTGAATTGTCTGATGTGCATGAGCTTGTCTTAAATGTTCCTGCTGTGTTTGAGTATTCAGATTTCATCATCAGAACTGATATTTCTACTTCCACTAKGGGTTTTTTTAATTGGGAATTTTCTTTCAGCACAACAATGAATGACAAAACACGTCAAAATGGAGGCAGCATCAAATATAAGAAAGTGATTTTTCGAAGCTATACAGATAGTACCTTTACAACTCCTCAGGAAGAAAATGAATATGAAGAACACCTTGGCATCCTGGGGCCAGTTATCCGGGCTGAAGTGGATGATGTCATCCTGGTGGGTTACTGTTTTGATATGTGTGCAGTATGTTAGGATTCTTCTGGAGATCTAACAGGGTGACACAGAACTGTTTTGAATATACCAAAAAAAATTGAAAGAAAGCTCTAGAGGAAACACATTTTCAAGGCCAGAAATTGCAATGAGGACATAAGAGCACAGTGGCATGTTTCACTGAAGGGGTGTAAGAAGCCCCTTTCCTCTCCTCTCCACAGTAAATCCATGTCTGTTTTTCTTCTTTATATTTCCCACTGTTAAATACAGTTTATCAAATAACTCAAATTTATCAATTTTTAATCAAATCCTTGTTTATTAAATACTGTTTTAATATAAAAGCAGGCTTAAGCTTAACAATAAATTTTTAAAAGATTTTTTAAACCTAGACATAATTGAAAATACTACTTTTTAGATGAAAARGGGAACTTTTTTAAAGAGATTAGAAAATTTCCTTCCAAGATGAAAATACATCTTTGTCCAAAGAGTATACTTTCTTCTGAAAACTCTTGCTGTAAATGTGTTGGCCAGTTCTCCTGAAAACGAAAAGGATGGAGAGGAACTGTATCTCTAGTGATACAGTAGTATATTTGTTTTAGGAAGCAAATTAATGTAGACTTTTTGCTTCTGTCTGTATCATTCTCCATACAGTCTTCCAAAACAGAGGGATGGACTAGATAGGGCAGAGTTTACGTCAATATGAGTAGTATGCAATAGGAATATATTGAGCTACGTTGAAAAYGTGAGTAAGAAAAGAGAAGAGGCTGTCTGAATTTGGAAATATCATTCTGTAAGGGGAGGTAAATATATAATCTCTAGGATTAAAGAGAAGCACTGGCTTCAGTGAGAGTGATACATGCAGAGGTCTCGTGTTACAATRTGGTTATCTTTTACCCTTCTCTAGTGCAGCCTCACAGAAGAGCAGAAGGAGTAGAAACTCCCAGTCTCACTGTTTGCTCTAAAGAAGTATATCCAGTAGCGAAGACCTGCAATAAAAGTCCTAGGACCCTAGGCTTGGTAGAAGATGGGGCCTTGGACACGTGCTTCATGCTTTCCAATTAACTGCTTGCATCGAAGGGTGTCACTCTCTGAGATCTCAAAGGCTATAGCTGCCAGATTTGCTGTGTACAACTTGGCCTGTAATCATTGTACAAATTGGGACTCTGCTTTAAGATCACTGGAATGTATTATCTGGGGACTCTGTTTTAACCCAAATTCACTGATCAGAATCTACTGCTTCTTTTTCTAGGTTCATTTTAAGAATATGGCATCCAGACCGTATTCCCTTCATGCTCATGGACTCTTCTATGAGAAGTCCTCTGAAGGGAGCATTTACGATGATGAGTCTAGTGCTTGGTTTAAGGAGGATGATGCTATTCAACCAAATAACAGCTATATATATGTATGGTATGCAAACAGGCGATCTGGACCTGTGCAGTCAGGAGCAACTTGTCGGTCCTGGGTCTACTACTCTGACTTAAATATGGTAAGGAAGGCAAAATAGAGGTGGTAGTGTTACTGGGATTGATGTGACTGTGCAGTTCTGGAAAAGTAAGCTGCAGAATGCTTTTTAGATRGCTGTCCTTTCTTTGGGGTCTGATGTTCCCCTGTCTGATATCTAATCTCTTACATTGAGTTAAAAGAGGGAGTAAACCTGCAATTCTTGTAATATGAAAAATTCAAATTAGTGAACTCTTTGGTAGATTAGGCAGGGGAGAGTTAATGGGAAGTCAAACCTTTTCTCTAAGTTTTCAAGACATGATGTATTTCTGCAGAACACTATGGGTTTTAGATCAGGCCCTCAGTTAGCAGTATAGCACAGTCGACAAATTCCCCTCAACAGCCTAGAATTTGAAGTCTAATGTAAAAGCACAGGTTGGATATGCCCTATTCCTCCTAAAAGATAGGAGCAATAACCTGCCTTTCAGGGCGGGGGGGGTGACAATTGATGAACAAATATTGTTTTGCATCTTTCTCTGGTTAATTTGAACTAAGTCAAAAACAGAAGAATAAACAGAGTGGAAAATCAAGGTATTTTGAAGTTTCTGTAACACAAAATCGTAGGTCACTAATCAATTACAATTCTTGAAGACAATTTTAAAACAGCAGATAAAGAAGAGTTTGACAAATCTTTGTTTTTAAATTTGCAACTTTCAAAACAAGACCACACATGAGAGACTACTAAACTAAATAGAAATAGAATGAGAGAGGCAGRACTCATGGATCAAATCTAGGGGGAACTGGGAGGAGATTAGTACAGTGTTAATGTGGGTAATCCAMAAGGGTCCACATGAAGCCAGAGTCTGTAATATGTGATTAATGAGAAGTGGTAGGAATTGTGAATAACGAAGTTAACAAAATCTGCCAATGACAAAATCATTTAGGTTACTCAGGTTAAGGGTAATTGTGAGAAACATCAGAGAGGGTTAACCAAGGTAAGTAAATGAGCAGCATCATAGCAAAAAAAATGTATTTGTGAAAATCTAGATTAGGCAGTTCTATATTAATCCTATTAGTTTAGGAGAGGAATTTGAACATCACAGGCTCTGTGAAGGATTTTCCTCAACATTTAGCTATCGTCAAAAAGAGAAGATTGGGGTGCATAAGAAATAGATTATGGAATAAAACAGAACACTATGGGGCTGTAATATGAATTAGTTGTGCRGCCTCACGTGGAATGCTAAACATACTATTTCAAAGTGGTTATTGCAGAAATTTGGGGAATTCACGAAAGAGCAAATGAAAATGACTTCAGAATGAGGAAAAATGAATGAAAGAATGAGAAAGGAGCAGAGAAGAAACCTGATGTTGGCTAAATTCAGAGACAGGGTCCTTTTTTATCTCTAGCTTGCAGGTAATCTACCCTTAGCAAATCCTCAAATTCAAAAAGCTAAACAAAGGCTCAAAGAAGTAGTTTTATAAGAATGCGAATTCTTGCATTTTGAYGTCTTTTGAGAAATCCACTCACAATATGGATTTACTGTTTTCTAGGAAAAAGATATTCACTCTGGTTTGATTGGGCCAATACTGATATGTCAGAAAGGAACCTTCAATATGTCGAACAACAACAGAACACCGACTCGAGAATTTTTCTTACTTTTTATGGTCTTTGATGAAGACAAAAGCTGGTATTTTGACAAATCTTCTAGAAGGCCTTGTRCTGAGAAGACCCAAGAGATGCAAAAATGCCACAAATTCTATGGTACTTACTCCCTTTTGCCTATTACTCAGTCTATTCGGAGGGTATAGGGAAAAGGCTTGGGGGAATTGGATGAATCTCAGCTCACTGTGTCTTTGAACATACCTAAGTTCTGCACATGAATAAATTATGAAAATTATTAAAAGTTATTATTTGGTGTTATCCATTGTGCCTGTAATCGTCATATTTTATAAGCAGAGACTAGCGCTGGCTGGAAATTTTTCAACAGAATATTTCTCTCTCTCACTCACATGCATCTACCTTTGTACATTAAAAAAAAAAAAAGAAAAAGATTGAGGAAACAAAACACCTCTTTTTTCACAAGAAGCTAATTCCCTGGAAAATGGGAAATTTGTGCAAGAAATTTTAAAATACAATAATAATCTGACAAAACAACTAGTTCTGCTGGAAGACTTTGAAGCAGCTCTAGGACAGCCCTTCTTGTACCTCTSTGTGGGTAGAGATTTTAGCCATGTAGAGTTGAAGTTGAGGAAGTGGCTAAATATTCAAAGTTAACATTTTGTTCTGTTCAGGATAATGGTCAGTGATGAAATTTTCTGAAATCCATCCTATACGTGAGCTGTCTTTGAAAACCTGATGCTTCTGTGTTATAAATCACATGAACAAGTGATCATATATGAAAGTAGTGTTTGRAGAGATGGAATCTGCATTTTTGGAGAAGTGGAGAATCTGCATTTTGAAAATATGATCTATAAAATCAGTTGTTGATCAGAGGTGTCAGTTGTGGCAATATATTTCCTTATTCTCCTACCTGCTGTGTCTTACAAGCAAACTGCTCAAAACATCTGGTGAGGTTCCTATATTATTTGAGCTGATGGTACAACAGACTATTAAGTGTGTAGCACTTTAAACTGACAAAAAATTTTCTCATATACCTTACTTTATTAAATATTTGGCTCATTTTAATAACTGCATTCTAGTACTTTAAAAGAGCTGTTTGTGAACAGTTAATCTTGATAACAACGTTTTTTCCCCCCAGCCATTAATGGGATAACCCACAATTTGCAAGGCTTGAAGATGTATGAAGGTGAGCTAGTCCGATGGCATTTGCTGAATATGGGAGGGCCAAAAGATATTCATGTTGTTCATTTTCATGGACAGACTTTCATAGAACAAGGAGAGCCAAAGCATCAGCTTGGTACATACACACTCCTTCCAGGTAAGTATCAGATTGCAATAAATTTTCTTGGGTGGCCTTTCTAGTCTGTCTTATTTATATCTGTGTAAGGGTAARCAGAAATTGGCTTTGGGCACAATGGGAAAGTGTTTGAGAGCAGTAACAATTAATTTTGTGTATGAYGATCAGAAGGAAAATTCAGGTCTTTGCACGTCATTTAATATTGTGGGAGAGGGGAAATGAAGAGGRATTGTCCTCTAAAACAGGAGATACTGGGTAAAGTTAGGAACAAAACATAAGTACTTGGACAAATGTTCTCCTCTTACATGAGAAGGGATATAAATGGAAGATGAATGTCAGTATAGTCTATAGCACTAACTATACAGCACCACTATATGTAGTAAACTTAATAGTACTGTTCATTACATGGGTACTCAGCACTGTGCTCARTGTGCAGACATCTACTGTTGCATGTATCCAAGGTTGTATAGTTTATAGCAGCAGCAAAGCTTAGGTTTTCATCTGGTTAGGTTTTGATTCCAATCTCTGTCTCCAACTGGAATTTGCTTGTTAAGAAAAGACTGAGATGGTGGTGGCTATTGCTTTGACTGAAATGTGTTGCAGGTTATTTAATTCTTCTAGGTCATGACATAGGATTATCTTTGGTTTAACCTCCAGCCTCACTATCACCAACCTTATGATAGCACTAAACGTCTKTCTTCTATTTTTTCAAGGCTTATTTCGAACAATTGAAATGAAGCCACAGAAACCTGGCTGGTGGCTTTTAGACACTGAAGTGGGGGAATATCAACAAGCAGGAATGCAGGCATCCTATATGGTTGTAGAAAAAGGTACTGAACTAAGGTATTTGTGGCTGGGGKACTCTGGCTATAAAATCATCTCTACCCTTTTAGGATCATTAAAAGAAATTTGGGAAGTTACTTAGAAAAAATCTTAATCAGATTAAAGAAATGAGTTTCCAAGTAGGAAATGATTACTATAATTTAGTCTAGAATAAAAAACATTCAGCCTTTAACATACTGCCTTCAAAGTAGTAATTTTTCTTAGACTGATCAGTGGATTAAACTGTTGAGAGGAATTGCAGAGATTAATTCGGCCTTCTCTGGAAAAAGAGTGGTTGTGTTACAGTATTACGAAGAGTTGTTCTGAGTGTTGTTGTCTTAGAGCTTTCTACCAGACTGTATGTTGGAGTAGCCTTCCTTTTCTTTAATAACAAAATTACTCTGCTGTCTCTAGAATGCAGGATTCCAATGGGGCTAGCAAGTGGAGTTGTACTTGATTCACAAATCAACGCTTCACATCATATAGGTGAGTTAACACTTGTGAAGGTCCAGGCATGCCCCTGAGTATMCTTGGCAAAATACTGGAATTCCAGATTCTTTTGGYATCTCTTGATACGTCTTACAAGATTAGTTCAGCAGTGAATCAACTGTTARATTTAAAAGCTCTCCAGTCCTGCAGGCACAGAATCTGAGCTGTACTAGGAAGCCCTCATCATTATATTCTAACAGTGTCGCAGGTCCTTTGGCAGTAGCACAAGCCTGAGAGTCAGAAGGTCCCCTGTCAGTGGCTTGCTGGATGATCTGGAACAAATTTAGCTCTRTCATTTTATCTTTCAAGTTCCCTTCTTGAAAATCAACACCAAGTGTTCAAAAGGCTTTTGAGATTTGACCTGCCCAAACATGTGGTGTGAGCTGTGAAAGTGCAAAGAATTCTACATGGGCAATAGCAAATAAAGGTGTACAGATTACAAAYACATGCAGAAACACACATCCTTTCCCTTGAAATAACAAACAAATTACTTMTTTTGGAAACCTCATTTCACTATGGATCTAACTTTCTTTCTTTATGTCCTCCCACAGTGTCATGAAGGCTTGAAAGCTGTGTTGTCAAACATTTTCAACATCAGTTGTTAACCTGGAAACCTCCTTATACAGAGGGAAGCTCTCTGCTGTTAATGCAGACCACATTTTGTGTCTGATCCTGCTTGCAGCTAGAACTTGTTTAGAAAACTCCAAAGCCTGGTTGTACTGTAGACAGTACGTTACATAAAAGGCTGTTACTTTATAGTCATTCTTCTGACTATAATTTTTCAAAGTAGCGGCTGACTTTTAGTTGTTGATTGTGTCCAAATTATCCCATGTGATACATTTGGAGTTTCTACGGGGTTTTTTTCAAGACAGATTTGAAAGRAACTGAAGTATTCAATCTCAGCAGCTAGTTACAGCCTTCATTGTTTTCAGCACTCCTATTTACAACCTTGTTCTATTCCTATTTTCTTCTTAGACTATTGGGAACCCAAGTTAGCCAGATTAAACAATTCTGGAAGCTATAATGCTTGGAGCACTGAAATGAAAGAGGATGAACTCCCTTGGATCCAGGTATGGTTGGTGYAATACATGCTAGGCCATTGTTGAGCCTTGGCAATGGCTATACAATCCTGTCTTGGGATTTTCTTGCATCTTGTGTTAGAGTGTCAAGTCTTTCTTGCTCTTGCCAGAAAGACTGCAGGGGAAAACCAGAGATGTAGCAGGTTTGACTTGTGATACGGTAAACTGTCTGCTTCTCTGGAGTAACCCAGTCTATCGGTACTGAGAYCCAGTGGCTGACCAGTTGCCCTCACAGTCTAAGCTGTAACCATTTTGTAGRCAATTGAAGTCATTCCTTCTGCTACTACTTTTCTCTCTCTTTCTAACAATGCATGTTTATGTAAGCTTGTTGTGTGATCATCTGAAATAGTCTAATATCTGAAACATTGCTTCAGATTGAGTTGGGGGAGGTGCTTCTATGTCCAGTTTGACACAGCATAACCTGACATCACAGGCAAATGAAACTCATACAGTTGTGGTTTTAGGCAGTGTATCTTTCAGTCACCTCACTTGCTCCACCTTTTTGTTCCATCAAAATCACCTTTGCATCAGATAATCAATTGTAACTAAATTTAAGGAAGACGTTTCAAAGACAACTAATTTCCTAAAAAGCTCATAAAAATTGGCAGCTGGGAGAGGAAAAAAAGTCAAAGTAGTGGTGCAGCTTAAGTTTAACAGGTAGCCATTACATCTGGCTGATTGCTGACCTGTCAGAATGTGTGTGGCTTGGAAGTGGTCACCATATTGTGCTTCCTCTCACCCAGCAAATAGTTGGTGGACATTGGAAGGAGAGTGAGAAGGTTGAGGGACTCTTGTGTGGAACTGAAAATGATGCTGGGAGGAGAGAGAATTTCATAGAGGACATGGTAGCGAGGAGCTGAGTCCACTACAGGCGAGTGTGCAGAGATGTACRGAGCCTGTACCCAAGAATGAGTCCTGCTGCCGATAGGAACATCTTGCTGTTTTGTTTTTAAGTGCTAAGTGCTTTCATCTGATAGAGCTGGAATTGTGGCTCCTCAGCACCTCAGAATATTATGTCCTGTTTCTCAGGCTAGATATACAAAACCAGAGGCAGCTTATGAAAATAAGGATTGGATTTCTTTAGACTCCTTTCTCCCCCTCTGTAATACGGGAACAGCAGTTCTGCTTAGCACAGGGACACAGATATTTTTGAGGTGTCTTTGTAGTGACATGATGAACACCAAAAATGCTGATGATAGTAAATGCACACACAAATGAAATGAGAGAGAGAGAGACAACATTCTTTYTGACTCTGCCATCTGCCTATATTCCTTCTGAGAGCACTAGTGTTGCAGGTGCCAAAATGCAAAGCTCAATGCTATTGTGTAAACGCCAAAGTATGAAACTGATTTCTCTGTATGATTTTGATTTTGTAAACACACTATTTGCTGTTCCTAGGTGGACTTCCAAAGAGAAGTTCTAATAACTGGGATACAGACACAGGGAGCCAAGCAGCTTTTATGGTCCTTTTATGTCCAGAAGTTCTTTATTGCTTATACCAAAGACAGACGGAAGTGGCTTACCTTCAGAGGAGATAGCTCTGCAGTACAAAAGGTCTGTGCATGCCTTGGATTACAACAACCTAGGTAGCTTCATGGAATGATGCAATGATGTGACAGACAGTTTTATTTTACSTTAAGAAGTAAAGGACAAATTAATGCAGCTTGAGTCTCCAAAAGACATTTAACAATCTAATCAAATTCAGATCAGAAAACAAACTGTAAGGTGAGGAACTTCCTAGACCAGGGTTTAGACTGAGCCTGTGACCTTGGCCATAGAGTCCGAATTTCTAACAAGCATCTCCCCCTGCTTTTATTTCCTAAGCCCATTTCAGCTTTATGAAGCAAGCAACAAGCTGAACTAAAAATTAGGCCCTGCCTCATTTGGAACCAGATCCTTCTTCCTGTTACAGTAGTTGAATTTTAAACTCTCTGAATTGCCTACTGAAAGCCTGTATACTTAAGTATGGTCATTCTGAGAGACTCATTTTATGCCCAAACATGCCACCCCTACCAGTTACAGCTCAGTTCCATTTACCCTGAGATTTCTGAGGTAGAAATCCCAAATCAGAAAACCTGTTGTCATTCGCTCTCTTTTCTGCCTTTTAATTAATATTTTCCTACAGATTCATATAGTGCATAGCAATGGGTCATTTATTTGAACTGAGGCCTTCAGGTGATTCTGGATATGCTAAGATGTAACCATCAAATATTCTAACCTGCTGTGCAGCGTGGGCCACTACATCGCAGTGGATGGGGCTAATGGCAWAAACAAAGACTGTTTTTGGAATAGAGCAGGGCTTTCAGCATCTAAGTTGGTATTGCTTTGAATTAACCATATGTGGATATATTTTTTAAATAGGTTTTTGAAGGTAATTCCAATGCCTATGGGATAAAAGAGAACATTATTGATCCACCTATCATTGCTAGGTATATCCGAGTCTACCCAGCACAGGCCTACAACAGGCCTACTCTTCGCATGGAGCTCCTGGGCTGTGAAGCAGATGGTAAGAATGGGCTGTGGGCTGGTGCTTCCTTCGTGGCTACTTTTGAACTAATATTTTCTCTGAATGCTCTTGGACTATGAAAAAAAAATCAAATGGTGATTTGGGAGAATGTGATGGTTTTCAGATATGTTTTCAGAATTCTCCAGCGCTATGAAAACTGGGCTTCACTGCAATGTGTCACATTGTGCTGCTTCCTCCCCCTACTCCCACAGCACTGATGAGCTGTTGGAGATTTATTGTCTCCAAAGGAACAGGGTTGAAACAACCTAGGTACTTTGGAAAGCCTTACCTGAACAATTGCATGCCTAAGCAATTCATTTGACTGTGTTGCCGAATGTATTTTTAGTACTGTCTGGAAAGAGGAAGTTCCACTTCTGGATGCATATTTATTTTCTTTCCTTCTTTTCTTCTTATTAAATTTTCCTATTAGGTTTTATCTGTCATGTTTTACTAAAAATAAGCAACTCTCATAATGTCCCAATGAAGGAAGACCTGATTTTAATGTAAGACTTGGGAAATGAAGACACCAAGGGGAATGGCTTGAGTTTGATTGCTGAGCATGCCAGCCATTAAGTGAAGCTAAAATTGTGGGTATTCTCAATTCCAGGGCTGTGGCTTAGGCTATGGCTACTCAGATGAACTGGAGATATACGATGGTTCTCTTAACAGGCTGCTCTGTGCCACTTGGAATGGAAAATGGAGAGATCAAGAATACCCAGATAACAGCCTCTTCCACTAAGACAACCTGGTTTARTATTTGGGAGCCTTTCCTTGCTCGTCTCAATCTGAAAGGAAAGATGAACGCCTGGCGAGCCAAGGTAACAACCGAGAAATAAAGAGGGATAAGGAAAAGACAGCTGTTAATAAATCTGTGCAGCCTGTGTGTTCTTGTGCTTCCTGCGCGCCATGTCCTGTACCAAGCATGATAGGATTGCTTTGCAGTTCTTTAGCCATCCTTTGCAGAGAAGCCCGTTCAACTCCTTGCCCCTAGAAGACTTTCTGGACTTCTGATAACAGCAGTGAAATCATATTTGGAGAGCTGGATGGTGTCCTGTGGGCCAGGCCCTGTAGTACTTCCCTACAAGAATAGCTCAATACAAGTTGAATATTTGGCATCAAGGGATTARAGAGACCTTTCTTGGGTTGGTTTGTAGGCAAGCCAACTTAATGGGTGRTATCTGAGGCTGCAGATTCTGCCACTCTTCCACTGGGTGATGTTCAGCAAGGCATGTGAGCTCCTGTGCCTGCAAAATGGAGCTGCGTTTCTTTACAATGCATTTCCTGGAAGCTACTGTTTTATATAAGCATTCAGTACTAGTATTATATATTGCATTACAATCCTGGAGATAAATTTATGTTATTTTTCATTATTTATTGGAAATAAAAGTGAAAATCTTAAGAGGAGACAAAATACCCCATCTACAGTGGAGAAGTTAATTGTGTGGGCCACTGGGAAGTCTGGTGGCTTATGCCTCAGCTTTATTCTTCTGCATTTTTATGACTTTGTTTTGATGCAGTCTTAACTATCTTTCAACAGGAATTTTCACTTATACAAATAAAGACACAGACATGTTTGCTAATATGCCATCTTTTATCAATTGTAGTCAAACAACAACCAACAATGGCTGCAAATTGATCTCCTCACAATTAAGAAGATAACCGCTATTGCTACCCAGGGCACCAAGTCCATGTCTTCTGAAAACTTTGTGAAATCGTATGTTATCCTGTATAGCAACCAAGGCTCCGAGTGGAAATCATATACAGATGATTCAAGCTCAGTGGCAAAGGTATTGTGCTAAATTCAGACAATTCTGTCATTGCTTGGTTTTAGATTCTGAGTGCACTCAAGACCCAGAAGCAGAACAGGGCCAAAAAGACATTCTCACAGGACTTTAAAATGCTAGGGAGCTGTACTGATTTTGCAGTAACAAAAGTGCTCCAAATTTGTAGAGAATGTAGTCAGCTTTGTGATTAAAAGGAACTGACACTATTTGTAAAGGAGGACTTTTAACTTGGATGCACAAAGGATTTCCCAGGATCTGTTTTCAGTTTTTATATGCATGTATGTGTGTGTGTGTGTGTGTGTGTGTACGTGTAAATGAAATTCATATTAATGGACAGTTTTGTTGTAGCAGAGCTGGAGAGCTCTAGATACCCACAGAGCAGACATAGTACTTTGTATTATTGTTACCCATGTCACCCTCTACCAACCTGACCCACAGGGGCTGTCAATACAGGTAAGATAAGGGAGGTCTGGTTTTGTATTCCATCCAAATTGCAATGCCAGGCTTTTTTGATGTGGCTGGAAGCAGAGGCTGTTTAATTCCTTCAGACACTGATACTGCTGGTCTGAACTAGCTTTGACTCAGGAAGTTAGGAAGAGACTGGATTTTATTTAAAATCAGAAATAAGCCAGTCCATTTATCCTGGATGGCTAATGCCACAGTTTGGAACCATTTTAAAAACAAAAAMCAGCCTTTTAAAAACGCTGCCTTTTAACTAATGGTGTCTTTGTGTTTTTCAGGTTTTCACAGGTAATGAAGACAGCAGTGGGCAGGTCAAGCATTTCTTTAACCCACCTATCATGTCCAGGTTTATCCGCATTGTTCCAAGAACATGGTATCATGGTATTGCCCTTCGAGTAGAACTGTTTGGCTGTAATTTTCTTGGGGATCTGGCTATGAAGAGGACTGATGAGTCCAGGAGCTCTTAACCTTTCTGCAGTCATCATGCAGAGCAACAATTTTTTTTTTTTTAACCCTTAAAAAGATCATACTTAATAATTCGGGTGTGTGCTTCATCAAAGGACCTAAATRTTTTGCAAGCAAGAATTGAGAGAAATTTCTTTGTCAGATTTTTTATTTCTATAAATAGATACCTAAGAAAATAGCTTATTTTCTATGGAAAGAAATAGCAGCAGTATTTGAATACCATTTCTTCATCCTAGCTGTAAACAGTCGTCTGTCTTGCTTTTTACTTAAAATTAAGTTCTGAATCCCTGGGGACAGAGCTCTAGCCTTAATCCTGAGTCCTGATTACCCTTGTTTTGTAATGCTTGTGAGGCACAGACGAGGAGTAGAAGGCTACTGGTGAGTGTTTTCCATACATAGGGTTGAGAAGAAAAAAACAGTGAGATACAGAACTGTAGTGCTGCATTCCAGCAACGCCTCAGTAAGAAGGGATTGTAAAGATGGCCTCGCTCCTATGCATCTTCCATCTGCCCTGGGATGGAGGAATAACACATCCCAGGATGTATGTATACATCCTGTATGTATAGAAGGGGTATATGTAACCCCTTCTTGGAGAATATTGGTTCATCTTATTGATTAGATTCTTACATACCAAGTATACCTGAAATGCTATGGATTTACTAGCAATTGATCTTCAGTGCCCTGGCAAAAGGAAGAAGTGTCACCAATACCTTTCTTCTGCTGAAATGAGAAGTGAAGTAATGTAGCCCTGATGATGGTAGGTTGTGGAATGGCAAAGGTAGAAACAAGAATCCAAAACTCCCAACTTTCAGTCCCATACAAATTTCTAGACCATGGAGAGGGGAGAGAGAGCTCCCTAGGAAAGGAAGAAATTGAGAACCAGAGTTGTTCAGTGAGAATACATTCTAGCAGTGGCAGAGGAGGGTAGATGAAACTGGGTAATAAAAACACCTGCATCTTTTTTACTATTTAGCCCTTAAAAGTGTTTTCACTAATGGAGCCACTATTGCACAGAAAATGTATATGGATTTTTCCCAGAATGACTACATCTAGTGGAAATATATACAGCCTTTGAACTTGTCATTCCAGCAGACTTCTAGCTAAGTGTTCAGCAGTACCTTTGGCTTCTGTCCTGTACACTGTTTAATTGCAGTACTTCCGTTTATCACACTAGGAACCCTTTAGCAGAATGGAATACCTGTTTTAATAGTTTGTCTTTGTGCCTTACACAGTGTTTTTTCAGTAGTTTCAATTTTTATATCTTATAAACTGTGTTATAAAATGAAGGTATAGAACAGGAATGAAAGAAATATAAAACTAAATATTTTTCTTTTTCCTTTTTTACTGTGTCACAAACTGTTGTCATTTTTCACTGGAAAATAAAGACAATATTCTGCATGAAAAAAGACAGTATTTTAATTTATATGTTTGCATTGACAATAGTACCTCTTTCACAAAAATTAGTGAAATTTTGCATTATAAACGTAACATTTTCTGATTGATAGTAAATTTCAATGACAAGTAGAATTTCTTTCAGATTGTGAAACTGTATGAATAATTGCTTAATTTTAGAAGATCAGTTGCTTAATGTTTTGTAATGGCACTTAGTCTATTTTTATTTTTGATACAGCCATGAAATCACAATGCGTGTCATATTCACTAACAGAAGAAAAAAATCCAAACTCTGGAGCCAGGTTTTACCCTAGAAAACAAATAGTTAAATACTTGTAAACCTCAGCAGAACCAGGATTTTGTGTGGTCAGTGCTAACCAATTAATGTTTATTAAGGCCATGATCTTAAAAGTTTTAAATAAGTAATTACTTCATCTTGTATGTGTAAAGTTAGACTAATTCATTGCAGGAGCAGGACCCAATACCTCTGCGTCAGTTTTACAAGCTGGAGACTGATGCTACTTGCTAAAGGATAGGATTAGATTTTTTAATAGATGTATTTTACTAAATACAATAGATAAAATTCTATATAAAATTTTCTCTTAAAAAGTATAGGAGAAATTGAGTAGATTTGTTTATAATTTTCCATGATTAATACTTTCATAAAAATGGCATTTGTCAGATATACTATGTATTTTTAATTTACTGGTTTTCCTTTCTTTCTTTCTTTTTTTTTGGGGGGGGCGGTTATGACAAACACAAACAGCAAGCCAGAAGAGGGCTACTACTCAGCAAGGGTAGAAGAAAGTAGAGAGAATAGAAGAACCCTTAGGTATGAGTGGCATTCACTCAAATGTATTCATTTTTAAAGGATGTCTGATATTATTTGAAGGATTTATTGGTTATGAGGAAAGGACTTGCAGAAAGTTGTGATACTGTCCTGGCAAAGGACATAAGGCCATATTTTAGATAAAAAAAAATCAAAGTATTTTTCTATGGGAAAGTGTGAGAAGTCATGTCATTTATGCTTTTAATTATTTAAGTAGTGTAATATCTAGTAATTAAGAAGATCAGAAACATCAAAAACTTCAAACTCAGCCATTTTAAATGCACATATATTCAAAAAGTAAAAAAAAAAAAGAAAAAAAATAATTGGTAACATGGGCTGATGTGAGAGAATATGATTTTCTATGGAAAAGAGTTTGTAACAGTTAAGTTTTTTCTTGAAAGTCCAGGCTATGGCAAACTTACTTGCTTATTGTATGCCTTTTATGTGAAAGCATTTCCACATGCAAATGGAGCGTGAAATTCTTGGTGCATATGTACAGCAAGGAAGATATGGAAGCATATCTGCACTGGATCTGCCAAAGTGAAGGTAAACTTTGTTTAGTGAGCCCTCAGATGACTCGAAAACAAAGAACTCGTCATTCATACAAAGCAGTCAGTTTAGATTGAATCTGCCTAAGCTTTTAGAAATTGTTAGATAAAATGGTCAGACTTACACACCCTTTCACAAAACATGGAATGAAATCCTGTGGATGATGAAGTTATTTGAATAATTCACGTGGCTCTCAAGGGGAGCAAGAATTCCTGCAGTTCTTCCAAACTAAAGAAAAGATGCATTTCACAACGTAATGGTTTAAAAAATACAAAGTGTTTTGAACTGAGGGGAGAATGTGGTACCAAAGTTCAGAGTATTACCATCTTTCTTTACACATAAATCTGAGTGGATGCCTTCACAATGGTCTTTTAATCCAAAATATAAAGATACCTGTTTTTAGCCTTGAAGTAACATAATAATGGGGTTGCTGCACTCTATAGTTGTTTCAGCTTCCAGGAGGCCTTCAAGGGCCCAGCACAGAGCACCCCAATATGGCTGGCTTTGTATGAATTCCCATGCTTTTCTTGCAAGGTGCCAGACCATAACTGTTTCCTTTTGCTTTCCAGAGGTGGTGGCTGTACGACTTCCTTCTGACACTGGCAGTGTCTATGCTGCAGTTGGAAATGGGTGGAAGTATATGCAAATGCAGCTGGGCAGCTCTAAAGTAGTTACTGACAGCAGCAGCATAGTAGTTTTTTCTTCAGACCCTGACGCATTAGCCCAATATTCAGACAGGTTTGTACAGACTGCACTGTAAAGTATAGTTTAAAGCTGACTGAGGCAGGTTCACATACATTGGTAAGCACAACTCTTTCTTCGAAAGTCGATATACCCTCATTTTTTGCTGGTTTTTCTGCTGGCTGTTCTGACACTAGCACCTGTGCTGTAGAGGTAGCTGAACTGAGTCTGAACTAGTTCTCATCTTCACCGAGGTTCCCAAGAGTTTGCAAGTGGGTGGTTCTCTCCACACCACTGGCATAGCAAAGGGTGGTGGAGACACAAAGCTGCATATTATCTATGGATTAAAGTCAATGCAAATCATGGATCTATGTTCCCTCTCCCAGAAGCCTCCTCACATGTGCATTAAAATAGAAGCAAAGGTGAAATATAAGCCCTGGGGCACTTTACATGTTAGAAATGTCGCCAAGTGTGCAGAGCAAAAACAAGGAATTACCAATGTGAAGTGCCAGGAGACCTGTATGAAAAAAACTGTTACACAAGTTGGAATCTGGCCAGGACTCCAGACAAATATTGTGCCCAGTGACGATGCTCTCCCCCATCCTGAAATGGCCAGAAACACTGGTGGTTCGATCAGGATTTTAGGACTGTGCCAAGGGGCAACAGAAGGGTTACAATTTCATGAGCAGTGCTGCTCAGGAGGTATCTTTTATCAGAGGAAAAGGCCTGTGGGAAACATACCTGTCGGAGGAAGGTAAAGGTTGTACTCATGAACGCAGGGGTGCTAGGGAAGACTGTTATAGTATGTTACTACTTAGCACCATAGAAATAAGATGCAACAGTATCCTGAGTGACCAACTGCTGGTTTGTATTAGTGAGTGATTCATTCCACTTGATCATGTTGAATGTTCTTATTGCTCTCAGTCCTACATTCTGTTTGTTTATTCACGCTAGCTGTGCATCATAACTAGTTTATCCACCCACACTCTCCTATCATTGCTGTGCCTTGTTCCCCTTTTATTTGTCACACCCAGTAGTTGCATCATGCTTTAATTACAATAATTTCTTCTGGGCAGGGACTTCATCTTCCTCAATGTTTGTACAGCAAACATTGTTTGTTTCCAAAATGAGACATGGAATCATTCACAGGGTTCCTGGGCACATCTGTGACACCATTCCTGATGGGAACAATACTGTGTTAAGCCCACTGTGACCCAGGTATGTCTAAAACGCATAGACTGATTCAAATTGACCTGTATGCTTCTACATTTAATGACAGTACTGGGTAAGTTTTTCTTTATCTCTACTCAATCCATTGCTTCCTTCTCTTTATAACACCCACTACTGTAGTCTGTGTTAGCACTTCCTGTGAAAATGTGTACATTGGTGTCCCCTATTTGTAGCAGACTTAAGTGACATTTCTAATTTTCTCCCTGCTTAGCTTACTGTAAAATACTTCAAAATCAACATTATGCTGGTAATGGAAATTTATTGTGCTGTACAACATGATGCCTCTTAGACTAAGCATTAATCTGATATCCCATTGAAAGTTATTCCATAAATGAATTCTTCAGCCATGGATGTCTTATTTCTAATAGCTGTGTGCTTCAGCCTGCAATGTGTCAAATGCATAGACTGCTGTGGTATGCTGTGGGTAGTGGCAGTTCTCTACCAGAGGCTCTAGATAGCAACCTGTTACCTAACTGCTTAATTTTGCAGAGAAGGCTACAGTTAGTCCTAAGGCTTCTGCAGGTCTTTTATACAGGGTTCTCTATCAGCTGTGTTCCTGTAAACTGCAGTGCTGCTTTTTTTTTCCCCTCTCTCTCTTCTCTCTACCCCCCTCAGCACAGCTTTCAGGATATACTTGGTTTAGGAGAAAAAGAAATAATAAAACCAAAGATACAGTATCTGAGCAAGGAATGATCCGTGTTAAAGCTTTTGAATTAACCCTTCATTGCTACATAATTTTGTAAGTCTCCCGTTCAGAGCCCCAAAATAATTAAAAGGATCGGTCAGGGGAAGCTAGAAGAGATGGACATCCAAGGTTGCATCCAGTCTTCTGTTGTTACATATAGATGTTATCAATAGGCCTTATTGTAAACTAATCTCATATCATTTCAGAAATAACTTGCTTTATGGTTCTCACTACTCCTGTTGGATCAAATATGCATCATAGTTAACAGAGTCTACCCCCCCAAGTTAATTACAATATCCAAAATCATAAAAACATAGAAGTAATTTGCTGTCTTTTCTCATGTTTGTGTGCCTTTGTTCCATGTGTACTCAGCAAAGGACATATCTATTTTACTCTCTGCTTTTGGCTAGTCTCAGAGTCATTTGTACCATGTTAATGTTAAATACTGGCTTCACAAGAGTATGGGAAGCTCTTACGTTACAGAAACTTTTTTTCCAAACAACAAAGGATGACTTTAAGGGAACTTTTCTTGCACACAGGTCTTACAAATTCCTCCACGTGAACTGCAAGCCAAAACTGGTTAACAGTACCCTTCCCTGGTACATTTTTATGTGAAACCTGTAAGAGTTTATGGTTTGGGTAAGATGTGGCCTTAAAACCTTACTGAGTCTGAGATTGAACTGTGCATTTAGATGAATTGCTTGTGTCTCACACTGAATCAAACACCCTCAGGATGATCCCACCCTAGATTCAGACGAAAGAGATGCTTAGTTCCTAGCACTAAGGAAAGGAGCAACAGGGTCCTGCTGAAGGGCTTGGTATAATTTTTTCTAACAACATGCCAGCAGCAGTTTCTGAGATGGATTTGAAAATGTGGAGAGTTCTGGGCAAGTGCAAATTTCAAGCTTCCTTTGTGCAACAGAGGGGCAGGGAAAACAGGCGCTCAGAAGCACCTGTTCTTGCCTCCCGGCTATGCATAGCCAGATGCCTTCATAGATCTTTTATTTTGCTTCCTCAGGTATTGGCTGCAGCTAGGAGGCACGATACATGATTGCACAGGGGGCAGGTCTGAGCCGTGGTGTGAATTTTCTGTGGCATTAGTCAGCTTGGAGAACAAAGCACAGGTGCAGAGGAGAAGCCACGGCAGCAATAGCAATGGAGTTGTGACTGTGGGAGCGGAGCACGGGGAGAGAGAAAGCAGGTAGGTAGAAAGATGACGTGGGGTAACCTGAGAAGGAGAACAACAAACAGCTTCGAGAAGGGCTGCAAAAACCTTGAGAATAGTCCTGGGCAAAGCTTTTGGAGAATTGCTTTGAATGCAATGTTTTTTTTCTTCTCTTGTCGGACTATTTCTTCTGACAGGATAACAAGGTGAAGTTTTTATTAATCCAAGGAAGTGCTTCCAGCTCTGATCTTGCTACAGGGAAGATTAAAATAAAATAAAATAAAATAAAATAAAATAAATCAGCAACTGGATTAATTTGGGACCAGAGAAGAAAAGAACAAGAACAGCCCGGAAGGCAGAGGATCTCTTTACATTACCTCAGAAGAAAGCCTTGTGCTTCCCCTCAGGGGAAGGGCGGTGATGGGGAGGCTGTGGGGGACCGCGGTGCGTGGCGGCACCTCGGCAGCGGCAGGAGGGGCCTCAGCGCGGCTGTCGGTGAGCGCCGTGACCGTGTCCCCTCCCCTACAACGCGCCGGGGCCGCGGAAGCCAACGGACCGCCCCGCGCCCAAGCGTCCGTTACGGCCCCAGCGCCCCGCCCACCGCCGAGGGGGGTGGGGCGCCCCCGCCCCCGCCCCCGCCCCGCTCGCGCCCCTGCCCCGCTCGCGCCCCGCCGCCACGTGCTTGCCCTCACACCGCCCTCCCCTGGAAGAGGCGGCGGCGCCCAATCAGAGGGCAGCGCGGCGTCCCGCCCCACCAGGCGTCGGCCAATGGCCTTGAAGAGCAGCGCCGCGGCCCGCCGGCTGGAGGTGCCTTTGCGAGGTGGCGGCGGCGGCAGCGGC
>NW_028185894.1:632685-672982 GCF_003343005.1 Rhea americana
TCTCCTCCCCCCTCCCGGTACCGGCCCGTCATGGCGGGGGCGCGGGGGGCCCGGACGGGCGGCGGGCGCTGCTGGGCGCTGCCCACGGCGCTGCTCTGCGCCTACGGCTTCTTCTGCAGCGTGCGGCCCTCCGAGCCCTTCCTCACCCGCTACCTGCTGGGGCCGCACAAGAACCTCACCCAGAGCCAGGTACCGGCGCGGGCGCGCCTGTGCGCACGTATATACGTATGCATGCATTTTAAAATAATTTTTCTCAAGTACCTTGGTGATGGAGGGTTACTGCTGTGTCTTCCCCTTGCAGGTGTTCAACGAGATTTACCCGGTRTGGACCTATTCCTACCTGGTGCTGCTGTTCCCGGTATTCCTGGCCACTGATTACCTCCGATACAAGCCCGTGGTGCTGCTGCAGGGCCTGAGCCTCATCGTGACCTGGTTCATGCTGCTGTATGCCCAGGGGCTGCTAGCCATCCAGTTCCTCGAGTTCTTCTACGGTGTGGGCACTGCCACAGACATTGCCTACTACTCCTACATCTACAGCGTCGTTGACTTGAACTGGTACCAGAAAGTCACCAGTTATTGCCGGAGTGCCACTCTGGTGGGCTACACTGTGGGCTCGGTCTCCGGGCAGGTCCTTGTGTCGGTGGCAGGCTGGTCCCTCTTCAGCTTAAATGTTATCTCCCTAACCTCTGTGTCCATTGCCTTTGGTATGGCCTGGTTTCTGCCGATGCCCCAGAAAAGTCTTTTCTTTCACCATGTCTCAAGTCAGCAGATTAGTAGGGAAATGAAAGTCATGGACTGTAAAAATGGATCTGCTGTCCAAGATCATCCTGACATGCAGAGGATGCCTGGTTGGGAGGATGAGACAAAAGTTCCCTTAAATGAGGAAGAGCAACCATCGCAGAAGCAGGTAAGCTACATCCTGGGTTGAAATAAACAGAAGATGTAATGCTGTTGTGGCTGTTGTATGTACATGTATGTGTGTACACACACACATACATACATACTTGTGTGTGTATATATATATACAAACACACATGTACAACTGTTTTGTGTGTGTGTGTATATGTGTGTGTGTATGTTTTGCAAGTGTTGTGTGAGTTGTTCTGCGAGGCACAGAGTGATGGGGTTTTACGTTATGATTCTGGAAGGAAGCTGCAGTACTCCTTGTGAGATAACACTGGTATATTACAGATGTACAGAATTTAGCTAAGTTCCAGGAAACATCTTTGTGTAATCAGAGTTTAAATACAATCTGCCAGAACACTAGGGGCTAAGCCAGCAGCATCCTGCTTTTGTGGGCTATGTAACTTAGAGTCACTGAGGGCAGTTATATATCCTGTTCATTACAGATACCTGACCACTTCCATGGAAAAAAAGCATACGAGTGCTGTCCTTTCATCAGCGATGGCATGTGTTAGGTCTTGTGATGAGCAAAGCAGCCTCCAGTTTTGAGGCTTGATGCCTGTGCCCAGTTGCTTGATGGGACAGGTCTCTGCCATGTGTCAGCTAGGTAATGTGCATTTATAAGAGCCCAGCATGGCAGGGAGGCTTCAAGGCCCTGGTGGAGGCTCTGATGTTGTTTAGGCTTGGATGGCATTAGCTTGGTCGATAAGAGGGTCCCAAGATGGGTTTGGAAGTGAAGTGTCAAATCAGCTCAAAGAAAATGGAGGAGGTTTGGTGGGGAGAGAGGTCACTGCTGCTCTTTCCTCAGGAGGAAGTTGTGCTGGTTTTGAGAACAAGGCAGAAAGTAGCCACTGCTGTGGGTTTAGCAAACTAAAAGGGAATTCACTTGTAAGCCAGCCGCTTGACTGAAAGAAATGAGGTATTGGTGTGTGTGTGTGTGTGTGTGTGTGTGTGTGTGTGTGTATCTATCTATATTTATTTTAAGACAAAACCAGAGAAATAGATGTGTGTAGGCTGTGCTGTTCCTGTATATGTCAGAGTTGTGGTTTGAATATCCGCATGGGGAGGGGAGAGGGGCTTGGTGCTGGCTGTGTTAGCTGAGGCTAGAGAGGAAGCATCAGGGGTTGCTTTCAGCTTGTGCCTCTTCAAGCTGCAACTGGGAATTCAAAGAATTAACATTCCAGGGAACTAATCCTTTCCCTATCCAGCCTAGTTCTGCAAGACCCAGCTGCTGAGACAGCAGGGAAAAATACTGAATAATAATAATAATAATAATAATAATAATAAAGCATTCTTTATTTTGCTTTGCCTTCCAATGGGAAGAAAAGAAGGATGTTCCAGAGAAGAATCAAGTATTTGTAGCGTAATATTTGAATCGGCGAATTTGAAGGCCTTTTCCCTTGGCCTTTGGCTCAGGGAACACCTCACACAGTCCTAGTCAGAGTGGGGCTATTTTCAGATACTGGCGTCAGTGCTCGAAGGGTACTTTCCTTACCAGGCCTCCTGGTGCCAGCAGTGGAAACAGCATAGCCATTTTCATGATAGCTTGTGAATGCTTTTGGAGATTTTCTGTTTTAAGGGTAGGGATGGCTTTATTGAGGCAATTAAAAGCAGAAGTATCTTGAGCCATAGTGTACTTAACATATTGAGATTAAAACACCTTAAAGCATCTAAAATTCCGTGCCAGTAATGACTAAGGGATTAGTATCAATTATCTGTCCCTCTTTCTTTTGTCTCATTCCCAAACTATGAGAGCAAGGGTGGTTCTAAACTAATGGTGAAAATTTTTAAATAGATGTGAATTTGCTTAGTTCAGTTATAAAAGTATACAGTGTATACTTAGTTTGGTATATAAAAGTTGAAAAGCRTTCAGATGTGATTGTAGTCCTCATTACTAAGGAAATGGTAATCGCACTGTGTGAACCCAAATTAATGGCTATATGAGAAACTGTACTGAAGAAGTATTTCCAGATGGTGGACGGACAAAGGCTTCTTCTGGATCATCAGGCACCTGCTTGTGTAGAACTTGCTGAATCAGTTTTCGCAGCATATATGACAGTTCCCTTCCTTGGTTTTCCTGTACCAAAACCTGCACTTCGTACAAAAACTTCTGTTTGAGAGTTATGTTGCTAATATCACAGAATCAGTAAGGTTGGAAGGGGCCTCTGGAGATCGTCTAGTCCAACCTGCCTTTTATATAAAATAGTGTGTGTTCACACACACACACACGCTCTTACTTTGCCTTCAGCTGATCTCTTTCTATGTGGTTCTGTCAGGCTTTAGAGCAGGGACAACAATCCGAGAGCAGGTATYTTTCTGTTGGAAAGCACTAAAGGGACTGGGTGATATTAAATAAAATAATGATACTCAAATTAGTGACCATTTGAAGGGTGCAGAAGAGGAGTCCAGGGCACAGTAGGCTAAAATCAGTGTTGAAGTCTTACTGGATAGACCTTAAAATGAGATTTATTGCTCGTGGATAATGTTTTTTTTCCAAGGCATGCAATGCATGATTCCCCCAAGAGCCCAAAATTGTCGCAGCTGGTGGATGGAAACTATTCTGAAACTGTACAATGGCACAATATGCAAAAGCTCTGTCCTGTAATTGTGTTAAAAGTTTCCATGCAGGGAAGTCAAGAGAAAATCTTCTACTGGGCTTCAGATGTTTAGTGGGGCTCAGGAGTTCTGCAAAGTCTTATGTGAAGGAACTGCTTTGACTTCCATGAAAAGGGTATGCCTGTCTTCAAAGACTCTGTATGTATGCACATACAGTGACTATAATTAGCAGCTGTAGTTTCAAAGGACAGGTATACTAGTTTTCTCTGCTACTGTTCACATAAAGTGGCTTGGAATATAACTCTAGCAGCTTTTCTGTAAAAGGAAATTTTCACTTTCATTGTAAACCCAGAACACCAGTACTGAGGAAGAAAAWTTGACTTTGAGAAAAGTACTCATTTGGTTTCTTTCATACTCTATCACATTTAGCTGAATTTGGATCAGGACTTAACAAGCAAAAAAAGCATCAGTCATGCTTTTGCCTTTATGAAGTACTGGCTTCTGGTCTTGTTTGCTCAAAATTAATATTATGGTCCATTCTCCTGCATTTCTTCTCTTTGATACCCTTCAGTTGCTCACATGGTGCTTTCAACAACCAGCAGTTGCTGCTGTCTGCTTAAGAGAGCCAAGGATCAAATGGGCCTTGGGGAGCAAACCTAACCCTTCTTTAGCACAGAAAGGGGCTGTCCTGGTTAGAGTAGAGATCAGCTGCTAGAACAGTGTGATGGGGAAGCTTTTTATTCAGTACTGTCTGGAGGTTTGTGACCAAAAATGGTAATGTCACCAATTAGCAATCAGTTCACTTAAAATGAGCAATGTGAAGTATATATAAGCAGAGACTAACATTCCTCCCTGTTCCCTCTCTAATCTATGCAGGAGCAGAAAGTAGACATTTTAAAAGTGCTCAGTGACCTCTGGCAGGACTTTCTGCAGTGCTATTCCTCCCGAACCATGCTCTGCTGGTCCGTGTGGTGGGCACTATCAACCTGCGGCTACTTCCAGGTCATCAACTATGCTCAGGGCCTGTGGGAGATGGTGCTGCCTTCCCACAACTCAGAGCTCTACAATGGTGGTGTGGAGGCGGTCTCAACGCTGCTAGGTAAGCTGCTGACATAGCTCCTGCTTTGCTCCGCGATGGCTGATAAATGCCTCATGTCCCTCAAAATCACCAGAGCAAGAATTTGGAAGCATCTTGCATTTCCCAGCATACACAGCATTGGAGATCTCTTGTGTAGGACAGTGCTAAGTGATGTTGCTTTGGGGTGAGTCTCCTGTGAGGTACACAAGTGTTCAGTACTAAGTTTGCTGTGTGCTGTGCTGATTCTTGTAATCCAGTATGTAGGTGTTTAAAGGAGCCTCACAAGTCAATCTTCTTTCTGAAATATTTGACAGAAGATTGCAGATACATGGCTGACTGTATGTTCTTGGTTGTTAATGTGACTGTTGGCCTAAAACAGTAGGGGTAGTACCTGTTTTAACCACTGATAGTCAGAGTGAGAGTCCTACCTGTTTGTTGTTGGGGTTTTTTGGGAGGGGTGGGGCAGAGGTGGAAGGCGTTAGTGTTTGCTTCCTTCCCCTGGAAGTGTAGGGAATGTGCGAGTTTCCTGTGCATACTCAGCATGCAGTGAGCCATCACGTAGTCATTTCAGTTATTAAGCAGAAAAGCTATTAAGATGAAAGAAGTCACTTGACTTGAAAGGGCCAAGTAGGTCAGTCAATACAAACATCTTGCTTATTAAGTTGTTTAATACTGTTCCATTATCAGAATGAGGACAATACTTTTCTAATATTGCTAACATATCCTTTCAGAGGTTCCTTAGGTGATGTTGCAATATATTCCTTTTTTTCTGATGGATTAATTGTTCCACCCTCTGCAGGGGGCCTCATTTATTTTGAGGGGGAAGAGGGCAGCAGAAACAAAGGTATACAAATAATGAAGGCCTAATGCTTGCTTAAATGTGCTCAGCTTCCAGTTGGAATTCAGTGGGARCCGTGGCAGCTTTGTAGGTCTGGAAACTGGTCTAGCACCTGTTGTTAGTTTGACTCGAAACTGTCAGAGATTTGATTCTTAAGGCTTTGACTGTTAGTCATTAAGCTTAGTGTGCCAAAGAAGATGGTTTATGTGGTTRTATTCTATTCCTCTGTTCTCCTGTGATGCTGTGGCTCTTATTTCTTTTCTGATTTGGTTTCCTCTGATGCCCTGCCTTGGTCCTAGGAAAAAGAATCAGTACTAAGTGAAAGAAGGCACCAATTCTAGTCATCATCTCTGCCCAATAACTGTGATTCTCTGTTACTGAGACAATCCTATTTCATAAAAAATATATATATTATGTGCTTTTTATGTTAAAACTCTTTTCCAAAGCCTGTAGGCACAGGACCTATTTGAAGAAAAGGTGATTGGCTCTATATTCAGGCAAACTTGAGGCTTTTCTTCTTTCCAGTCCTGATGGTTTTCTCCAACATCATTTTCATAAATGGCTGAATCATATCAGGTGAAGTTTTCTGAAAGCAGATTAACCTCTGTCCCTGAACTGCTCAAAAGACAGACATAAAAAAAATCCTTCAACTTGACACAGATTCAGACAAGCGAAGTTTAGTAAAATAATCCCAACTAAAAGCCTGAAATCTCTTGCAGGACTGTAAGGAACCTCTTAAGGATGGGAATCCACTGACCTGACTTACTGGGTACTAGAGCAAATGTAACTTCTTCCAATTTCCAGCCTAAACTTATTCATGACCAAATCATTTACCTTCTCATACAAAAGTGTTTGTTTATTTAGTTTTGTGCTAAATGGTCTCTCTTTAGCCTCTCTGTAAGCAGCCATTCTTTGCTCTGGGCCAAAGAAGCCAAGCTCTTCTACTCTTTAAGATGAGTGASTGAACTGCAGTAAGTATTTTCAAATGAGGCCTCAGACTTGTAGGACAGCATCTCTTCTCACTTTACTGGAAATACCTTTCCTGGTGCATCCCAGGTCTCATTTGCCATTTTYACATCTCATAATCATTCTGTGGTCAGCAATGAGCAATAGCTTCATAAAAGATGATATTGCCAGACCTGCTTGTACATGTGCTGAATTGCAGAAGGGGTGTTTCATGTGGCCATCAACTTTCTGTCACAGAATAGTTGACGTTGGAAGAGAGATCATCTGGTCCAATCGTCCTGCTCAAGCAGGGTCAGCTAGAACAGATTGTCCAGGACCACATCCATTTGGGTTTTCCATATCTTCAAGGATGGAGACTACGCAGACTCTCTGGTCAACCCGTTCCAGTGTTCAGGCAAGGAATCACAGAATCACACCCTCACAGAGAAGTGTTTTCTTATGTTCAGATGGTCCTGGGCAAGATGAATATTCTTTCTAGTGAGGCCAGTTGACTATTTAGAAGAACCTCTCCAGCTTCTTGGCAATGCTCAACTTTAAGGTTGAGGTGTGAAACCACTGAACTGGCTCTGGATGTCTAATTGCAGGGCACAGATTATGTATGTTTTGACAAATAGGTGTTGGGCTGGTACAGCCTTGAAACATAGGAGGAATACAACTTCATTAATTGCCACTAAATCCCAGAAAGTGAGATGATGAATACCTTTCTTCCTGAACTTCTGAATTGCTTGGACAAAGGAAGGGAGACTCTAGGGACTTAGCATCTTTCTACATCTCAGGGTTTTGCTACTAGGGAAGCCAGTCTTTCAAAGTGGAAAGTGTCAGTTGGATAATGTCACAGCAGGTATTGGAAAGAGCTGTTTAGGAGGGAAAAATAAAGTCCTTTTCCTTGCCATAGCCATGTTCTTTGTTAGTCTGCAAGACTGATGTGAGGGCTATCAGGTTTGCAAGCTTGTACACACTGATGGTACCTAGGGAGTCTTCATGTGCCTGAAGGCTTTCTAAGCTAGGTCAGCTGAGGGTTACAAAGAGCCTAGATGCCGCACTGTAGCGCTTCTGTACAATGGTCAAATGCTTAATACAATCCCATTTTTTCAGAGCTCTCCAGTAAACCTCCCTTTGTCAGTATGTTGTTTGTCTGGATTGCTGTGTACAGCAGCATTGTTATGCTATTGGTYGTATTTGGCTTGTTTGCAGAACAAGGCCTTTTTTGAGCAGGAATTTTCGTGTAATGTGATAYGTATTTGAGCTTCTCAGTGGTTACAGTTGTGATTGGTGCATGTAATCACCACTCTGCTGGTTGTGTGAAATAACTTTTTTTTTCCCCCATCTTGTGATCTGTCATCATCCTGCCTCCTCCATGTTTTTTTTAAGCCAGCAGAATTTAGAAACCTGTTGTAAAAGATTGTTCGTGTACAATCAACACTGATGGAAGGTTGTGGGAAGGGACGCAGGGATCCCCTTACAGTAGCTTGCAGCTAAGGTGCTTCCTAGGAGATATAGGTTTGAGCTCCTGCTCTCATTCTTGTAGACCAGTACAAAGATGACACTAAACTCAACTTTTGTGCTTCCTAAGTTGAACCTCTAACCGCTGTGTATCAGAGTGGACATTTTCCTTCCCACCCCACCCCCTCCAGTGAACATAGACCCTGAAATACTACAAAATCATTAGCATTGTTTGGTTTTGTTTCATTTATTTTAAATCAGAGTTTCCATTTCTGTGTAGCCCAATTGACAGTATTTCTACAGTCAAATACAGAAAACTGGGCAGCAGCAGTCTGAGTTATGGGGCTGTAGTGCTTATGAAGCTAGGGAGGAGCTTTTTATTATTTTTTTCCTCCCTCCTCTTCCTTTCTAATAAAAGTGAATGGGAGTTTACAGGCTTCCAGTTGAGGGAGRTCAGGTCAGGAAGGAGAACCTCTAAGGTATACATACACATGAATGACCTCCACTTCACTCATGGTTACCTGTTAGGCTCTGTACAGACTAATCCACAGTCTCTGAATCACTTTGAACAGCTAACAGTTATGTTTTTCCTTTTTTCTCACAGGAGCTGTTTCAGTGGTTGTTGTGGGTCATATAAAAACATCCTGGGCGACATGGGGTGAAGTGGCACTTGCTCTGTTCTCCTTTCTTATTGCTGCTGCTGTATATATCATGGACACTGTTCGTAACATCTGGGTGTGCTATGCATCGTATGTTGTCTTCAGAATTATCTACATGCTGCTGATCACAATAGCAACGTGAGTACTTTTTGAGTGAGTAATGTAAATTACTTTCAAAACTACAGTTGTTGTGAAAGCTGGCATTTTTTTTCCATGTAGGTAAGGTCTTGCCCACTGGGAATCAGGAAATCTGTTACAAGGGGGGGGGGCTAAGCTGCTGTGTTGTGATTCAGTTTGGAAACTGAGGTACTGAGAAATTTTTCTACTGGTGGCCTGCCCAAGATCAAAAGTCTCATGACCCTTAAGTAGCTGTCTCTAAATACTAGATAGCACTGCCTTTCAGGGAAGTGTGGTGTGTTGTTTGGTTGTTTTTTTGTAAACATGGTTTGAGTGAAGTGTTAGCTAATGAGAAGAGGACATTGTAATAGAGGGTCATTTTCCCTTGAGCTCTAGTGAGGAAAACTTCTTTAATGACACTTTTCCTTTTGGGAAGGAAAGTGCAGCTGTTGCTCAGCCACACACACAATTGCTACATGATAGCTCAAGCACAATGTAAGGGGAGATGCTGAAGCTGGTAACTGTGCAGGGAGTTGTGGTCAGAAGGATGCAGGAGGTTATGGACCACACCGTGTTAGGCTTCAAGATTGCCAACAGCTCTCTGAGATTTGGAGAGTGTTGTATCTTCTCTGGGTGACCAGGCCTTTTGCAACTGCACCAGACAAGGAGGCTGCTTCAGTAAGACTGCAGCCCACAGAGCTCCCAAAGTTTTTGCAGTCTTTTGGGTGTTCCTGTAGATCTCTTCTAGTCTTTGTGCTAGTGTGCTGTGTTTCTGCTTGGCAAAGTATGGTCAGTGCAAGGTAATCTAATAGTGGAAAATACCGGACAACTCTTTAGGATGCATAATCTTCTCATCTAATGCCTTGTCCAGAGAAGTTCCTCCTATTCCTGCATTTCCCTGCTTCTTCTCAATATTTGTTTCTGATCCTCCCTTTCTTTCCAGGTTCCAGATTGCTACAAATCTCAGTGTGGAGCGGTATGCCCTGGTATTTGGAGTCAATACTTTCATTGCRTTAGCACTTCAGACTCTGCTCACCTTGATTGTTGTGGATGCTAGTGGGCTTGGGTTAGACATCTTCACCCAGGTATAGTAGTCTGTCTTATCTTTACCAACAGGAGGAAGGAAAGTGAATCAAGCTATAAAGCTTCTCAACTACCTATTTTCTGGGTCAAGGGTTTGACAGAGAGGTGCTCACTGACTTTGGTATACTTTGGGTGTGTATGTGTATATATTTTTATATATATATATATAAAATGTGGTCCTTTAGAAGAGGAAGGGAGCTTGTGTGTTAGCCCTCAAACAGATTTGGCATGTTTTATTCAGCCATTCTGAATTCTCTCCTCCATGGAGAAGTCAGGGATGGATACTCAGCTTGCATTATCAACTTCAGGACTTGATTTGTAGTCATGATCTGTGGGGATCATTATCCAATTGTCATTTCTAAATGCCATTATCCTGCAGCCATATGCGAGATCCATGAATCTGGAAACTGAACTGTTATCTAACATTGGTCATCAGAGCTGGTAAACTTGGTAATAAAGGCAGACAGTAGACTGGGAGCAGCATTTCATTTGGCAATCCCATAACTTGTGAGGGGCTGTCTAGTTTTCTACATATGAGGATTGCTGTAAAAAGAGTAGAAAATCTCTTCTGGTTTTTAACCACAGATTTGTTTGTTTTTTTTCTCTGCAGTTCATGATTTATGCCTCTTACTTTGCGGCCATCTCTCTGCTGTTCTTGGGAAGTGGTATCTACAGTATCATAAGGACTTACAGAAGACAAGAACAGGTTCAAAGCAGATCTCCTGAAAGCCATTAGTGCACCAAGTAAAGACTCACAGCAAGAATGTATAAAGTGATAGGTTTGTTTTAATCTCTGCCTTTACTTCCCAAGGCGGTCACCTTAACTGTATTTGATCTATATTTATACTATATTAGTATCACATTTTAGAATGTATATGTATGTATATGTTCTTACATAAGTAAGAACAAATATCACCTTTCTAAAACTTCTTTTGTTCTTCTGTTGCCTGTATGGGAAGTGCAGCAGAGAACTTTAAACCATTTCAAAAAGCAAAAGCCTTGAAGTTTTCGTTTAAGCTTGGAGATGCCATCAGAAAGGCACTTCACCATTATCTGGTCAGCTGCTGCTGTTCTTTCTGTTACTGAGATGCTGCTGCAGGGTGGAAGCAAGGGTGCACTCRTAGGCCTCTCTGCAGAGAGCCCCAGGCCTGGGATAGGGATGGCCTTAAGTCTGTGCTGTGCAGTGTGGCTTTTGTTGTGCCTGCCCTGTGCTGGTGGATGCACTTTTTTGAGGGTTAATACGCTTTTGAGACATACACTTAATGTCTTTGCATATGCACATATATCCTTTAATTGCTTGTACTATTTCCACTGTTCCTGCCTGCCATTCCTACAGCCAGAGTTTTACTATAGTTGATCGTGGTACTTTCTCCTGAAAACTTAACTTGGGGTGAATTGTGATGCTGGTGAATGTGTTATCAGCAATGATGCTTGTCTTACGAAGGCCCATGCTCAAGGGACTGTAAAGCTGGAGGGGAGGCGTAGAGGGGGTCTAACTAGATAAAATGTTAACCCCAGGACCCTTGGCTGTCCTTGCCTTTGTCCTTTGAAACTCCAGATTCCAGCAGTCATAGGAGTCACTGACACACAACTCTTGAGACTGGGCTGTTGCAGTGAGATGGTGGATGTGAATGTAGCATGGAGAAGGAACGTGCAGGATTTTAACCTGTTCTTKTATAACCTTGGAGAATTATGACTGTGGTGACTGAACAGACACTGGTTGTTATTGTAATTATCAGGATAAATGCCTGAAGTTTTTCAAAATGCTTATTTCCTGATCTGTCGCTTCTTTGCCTTTTAAAATGCTTTGATTCTTCCGTTGGATTTCTGTCTGCTAGCTCTACCTCTCCTTTTCACCTAAAGAGAAAAATGGATGTGCAGGGAGTTTTTGTTTCTTGTTTTTTTTGTTTTTTTGTTTTTTTTTTGTTTTTTTTTGTTTTGTTTTTTTTTCTTTATTTTCAGTCAGAGCAACATGGGATTTGCCTTATACCTGTTTTTAAGAATAACTTTTTTTTTTCACCAAATGACTTGAGCCCTGGGAAGGAGTTGTTCTGAGCTTTGGCACTTGGTTACCTGGGCACCATAACCTGCACAGCAAGAGATATCCATAGTATACTGTGGGTTGGCTTAGATTGTCCCTGCTGCTGTGCAGCTCATGGTGATTTTAAATGTGCAGGAGAAATGGCATGGGAGAAGATGCTATGCAGTGTGCTTCCCCTCCATGCTGTTTCTCTGTGTCAGTGGTTAGAGTTTATTCCAGTCAGAGCCTGAACAAGCAGCTTTGGTTTCTTTAATGCTGTGGTGGTTTCACAGCACCTGGGCTGGAAAGACTTTCCTCTCCTGGCTGGGACARGTAATTTTTATCATATATGTGAGCCCCAGGCTTTACTGCATGAGGTGAATGACTAATCAGTTTGGGATGTGCTATAGGGGGTCCATGGAGTCCTTCAGGCTGGCTGCTCAAAGGAACACACTCCCCAAAACCTCACTGTTTGCAGCCTGGCTTGTAAAATGTCTTGGRGCTCAACTGTGTTGGCATTTATACGTGTAAAATTAACCGCCTTATCCTGAAACAGAAACTTGAAACCACACATGTATATATTGCTTTCTTCACCATTAAAAAAAAAATCTGAAGCAGTGAAACACTAGCTGATAAGCTGTCCTGGGAAAAGGATAACAAGTGCATGTCCTGTTCATTGGGTTTCTTGGCCTGATGACAGTTGCAACAAGGGGTGAGGAGCGGGTGTGTGGCACTTATGTCAAAGAAGCTGCTCAATTTTAATCACTTTTTTTTCGCACAGAAGACACTTTTGGGGAACAACCCAGTCTTTTAAAAGCAAATTAGAAACTAACTAATGAATTTAGCAATAACAGAATGGTGTTTCTACCAAAGTCATGAAATTATGGCAACTGTAGTATGGCAACTACACTGTATATGTATTCAAACTTATTAATGTATGGAAGCTAAACCTTGAAGTTGTTTAGGTTCCTATGTTGCACTGTTGCTGTGGTGATGAGTTGACTGTAGAGCCTGACTGGACCTATATGCAGAATGATTTGATGCATATTAAGTACTGCAAACACTGATATTGTTCATAGGACCCCTTCAGTTTGGTTCTGATTGAATRATTATTTTTGTTAAATAAAAGTATTTTGAGATTTCTTCTGTGGCCAGTGTTTATTTTTGTATTTTGATACCTTGCTAATCCAGAGCACTGCTGCTGCAGGTAAGTAACACAGCTGGTTCTAAGCGTCATTGTTACATAAAGGAAAAATACAGGAACATTAAATCATGCAAAAAGGAATGTTTTGTGTAGTTTTGCAGAACTCTGTTGAAGTCTTGTCTTGCACCTGGTATTAAAGATCCCTAATTGCTGAGTAGTTCAAAAATACCAGTGGTAGTTCCAGTCCAGGCCAACCAAGCAGTGGAGAAAGTAAATCCCTAGTGCAGGTTAACCCTGACCMGTAGACACAGATGCATCCATCTCCTTAATGGACACTAAGGGAAAGCAGATGTCAGATTAGAAGATGGATCACGAATGCCAGTTCATGGGCAAGCTGTCCCTATTCCAGCCCATAACCATTAATGGGTTCTACATGTTCTAATTCTACGTGTAATAAATCTAAGTAAGGTCTGTGCTTCTATTGTATCAGTCAATGGATGAGTAAAGTTTCCTCTCTTCTCCCCTCAAAAAAGAAGCGCCTCATGCAATCTGCAAGAAAATATGGGAAGAACATTACAGATGTGAAGAACATTTTAAATTGAAATTGGGAGCTATGGCTGTCTGAGTAAGAAGGGATGAAACTTCAGTGACATGGAGATAGTAGCCAGGTGCATGGGACTGCATAAAGTAGTCTTGGGGGTGTCTTCACCTGGAAATAGAGTGAGTTCTCAAAAGCCAGCAGTACACAAACAGTGCTATCTATCAGCATTTTCTAAATATGCTATTGCCTGAAGGAACTACTTAATGAACACACAAGCAAAACTACACTCCATCTACCAAAATTTGCAGCTTTATTTGCATCCTGTCTCAGAAATAAAATACATACTCCCATATTTGCGCATGGAACAATTGCAGATGACAAATGCTCCTTCTACAGAGGAGATGGGGGGATTGTCTCTTGATAACAAATATCAACAACTATGGAAAATGTAAGTTAGTGGGAAAGGGATTGTCAATATATATATATATTTTTTTTAAGGCACCTGAACCCACCATTATTTCTCCCTCACACTCCCACTCTCACCTCAGAAAACCAGAATAGGGCAGTTGCTCTTTCTTCTGCCAGTTGAAGAATTATCCTTAATTGGGGACTCTTATCTGATTTGCTGAGTGCTACTGCCATCCAGGGGCTTTTTGACTGTGCAAGGGATTAAAGTCTATATATAAAGCAGGAAGGTAACTGCTAGCTACAAGAGATGTAGCATTACTATTTAAGATGGACACAGGCATTTGATCTCTCTGGTGCTGATGAAAGGTGCTGTGTCGAGAATCCTGAGACTACTCTTGTCAGTAAGCAAAGCAGGTCCCTGTGAACCGTGGTGCTTCTCCTTGCTCCTCCCATCGCATGCTTCCATGTGGTCAAGCAACGGCATACAGCAAGAGCTGAAAAAGGAGGCACAGCTACTGTCAAGCAGCTTAACTCCTGCAATAGAGATACAGCACGCAACATGTTTTGATGGAGATGAGGTAAATGGAATGTGCGGCAGGGATGCRTCCCTGGGATGCTGCAGCTGTTTCTGGGCTCCAGTAAATGTTGGGGGCTACTCAAGGTAAGTATTACAGCTGGATTCATGTATACTGCTCCAGACTACCATAGTGCTGGTAAAACTTGGCATGGTTCTTGAACTTTATTATAGGATCTTTATTAGGGAGAGAGGCCAGGTGCTAGACTTAACTCTGTCCAAAAAGTAATAAATTTTAAGACCTGGAGGCTGCTGCAGGGTTCACCACCCACTGTTGGATTCCAGGGCTACTGCAGGATTACAGCTGGGCTAACYTCTGGCTGTGTGTGGGTGTGAAACAACCAGCTGTGCCGTTGGGTGTAAAGGATGGGGTCAGTATGGAAGTAATTGCTTTTTCTTTAGGAGCATGACTGTAGCTAAGTACAAGGAAGGAGAGGGATTTTGGTTACAGAATGTGGCAGGGTATGGAAAACACTGGGTATTATACYTAGCTGTTCTTGACATCAGTCATCAGTCATCATGGGAAGGCAGGCAGGTTCCTGGCACGGTGTGCTAAGCTGATACAGGGACAGGCAGGTGCTCACCTGCTGGGAATACTGCAGTTTCCCTGTGCCTGGCTACTTTGTATGCCTATCAGCAAATCTCTCGGACCATTTCTGCCTCTGTTTTGATGTGAGTAAAACAGGCCATTTCCTACAAAACATACAAAAGGCGTTAAGGTGCTACCCTGAAAGTGTTATGCAGCCTCTACCTGTGAAATGTATTTGCTCAGCATAAATCAGTGCTCTGTAAACACAGTAGCTGATTAATGACACAGAAAAGAGCAAGCAACATATTAGAGCCTATCCCTGGAGTCTCTTTGCTCAGCTATAGTTTTCATTGTGTTTGTTCTCCACAACTGATTTTGTGCAACTCTCTCACAGACAGGAACATTGGAAATGCTAGATTTAACATTATAACGGTTAACACAGTCATGCATTTAGATTGATCTGAAAATATAATGAAATTATTATCAATATGCATTATAGCTTGATCTTTCAGCAATTGGGTCCGATTCTCATGTTATAAGGAAGTGGAATTTATTACAAGTGGAATAGAGCACCTGTTTTGAATGAAATGGTAGGTAGTGGCTTGTGAAATGAAACAGGGTCTTACGGTAAAAGAGAACTGGGGACTGCACCAAAGCCTTCAGCTTGTTTTAGTCTGCTATGAACCTGGCAAAGCTCTCTGTCTGTGAGAGTTAGAAAATCAGAATTTTGGTGTTTAGTCTTCAAGCATGTGATAAATATATGACCTTGGGCACGGTCCGTGGTGGAGCCATTGCCTGCAGGTGTAGCACTATCTCAGGGGCATATCCAAGGGAGCCCTTCCTGCTYCCCCAAAACAGCGCCGAGAGCCTGTTTCTCCCCCTCGACGTGGGGTTAGAAGAAACCCCAAGGTCAGGGAGACCAGACTGCAGCTGTTACAGGCCACCCCATGACAGAGCCCCTCACAAAGCAGAGCCCCTGCTGAGCTGCGGCTGGAAACGGTTTCGTTATTTGCCCCTTACTACTTTGAATGAAAGGTTAATTCTAGCCTCGCTGCTTGGAGAGTTTGAAAGCCTCCCTTCATGCCCACACTAAATTTCTTCATGGCTGGTTTCTGCCCACGTTTTCTTCAGTTAACATTAACTCTGTAGCGGGGTGGGTGCTCTGCAGAAAAACTGCATTTTTTGTGCAGTAGGAGCCTTTCACAAGCGATCAGGCGGCTTAGCCTGCTGTTCAAATGCCACTTTATCTCTGTTAAAAACAGGTGGCAGAGCTCTGTGCCCTTCGCCAGCCTCACGGGAGCTTAGCAACAACAGCTCCCGCCKCACGCCTCTGATAACCCCTTTCATGTAAAGGGCTTTGGGTCCATAACGAGCTTTCTACATGCTTCATGGCTCATTTACTTGCCGTGCAACCCCTTTTCGGGCCAGCTAATCACAGAGGCACTGTGTTTAAAACCTCTGGGGTTTATTTGATTTTTGTTTCGTTGTTTTTCTCCCCCTAGACGGGTCTTTGATGTAAACCCCTCACTCGCTCGCTGTAAGTATATGGCCTTTCTGTTTGACTTCCAGTTGTCATCCATACGTCAGCTCCTTGAACTGGGACGGTTACTTATTTATTTTTACATTTCAAAGTTCTGAAAGTGATATGTGATTAATGCAGAGGGGCATGTCCTTGGGGGGGGGGGAGGAGAGCGCATCTTACTAATGAAAGCGCGTTTTGACACGCATAGCTTTGAGCTCATCAGCTCCAACCTGCTCAGATTGCTTATTATCACTCAAGGAATGAATAATACAACACAAAAACTAGTGGCGCTCAAGCTGTGACATGAAACGCTGCCAGTGCCAAACAGATGCATAATTTAATACTATCGAAACATGCTTGTCTAGGCACRAAAAACCCTCTTTTAAATCACTGGTAGTAATCCTGAATGCATGCTTGTGTGACAGTGGCGGTAGAGAGGACCGCAGTTACGGGTGCTGCCCTTAGGGTTTTTTCTGTTTCGTTTTWCTTAATTTCCAAATATTAAGTACCCTTGAGCTCCGAGGAAAGTGTTTAATGCGGGCGGGGGGGAGGGGGGGGGGGGAGAGGAAAGTCTTCAAAAACACCGTTCCTTGTAAAGTAACCTCAGAGGTGAAGACAGGAGATAAAGAGCCGCGTCGAGCCACGGCGCCGCGACTGCGCGCCCGCTTTGCCGGGGATGGCAGCGCGGCGCCGCTGCCAACGGTCGGCGGGCCCCGCCCCGCCGCTGAGGCCCGTCTCCACGGCAACGGGGCAGCGCCGCCCCGCGAGAGCGCCAGGGCCGCTGTTACCTAGGCGACGGCGGCAGGGAAAGGCGGCGGGCGGCGGAGGGCAGTTTGGCCTTCGGGGACCGCCGTCGGCGATGACCGTTGCTGCGCGAAGGTGAGCCGGCCGGGGGAGGAGGGAGGGGAGGCTGGTCCCCGCTGTTGCCATGGCGACGCCGCCGGGCCGCGCCGGTTTCTGGCGTCGCGTGTGGCGCGGTTTTATGCGAAGCGCAGCTGCGTGGGCTTTCGCGTGGGCACCGTAACCGTGAGAGAGCCGTGTGACGCGCCTGACAGCTTACGGGCCCTTGGCTTGCAAGGGTTTACACGAGCAGAAGCAGCTGCCGTTGGCCAGCACCGGTCTGGAAACCGGCGGCTGGGGAGTACTTGTAGATCGTCGTTCTGCGTTGGAGCTGAGGCCCTGAGGCACAGGTGTATGCTCCTCGCAGTAAAATTGCACGGTTTGGGTGTTTATATATTTGTAAAATTTTATATATATATATATATATAAAATTTTATATATGTATTTTTATAAAATTTTATATATGTATTTATATATATATATTTGTACAAAGAGACAAAGTTGTAAATGCCAGTGACAGTATCCATGGGGTTTTTATAGTAACTCTGCCTAGCCTGTGCATGGATATAACCACGTGAATGTGTTACTAGCTTTGCAGAAGAATTTGTAGTCACAGCATATGTCTCCCCTCCCCACCTGCTCCCCCCAAAATTAAATATAAGTGGATAAAAATGAAAACTTAAGTTTAGGGTACCTTTGGTTCCCATTATTAAAGTTCAAGCACTTTCYTGTGTAAGAACATGAATAGAAGAGGAGATGATTCAGGGTCTTATGGATGAAGGTCCTTAAACCAAAAATACCTGCTCAGCCATGATTATTTTACAACAGAAGAGACTGCTGTCCTTTATTACATGTATTATAAATGAATTGTGTTCAGTAGTTGTGCAGAGTGKCTCATACTGGCATGAACCTGTTTCATTAAAAGCCAGTTCAGCTTTGTAGGGTGCTGAATGTAATCGCTTCCCATAATTAGAACTAAGGCAAGGAGGARTGTCTCTTTTGTGTTGAGTATGTGGTGGAGCAAAGTAATCTCCATTTAGAACCTAGGTAGGTACTAGCATCCAAAACATAGGTACTTGTGATGGTAGGCGGGCTTGWAAGCAAAAAGGTTGAGATGGCAAATGACAGAGTGATGGAAATAGAAATGATACAGAAAGCCAAGACAACAATTTGAACAAACTGGAAATTTCACCTGAGAGATACCTAGTGTGAATAAATAATTATTGTGACAAATGATGACTAAAAAAGAAGCTGAAACTTAGGAAGAATTGCCTCCTTTCCTTGGACAAAATAGGGATGAAACAAAAAGGGTATTTTCTATGAAGTTTGGGTAAGCTTTTGCATAAAGAAGTTTGCATCGAAGTTTGTTACCAGGTTTATTACTACTCTTTCCTCTTAACTTGGCTAAATTTTGAGGTCACAAAGGGCAACATTCTTGCCAAGGGTGGAATACAGGGTCTTAAGAGGCAAGGCTGTGAGTCGGTGTTCATGGGAATAAAGAATGAAGAATTCAAAGGTGCTCATCGGAACGTAAAACAAAAGCTTGAAGTAATATAAGCAGCATCTTCAAGAGAGTGGAAGTCATTGTTTGGGGGCACAGTTACAAAATGCTTAGACAGCTGGAAAGTCCAGGTGCAGCCTGTCTTGTCTGGATTGGCAGGGTGGATCAGACAGCGAGGACATAAGGAGCAGCAGCCAGCTTGCTGTGCTATCCTGGGTCAGAGCTAATTCTTAGATCCCATATTATGTTGCCATATGCTGATGCTCAGAGAGTGATCTTTTAGTGTATTGTAAATGAGACAGATTTCTCCTGCAAGAGAGGTGCTTAGAAGTGGCAAATTCCAGCATACTGCAGATGGTAAAAAGAAAAGAGGCACTTTTGAATCATCAACTTTTCCTGTTTTTATGTTGCTTTTGTAGACAGTGATGAACAAATTGGGGAAGGAATGATATATGGTAAAGCTGTAAAAAGAGCAGCATCAGCTACCTAGTCTGTGTATCTCCACATGTCTTTAACCCTTTCTTGCCTTTAGGTGCAGGTAGATGCCTTCAACTGCGTGAGCTGGGCAGAGGCTGGTATGTCAGGCAGTCAGCCTGGATCTCCAGGCACTGGCATTTAAGCACTTCTTCAGGAGCTGTTGGCACCTGTGCACTAGCCAGTCCAAAGGTTGCTTAAAAGATGTTGTTTTTTATAGTGACTCTTCTTCAGTTCTGACATGGATATGACTATATCCAGCCCGATTAACTGGTTGTTGAGTATTTCCCACTGTTGTCCTCTTTGGAAATTCAAACTGAAACTGCATCCTTTTTCCAACAGTCTTAATTGGTGTCTGTGTGACCTTTTTTCCCCCTCTAATATTAGTGTAGATGATATGTTTTGAAAGTTAGCTGCTTGTAAATGTTCAGTGACTCTAGCAGAATGTTTGTGTCATCAGCGTAATTAATGTCTTCTCAATTTAATGTGTCCTGATGGTAAACTTTCTCCTGATTTGATGTACCATAAACTATACCAGGGATCTTCYATGCCTTATGCATCCTGCAACCTTGTAATATAACTTTAAACAAATTAAGATTCGCTTAAAGTAAGGCRGGACAGGCAGATGTAAAGCAACAATGAAAAACAGGGCTGAGAGCAGTGGAAGCTCATAGTGCTTCTAATAAGCATAAAAGAATCATCTCTTTAAAAGAAGCGTGGAACTACAAGTCATGAGATCATGAGTTCCAGTCTTTGCTTTGCCAAAGATTTACTGCAAGACAGACRTTAAATGATGTGGGTTTGCTTTGTCTCAAATCTCCATTTAGGAGCTGGAGCTGGAAAGGCAAAAAATCATTCRTGTTTATAAACCATTTATGAGCCTTAATTCAGAGGTGCTGTGGCATTATCTAAATAGTAGTGTTGCTATTGCTCACAGGTTTTATGTGGGTGCTGTGAGAGATATCAGTGTTCTGTTTTTGTATGTCACTAGTGTCTTAAAACAAGTCTTTTTCTCCTTTTGTAGTATTACTTTAACATACCATCAAAATGAGTGAACGGAAAGTCCAAGGCAATCCAGAAGATGTGGATGATATAGCAGAAAGTGTAGAGTATGAGGATGACTTCAAAAAAGACCTAGAATGGCTAATTAATGAAGAAGAAAAAGAAAACCTTGGTGAAAGAGAGGTATTTGTTAAATTAAATGCTAGTTATTTTATTTAGAAGACCAAAAGAATGATATTTGGAATTGTAAGTATAGAATTCGGTGTGATTTGAAATGTGGTTTAAAATGTATATATACAGTCACTGAATTTGGACAAGGAGGGTTATTTGGAATTATAATGAAAAATAGTTCAATGAACAGTTATTTTGGTTGTGATTACCTTAATTCAGAAAATTCAGTGTTTGTTGAAAAGAATATATTTGGTTCAAATATACTTTTGTTTGCAGTGTGGGTTCCTTTAAGTGTTTTCCAACTTACATTACTCTGTTTTTATTTTGTCATAGATTGCTTTGCTGCTCAAGCTGTGGTTTATTAAATTTTACGTAGATGAGAATATGGGGAAACTGCAAAAGAGTTGTTAGTGCCAAAAAGTTTATTGATTATGATATTAACTATATTTGATAGCCTATCTTATAATCAGTATTGCTATTCTCTCTTGTGCTTTTCTGTCTTTTTCTTTGATGCTGTTATTTGTTGAAAGAATAGACTGAGAGTTATTTTTAATTTTTTAGAATCCTGAACAAAATGCAGAGGATATTGACACAGTAATTGATAAAGTCTTGGAGGACTCTGAGGAAGGGGAAGACAGTGAGGAAAGAGAAGAGAATACAGATCGGCTTTCTGAGGCAAATGTAGTTGTGAAAGTGAGTCCATCCAATGAAGAATCCAGGTCTGATGATAAAGAGGAAGAGCATGTATCTGACACTGATAGTGAATGCTCTATCCAGGACTCCAAGCTTGAAAATGAAAAGGAGCTAGATGAGGAAGAGGAGGAAGAAATAAAGCGCTACATATTGGAAAAGATTGAAAAAGCCAACAAACTACTGGAGGATCAGGCTCCTGTGGATGAGAATAGAGAACGGAAATTAAAATTTAAGGATATGTTGGTAGATCTTGAAGTTCCTCCTGTAGAAGATGCTGATGTTTATAAAGCTGATCTTGCAGGAGGAGATGATATTTCAAATAGGCTATCTCAGTTGCATATTTCTAATGAAATGGGACGGGAAAGCACATCACTTTCACCAAATACTGGCAATGATGAGGAACAGAAGGATGGGAAGATCCTAGTGGAAAAAGATGGAAAATTCGAACTCTTGAGTTTACATGACATTGAAAGCCAGGGCTTTTTGCCCCCAATAAGCGTTTCTTTCACTGATATTGAAACTCAGCATACTTGTCCCAAATCTTCACATTACAGTTCTTCTGGCACTGTGTCTCGAATGAAGGAAGCATCTCTAGTAGCAGGAGAACATTATTCCTCTCCTGCTGAAGAAGACTCTGTGTATTTCCCTAAGCCTCCATCTAACCCTAAGTGTCGTCCAAATTCTGCCATCAATGCTACAAGAAGTCCAGGAAAACGCAAGACTCCACAGAGAGCACAATCTGCAAATACACCTCTGAGAAATTCCACTTACTGTCTTTCTCCCAGGCAAAAAGAGCTGCGGAAGCAGTTAGAACAAAGGAAGGAGAAACTGAGGAAAGAGGTAAGGATACAGAGGCATCAAGCAGATCACAGTGACCATCACACTCCTCTGTTTCACYGAGCCATGTGTTCAGTGTATTTATTCCATCTTTCTGTGGTAAAAGAGGCAGTAATAATAATTCTCCAAAGTCTATACAGAATCTCTCAAAATTCCTTTCTTTAAAAAGGAATATAGTGGCACAGGGTCATGCCTTGCTCACAGAGGAAATTAAATGTTTGTTTAATAAATCCTTCATAAATATGCCTTCTTCTGCCATATTGTGCTTACTGCTTTTGCTTATTGACTCACTGCGTAAGTTCTATTATTGGCCTACAGTTTACAGGAATCTAGAAAGTGCATGATACTGCGCCCCTACTGATTACACTACAATGCAGAAGGTTAGCATTGATCACAGTAATGCAGGTGCACATTTGGCTACTAATGAAGTATGCAGTAGGTAATTGTTGTATGGGAGAGTGCTCAGACATAAATTACGATTTTAGACAGCAGAATGACTGTGAGAACTAGGGACAAGACAGGGGGTGTGTGCACAACATGTATGGGAGATATGACTGACTTCAAAAGGGGCACATCTTGTTGATTGGTTAAGATGCATGCAGGTAAGTCATGTTAAATGATAGTGTAACTGAATACTTCTTTTTGTATAAAGGTTTTACATGGATGAATATTGTAGTAAATTCTCCTGATTAGTTTGTTGCAGTCTTTTTTTTTTCTTCTTTTTTTTTCTTCCTCTTCCTTTATGGATACTGCTTTTCCTTCTTACTTGCTTTTACCTGGGCACTACACAGAGAGGAAGAAGAAAATATTCAGAGTACCATAGTTACTCTTTTTGTGTCTGCTTAGGTCAGCAATTTAAAAGAAAAAAAATGTAAACTCTATTTTGGAAATCAAATCACTACTGAAAAAAACCCTCAAAACATTTTAGTTCTTTTTTCCAGTGCCTTCTTCAGAAAAATAATAGTTAATAGAAGAGTCAGCCTCTGAGAGCTGTAACAGGAGCTTCAGAAATCTTTATGAGAAATTTAAAAAATGTAGCTATTTTGCTTCTCTTTGCACTTACATACCATTGCAAAAAGGTGGCTTACTGCGTATGTTGTGACTTCTTTTGCTATTTAAGATATTAAAGATTTCATATTTGTTTTTTAAAAGCAAGATTTTGATCAATTCAGACATTTCACATGAACATAGTAGTGATCACATCAGGAAACTCTGTTTTTGAATATTCATTCAAAACAGTTTAGGCAGTTCAGATTCTACACAAACCATTCATGCTTCTCTGGGATTCCAGACAGTTATTTTAAACATAAGCTAAATAGCTTGAAAGGCTACTTTCTATCCAGGAAAGTAGGTCAAGTCTGCTTTCTTTGACAAGTTTGCTGAGACTTAGCTCAATAACAAGGAGTATGAAATGTTAGCAGTAACACTAGTATGTGTTGCATGTACAAACAAGATTAGATCTCTTGACAGCATGATCCATGTATTTAAGGTGTATGTATTTAAGGTAACAAGTAATATGGCGGAGGCAAGGAAGGTTATTGTGCTGATACAGTGTGCTACATCTCCTCCTCTGTTGGCTAACTTATGAAAAAGGTAAAAAATGTGTTACTTTATTTCTTCATTCTTGAAGGGGAACTGATGACACATATAACACATGTATTTCCTAGGAAGGGAACACTTGAGATTATTGGAATCTATTTGCTTCCCCCCTTCTTTTTCCTCTAGTAAATACAAATTGTAAATTTGGAGGGTGCAGTCTGAAAGTTGMATGTAAGTGAGAGGAATATCATCTGTTTGAGGGAAGAGTAGATTTCTCTGAGTGTTGAAATTAACTGGGATTATAGGTTCTGTGCCAGAGAGAATCAAAATCTGGTAAAATGCCCTGGTATCTTTCTGTAGCATCATTTGAAATGTTTTCTCCTGCATGTGGACACTTGTCATTAGTCATAATTTTTCTCAGTTTTATAAAAATAGATCCATTTTTGTAAGCTTGAGAAAAGTGTTAAGCTATTAGTGCCTCCCTAATTTAATACATTACAACTTCATGTACAGAAAAGTTTCCTATCTATAACCTAGTGCCTGAAGTCCATAGATAGTTAAAAATCCTTCAGGGTTTAGTGGTATAGCAAGCCTGTGATGTTTCTTGTTTTTAAAATGGGTCAGTTTAAACTGATTTAAAGCCATTCAGAGCTGTGGATTCAGATCAGACAGATCTTATTTTAAAAGTCTTAACCTGTTTCTACTGAAATGCCTGTGAGGTGAGATGAAATGGAGATAATCACAAAAAAGGGTCCCATTGAAAGCATCTGACTGTAACCTGAACTGGGGAAGTGCTAGGCCAGATAGTAACAACCTAATGCACGTGTTCCTTTTTCATTAGCATTTTTGTATGTCAGATAAAATTCAAACAACTTGCTTGTTGTCCACTGTGACAATGAAGGCCTTTGCAGATCAAGAGGATTATTAAAAAAAAATAAGATTTTTTTATTCACTCTTAATTTCGTGCAAGGAAGAAGAACGGAAAAGAGAACAAGAAGAACAGAAGAAAAGAGAGAATGAGATGGTTTTTAGAGCTTGGTTGCAGAAGAAAAAAGAACAAGTGCAAGAAGAAAAGAGAATTCGGCGTGCAAAGGAGCTAGAAGACTTGAACAGCAAAGTAAGAGCTCTCAAATGTAGAAATAGGATTTATAGTGCTCCGGTTAAATAGAAAAAAACCCCAAATTCTTAGCTCTTATGCTTACGTAAGTGTATGAAAATTCAAACTGATGGGAAATATTTTTTGTTATATTGTTTCTYCTGAAGAACTAGATTGACTTTCATGTTCAGTTGTTCTGCTAGCAGGGTGGCTTGTGTCATACAAGCTATATACATGAACTTAGTAGCCATAACACCATTTACAGAAGACATAGTGATGCTGTTTTTCAGTAGCAGAATAACTTCATTGGACCCTGGAGTGAACAATGAGCAGAGGAACCCTTTTATTCCTTACCATCAGAGTTGTTTGGCAAGCAAGTTAATGTGCATGATGACCGAAAGCCTAAGATTCAGATGCCCTGTTCTAAAGTTTCYGCATCTGACAGTGATGGGATTGAAAAACTAAATTCAGTATTTTTTCAAAATATTACTTTGAATGCTTGCTCACATATTTTCCATGATAAACTAGCATGTGCTCTAGTTTGCTCATAAAGCATGTTTCCCAATTGTGGATGGGAGATGTTAGGGAAGTTCAAAAAATTATTAATATAAAGGTCACTTAATGGYAAGTCTTGTGGGCCTATGCCTTTTATTTAAATAGGAGAGGAACAGGAATCCAGAAGAAGCCTTCAAGGTATGGCTTAAAAAAAAGCACCAAGAACGCATAAAAGAAAAACAGATAGAATTTTTGAGACGCCAAGCGGAGGGCATGACCTTTTTTCCAAGAACAGAAGAATGCAACAGAGCCTTTAAAGAGTGAGTATGGTCATTCTTCTTATTTCCTAGGGAACCAGAATATTTGAATATTGTGTAGTCTATCGCCTTAGACAAATAATCATAATCAACTTAGAACGTAGTTTACAGTACGTTGTTACTGTTGAAGTCTTTATTAACTTTCTGTATGAAAATATCCTTATAAGCTTATATCCTAGCAAAAGTCTATCAGTTCCTTGGTGTTGTCTATTCACTGTTTTTTTTTTTGACAAATTACTTGTAAAGGTTTGGGCTGACCTAATGGATTGCTTGTGCTAAAAAAGGGAGCTCCTTTTCTATCACCTTTTTGCCTCTTATGGAGAAGAGTTGTGCTGATTCAGTTCATTTAACAGGCAGAAAAGTAGCCCAACAACTTCCCCCCCCCAWCTGTGGCTTAAGTCAGCTCAATGAAAGGGGGAGAGAAAGGTGGGTGCAGAACCAGGAGTGCTGGGATAGAAAAGCAGGGCCACCTGTGGTTGGGAGTGGCAGGCTCTTAGATTGGCTCAGCTGTAACACATAAGCTATATGCTGCAGGACAAGGTGACTCTAGGCATCTGGTGGGATTGTTAGTTAAATGGGCACTAGCATCCTGTGAATGGATTAGATAAAAACTTTATTTTTCATTGTCAGTATTTCTAGTCTTTTTTTTCCCCTCCACAGATGGCTAAAAAGAAAGAGAGAAGAAAAACGAGCAGAAGAGCTAGCAGCTAAAGAGCGAGTAAGGCAGCTTAGGTTAGAAGCCAGAAGAGCAAAACAGTTGCAGAATATCCACTGCATTAGTTCAGAACCTAAATCCTTTCGCTTCACAGACCATTACAGCTGAAGGTTTGATGTAACCACACACTTCTCTGTGGCAGCTCTTTTACTTTTTATAGCTTGAGCGTTTGCTCTTTATAGCTACTGACCTTCTGTGGTGTTTTAAAGCTTTTAAGTAAGTTTAATAATTCTTTTCACTGACAATGAATAAATACTACMTATTTACTTGTATTTTTTGTTGAAAAGCCTGCTTTTATGCATAACTCAGGGATATTCTTGGTCTGACCAAATCTAAATGAGCAAGATCTATATGCAAGGGTGCCCAATACRAATTCTTGTCTTTAAAAAGCACTTTATACCAAACTCCACCATGAATTCCTGGATGCAGGCTCTTATGTAAAATGTTGAATTTTTGCTGGATTAATTTGCTATTTGCTGCTGCTTGTGAAAACTGCACATTACTTCCTGTTGTTGGAATATGCTGTGGCCTGAATCTTTAAGATACCATTTTCTATTGATTGGTAGACTAGCTGTTACTATTTGTCAACCAGTGGAATATGTTAGTTCCAAGATAGGGGTCTCAGAAGGCTATCAGTATCAAGTACATGAATTTGCAACATTTTTGAAACATACTTCTGTTAGCTGGACTGACAGATCCCTATTCAGCAGTTTCCTACTTTGTGAAGTTAAAGATGATATTCAGCATGAATTAAAACCCTTACAAGTAATCTAGCTTCCTTGATACCGGTATACATTGTTTGCTAAATCATTTTAATAACTGCATCACTTTAATACTGTGAACTCTGACCAGAGAACAGGCTGAGATCACTAACAAAGTAATAAAGTTATTGCACGATGAGGAACATTGTGTCCAGCTGTGTCTATGTCCCCAGTGYATTTCCTTACAGTTCAGTGTGATCTGACCTTGTCTTTATGATAAAGACAGGAAGTGTCTTGAACCCCATCCAGGACRTAAGTGGTCTTTAGCTCAGAACATGGGATAAATGACAGAAACAACAGAAGGAACTACAGTGTGGACAACACAAGTTTGCCATTTGTATTTTTCTCCTACCATTTTGGAACCTGTCTATAACCATCTTCAGAGAGTAYTGCTCTCTGTTTGACCAAAGGCACCAGGTTGCACCTTTTACCAGCACAGGTAAAAGGACACGGATGTACCCGAGTTAACAGCAAGTTTGGCTAATTAAGCGCCTTCCCCCTGTACTTACCACTGACACCAGCGACTGAATGACTTTTTCTGTTTAGCAAGTGCTTGCTAGAGGAAATAGTTGCAAAGTTCACAGCATCTCCCTAGTGGTGGTGAGAAAAGAAAGAGCATCTCAGTTCACTRCCTCAGACCAGTACCAGCAGACAGTGTCATAATTCTTATGTCATACAGTTCCTTTAAGCTGCGGAGAAAAYGGTCAAAAATATCCCACTTGTATCAAGTTCAAAATGGTAACTTGAACATATGCAAAGAAAGTTTATTATAAAGGTTTTTTTGTACAAGTCAAAGCATGGCCACAAACAGCAAGAACTTKTAACTTACACTCTTAACCACATCACGGTATGAAATTTAAAGAAAAACTGTTTAAATAGTATCTGTTTCACCATACTAGAGGGCTACCAGCTGAATATGATAAACTTGAGTGAAAATTTGAGAAAAATTAAAATACGTATTTGCAGTGTCCTAACTTTCCTCTCTTTAGTTAATCACTTCACAACATAAAAATAGACTTCTTCAGATCTAGCAGACTATCTGCTAGTATATTTCTTTGAACAGTGTCATCAAGATAAAGCCGATGAGTGAAAAAAAATATGTATTTTTTTTATCACTATTTGTGCAAACTTAGTGCTTGATCTTCAGCCCTCCATAACATCCAGGAAGACTTTGGGCAAGGGCTGAGCTCTCAAGCTAGTTTAGGTTTCAACACTATGCACCAAAGGTGTATCAGTCTTTGCTGAGGATCAGCTATGCCCCAGCCTGATGCTGGAAGCTGAACTACATGGCAAGCCCTTGTTTTAGCTTTACCCAAATACAAGAATAATCTCACTTCACAGTCTTCAAGAATCCATTTAAAACCATTTTCTGTTTATATATTATAGCTAGAGTTCATTCAATCTCTCTCTTCTCCTCTTGTCAGGAGGATTAATATGCTTTTACTTTCAGAACTTACAGCTCTGAAAACTCATTGCACACACACCTTTTTATTACTAAAATTAACAGGCTGAACATAGAATTGAAAAGAGCCTGTCACTTTAGAAAAGATTAAAAAAAGCACACGGAGGTGACTATATTCCATTGTCTTYTTTTTCCCTTTTTTTTAGTATAACCTTTTAGCACTTCATTTACTTTGGTATAGTTTAAGTATGGTTTTTGTCTCCCACTGATCAGAAATYCATTAAGATTTTCTAATATGGCTATAAATCTTAAATAGTCAAGGGTATCTGTGCTCTATTGGACTGGCATAACATTTCTGGTCTTGCATTTGTAGACAGAAATAAGTAGATTTCCAGCCTTAAAAGTAGAAGTAGTATCCCAAGAGGCTAGAGAAGTCCTGTTGGCCCCTACCCTCAAGAGGTAGAGAAGCAGACACTGCATCATTTCCAATGCTAAACCCATCCTTCATGGAAAGAAATAGAAAAAAAGGGAAGCTTGCTGAATATCAATTAGTGTAATTCTTCAGAAAGAATGCATGTGCAGCTGCCTTGGCTGTGTTTTTAAAGGGCTATCAGCTCTCCTTGGCAGTGGTTGCAGCAGTTGAAAGTTACATCTTCGTATCTTGTGTATGGATGAAACCTTCCAATACTCTTCTTTGTGGAAAGAAAGGAAGAAGGAGATGTCTCAGAAAAAGATGTTGATGTTTCTGTACATGCAACTGGATCCAGTACATGTAGCACCTACAGAAGGAAAAATTCATAATGAAAAAACATCCAGTAAGTCTAATGAAGTTTACTTTTCCGTAATAGCAATGAAGCATTTCTGCTCAAAAGCAAGGTTTTTCAACTTTGTTTCAAATTGAAAACTAAGTATGCATCTACCTAGACCTTCAAGATGAGGGCATTAAGTAGTATTTACAGATTAGTAATGTCCATCAGAAATTCAAGGCACAATTTTATGGAGAATAAACAAAAAATTTTTTTAAGCAGAGATGAACTAAACAGGTAAAAACAACATACTAGATAACTAGGCACTGTGTGCCCTCTGCAGCTCAACTATTATTCAATTGCTTCCAGACTAAACTATTAGTTTAGTTTGCTATTTAAATATGAAATTTCATGCAGTGGAACCTCATCTTGAAAGATAATCATATGGATTCTCCGTCTTTCTACTCATTATCAATAAAACTGTTCTGGGGACAACAGAAACTACTTCCGAAGTGTTATGACTTATTCCYACCCAAACTAGGTTTCTTTTCCCATTCAGCTTTTAAAAACTCGGCTGAGTATTTTCAGCTGGCTTCCTCCTGACACACTAACTTCAAACAAATTTTGACCCAGTTATTTGCAGTGCTAGCAGAGAAGGCAACAGTGCACAACCTTTATGATGTTCTGCTYATCCTTCCACGTTTGTTTTTTAAAGAGCAAACAGACAGCTCTTTTCAGCACGCTGCCCCTGCATATAGCTTTTAAAAAAGACCAGACRTTTCACAATGCAACCTTGTACTTCAGAAAACAGGCACCTGTGCTGACAGATTGAGTTATACAAAGTCTTTTTTTAATTATTTTTTATTACCATTTCAGCCATTTTCTCAGCAGGGCTACTGCAAAACTCCACAGCCACTGAAGTCTTTTTTGGACTATTAGTGCCAACATTTCCAAGAAGATGTGAGCTTACAGCTTTGGCTAGCTTGCAATTCACAGCTGCTAGCTCTGTTGTAGTGTGAGGTTGTGCACTAGGATAGTATGTCTGCTGTCTCCCCCACTGAAGAGAAACCATCAGCTCCTCCAGCAGTCTGTGCAGAAAGGAAGATAGTGCTATTAGTGATTTTTTTGTACTCCATACTATCAGCCCACTTAAAGCAACTGTCTCTTTCCAAAACTTACTGCACTAGTCAAATATTGATCAAAAAAGTAAGTTTAAGTATTTAAAGACAAGGAGGCACTAGTCAAATATTGATCAAAAAAGTAAGTTTAAGTATTTAAAGACAAGGAGGCAAAGAGGCTGTTCTCCAAAGAAAGACCACAGACTCATCACCACAGACTTTTAATAGTGGTGAGATAGAAACCTATCTGACATCTGGCAGAACAAGCATTAAAAAGTCAACGTAGGCAGAAGAATACTCATCTTTGAAGGAGATGCAGAAAACCTCAAATCAAGTCAGTAAGTGATTAAAAATAGAAAGTTCAAGAAGGATATAGACATGCCAATTCCACAGCATGTGACTCCTAAAAATCCATCTCCAGGTGAAGATTATGAAAAAAAATAAAACTACTTTGGCTTTTTCAGCTCTGAGACTGAAAAGTGACTGCACTATCAGTCAGCATAATTGATTTTGTTAAATATGCCAGGAATAGGTGGAAATAGTTTACTCTAGGCTACAGAAGGAGCCAAACAGACAGACATTATAAGTTTGCATGGAGGCATGCATGTTCCCATGGTTCAGGGAAAAAAAAMCAAAAAGAAAATCATACTTCTGTGTATCAATCATTTCTTGACGGAACTGATCACGTTCATTCAACAAGTCCTGGATTGCACTATGAGCATCCCTGGTTTGACGCTGCAGAATTGCTCTGGTATTGGTCAGCTCATCAGCCATAACCCTGCAAAAGAATTCTCCAGTCAGTAGTTTAAATAAGCACTTTTTTTTAAAAGTCAGCTTTATTCTACTACAGACAATAATTCGTCAGCTCAAACTAAYGGTTAAACCGCTGTCTGTTCCCACCCCCATGCAGGGTGTGTATCAGCCTATTTTTTTTAACAAAAGATATATTAAGAGCAATTTCTGTTTAACTACAGTGAACAGGAAGTGACCGTATTAGCAATGTTACATTACATTTTGATCTGCTAAGTTTAAATAATTTTATGTCACTTTATACAAATGTAATAACAGACATTTTAAAACACATTGGGTAAGTGAACATGGTGAACTAGTATCCTGACAGATGAAGCTGAACACTTTCTTTTACTGACATGGATCTCACAAGTATGCTGTAATCACAGCTTCTCATATTCATCTGTACTCTCTTGTTCCATATTCATCTAGAAGCTACGGCTAGACACTGCAGTTCAKCTCTCAGGGGAAACAGCTGCATTTAAGAGCTACACATGAGAAAACTGCTCTCCTATTGTGTTATGCCCTCAAGAGATTCAGCACTTACTTATCCCTCAATCAGGTATTTCAATAYCTTAGATGCTGTAAAAAGCAAAACCAGACTGCCATTTAAAAGCTACTAGGAAGAAATCCAAAACCTAAATGAACTGGAAAATTACAAGATCAAAGGGTTTTGCTCTAAGCACATCTCCACACTGTCACGGTGTTTCTAGAAGGAACTTGCATCCTCTGTCTCAAGGCTGCTATTAATGCCAAAGAAACAAGTTAAATTAGGATAGCCTAGCTAGGACTATTCCAATTAGTTACCATTCACTCTGCACGCTAAGACTGTTTAAGGCCAGCAACTTAAAGGAGAAGACCATTCTATTCCTATTTCCTTGAAGCAGTAAGGCCTTCTCTTAGTATGCATTAAGCATCACTAATTAAAATTAAGGTATTTATATCTGAGCAAAGGAGAAGATCAAAAAACTGCAGAATGTTATTTGCAGCATCATAAGTCACTATCTTCGTAAGTCATTTGTTCTTTGGAAGTTAAAAGTCTAATCCACTGTCAAATAAGATTTTGACATTGACACCAACTTAAGATTTGATCTTGATTCTCACTTCCTGTTATTTTATGGTTACAAAAGTAACAGTAGGTTTCTTTACAGTAACACAACCAATCAATCTTTAATGAAGTGGTCAACCTCCTCTTCCATAATGAGCTGCCCTTCCCAGTAGACCCCTAAACCATGGTAAGCAGAGTTATTAACCAAATCAAGAACTCCACTAATTAAAAAAATGACTTGTATCACACTTGGGAAGAGAGAGAAAAAAAACTATTTATCTTTAAGATGGGTAAGATAGTTGTCCTGGAAGAATTTTAAAACCCTAAACTGGACACAGTTCTATGAGAAATAAGRACTTTTCTTCCTGCGTTGAAGGAAGCTACAGTTAAGATTTTAGAGTGTTAGGACCCACTATATTTCCTTCTAAAAGCTGAATTATTCAGATTTATAAGGAGATTACTCTTTCTGTATCACCTCCATAAATTCAAACTTCAGAATAGCTGCTGGTATAGCGTTGCGGCTGTCCRCTGTGTGTATATGCACATTCACAGACGTCGCGATGAGCGTATGTAATAGAAGACTAAAGGAGAACGCTGTTAGAACAGCTCTGTAAGAGAAAATACCTGCTTGCTAAGAATTTGCTTCGCCACACATCACACTGTATAGACATCCGCTCTAATTGTTCAGATAGTTGAGACATATTCCGGCCTAGGACCTCATTTTCTAAGATCAGCTGATTTTTCTCACGAGCCATCCGTTCAAAGTGGTACTGCAGATCATCCCCAACAGAAGCAACAAGTAATTTCTTCAGCTCCCGATTTACCTGGAATTAGATCAGACTATCTTATAGGGGCTTACTTATCACCACAGTACAAAACAAAACAAAACACAAAACCCCCAACTGACTACTTTCTACCTTCTAAATGCACTATAATTTATTGAGAATATGTAACCATAAATTGCCTTTTTCTTTCCGGATTGGGACACATCTTATGCAGAGTGCGTTAAGCCTCATGATCCACTCCAGTGWGCACAAACACTTAAGACTAATACATGTTCGACACATCCTTATTTGAATTATAGCAGTGGCCAAATAGGATGAATGAAAGCTTGCTCTAAGGAACAAGGAAAGTTTCAGCAAGATGAAGGATTAAACAAGCTATCCAAAGGCAATTTTAGGTAGAAATCATGCGTTTTATTCTGTGTTTCACTTAATAGTTGCACTGAGGAGAAAAATCTTTTTTCATGRAAGGTACATTTCTCAGCAGCCCATTAATGGCTTTCTCCCCACTTTAAGTAGTCAAAACTTTTATCTGCTGGCAGAGAAGAAACACTGGACTACTTAGATTACTTAGACTACTGAGATTGCAGTGCCACTCTGTATTTTAGCTGGTAAGTTCGAAAGTGTAAGTATTTATTACAAGGCATAGAATTGTTTGTTTTCACAAACTGTCTAAAGAAACTAAAGTTACTCAATTGTGTGAAAGCAACCCCTGCAAAATCTTTCATTTCTTACCTCTGTCTGTACACGCAGCTGATTAGAGAGGCCTTCTTTATCCTGTAACAACCTCTTTTCTGAATTCTTTAGCTTTTCTACTGCGTTTTTAAGTTCTAGTAGTTCTTTGGGATCTGCAGCTCCATCTGACTGATGGAATGTGTCTCCTTTATGTCCCACTGATCTAGCTACCTTAGCATTTTTAGTTGGAACAACATGGGTGATAGCTGCTTTGGGGACTAATATACGAACAGCTTCAATCTCCACTGATTTATCAGCATGTATTTTCCCAAGCTGCAAAACGCCAGGACTCAGGGAAGAGACTGTCTGTTTATGTGGGCTGTGGTGGATGTGATGGTTTGTAGYGTGGGCTCCAGTGATTACTTCTACTGATTCAGTTGTTTGTTCTGTTTCCATGCCATCTCCAGGTCCTCGGATGGGCGATGAGGCATAGTCAACTAAAATTTAGAAGCAGTGGAGGAAAARGTTACCATCTTTTATTTTGTTACAGGCTCACTGCAACTCAGCCTTCAATTTCTGTACTTCAAAGTTAAACATTTTGATTTTACACCGCATATGTAAGGCAATCCTTTCCAGGAGCAATTATCAAGCACAAGTCAGAAATCTAGACAGAAAATCATCTGCTCAATCTTGTGTTGTTCATTAATACCACTAATACAAAAACCCAGTCATTAATCTGAGTTTTATTAATCCTCATTCCATGCTGACATACCAGAGCAGGTAGACGCAAATATGAAAAAGAGCTAGTAAGGAGAAAATTTATTTGAAATACTACTTATAGACCAAAAGCAGACTTCAGGTTTTGGGAGCTGATAGAGCTAGAGCAGTCTYCTTTCAAAAACAACATAATTAAATAAAAAGCAGTTACTAGCTATACAGCTGCTAACAACTAAAGGAGTTTAGTAGACTTCAAGTATTATTATCATGTCTTTTGGTTGTCCAGATGAAGGTTTAAGAAAAGCCAACCAAACTTTTCCACTTCATTTCTAAACAATAGCTGCCAGTCTACCCAAAAAATACCACATACTGATCTTAATTCTCAAATGTGCATGATAAGTAAAAACAAACTTCACAGACATTARAATTGCCACATTTTAAGCTAAATCAAACATTACCATAATAAAACATCTTCGCTCACTGTCAYAATGCCAATTAGTCAAGAAAGTTTATCAGAACATAGCAAGACATGCTGTTTTCCCGTGTAACATAGACTGTAATGCAAGTCTGTGTCCTCTATCCAAATACTAATTTTCAAAAATGCTGTAGTTGTGTGATTGCATTGCCCTATAGYCTCTCAAGCTGCTGAAGCAGTACGCACAAATCTAAAAACTAGAGGAGGACTGACAGACAAGTGTACAGACTGATACAACACAAGCRACAAACTTTGTTTTCCATAAAAATCTAGACTGGGAAACCACATTAAAATGCCCGTTCCACTCAGGCAGCCCTTTTTCAGTGCAATTATGAAGTCACATAACTATTTCCTAACAGCTAAATATGAAAACAATTTTAAATGAATGAAGTCTAGTATAGCTTTGCTCTTTAGAATTCAAGTTAAAATAACATTTAGACAGACAGGATTAAAGGTATGTAAAGCCACTTACCTTTTCCTAGAGATGCCATTTTCTTTCTAGTTTAGTAGTCAGCTCTATTAACTACATAAATCTGAGGAAGAAGAGAGAGGGGAGAAAAGGTGTTTATTACAGTGACAGTTAATCCTGAATTACCCTGTTTGTTAATACARCCTCTAAACTCCAGTTCAGTAGCAGTGATGTCCTGTTTAGCTGAGGGATGAAGAACACTAAGTAATCTGGGGGAAAAAAAACCAACAAATAAAAGCAAACCCCCTCAAATTTAAGAGTTTAAAGAAAGCGGCTTATGGGACTCTTTCCATTTGTTTCTTCTTTCACAAGAGCTGGACTTCAACTCTTATCTCGTTCCCCATTCAGTTCCAGTGTCCCTTCTTCAAATTTCTCTCTCCAGTCCCTCCCCTTTTTGAGTTAGCCCTCACCTTACTCACAGGGTAACTTCATGATCACATAGAGATAATCTTTTATCACTACAGAACCTCAAGAAAGGGAAATCCCACACTTTGATTAAGGCAGACCGAGAGGTGAAGAGGAAATAACGGCAGCTGCACAGTTGCTTCAGTCCMGTTTGCTGATCCACTTAGAATTTTTCTGCCAGAGCCAATCCTCAGCCAAACCAGGAGTCAGTGCCCTCCACAGCAGCACATGCTTAATTTAAACCAGCAGCAAAACTGTACCCTCAGAATGGCCATCCTGGCCATTTCCTTCTTTATCCACCCAGCTCCATCCACTCCCAACTCTCCAGGCCACTTTCCAGGTTTCTAGGATCTGCCACTAATTATGTCAGTTTTTCAGCTTGGTGTATCCCCCCCTCCCCCTTTTTTTTTCTTGCTTCAGTTCTCTCAAGTACATCTCCCAGAGTCCTCAACTCCTTTTATTTTACTCCTAATCAAAGAGATTGAACTACAACTTCKTTGGCTTCTTCTGCTACAGCTCCCTGCTCTGAAGAGAGAATGGTAACAGAGAACACACTACCACCAGCCTTCTAGATCCAGGACTTGTTTTGTGACAAGTAGGCTCATCTTATCTGACGACCAGAGGRAAAACGAAAACAGATTTCCCTCCCYGAGTTTAGTCAAGCTATATGTACAGGAACATCTTACTCAAGAAATATCCTGATCTGCTAGTCATCACCACTGCTCATTCATTTCTGATTGATCTTAATTCATCTGAGGAAAATGAGAGCATAATAAGAACCCAGCTGCTCAGAAAGAGGCAAGAGTACTCAACACAAGTCTGAAAACGAGAATTTAGTCTTCGCTGCTTCATTTGAGCTCACTGRCCAACGATCCTGCTTCTTCATTGTTCACGTTGTAACACTGGCCCTAGGTATTTAAGTTGAAAGTCTCAACGCAAGTCTCTGCACATACTGTCTTTTTACTACATTCTTACAGGCAAAGTTACTTTGCTGTTTGTTGAGCTGTAACCACTGGACCTTCCAGGAAGACATCCGCAACACATAAATGGATGTGCCCTTACTTGCAAATTCTCAGCGATTTTAAAAAGACCCGTTTTAACGCGACGCTCTGCAGGATCCCACGCGTGGCAACCGCTACCAAAAGGTCCGGTATTCACAAGGCAGAGTCACGATCCATGAGGACCGTGGGGACCCCTCCCCCCTCGCCTGCAGACCTGGCAGCCGCTCACCGCTGCTCCTCGGGTACGAAGCAAGAGCACACGACGCTTCAGCCCCCGAGCTCTGCGTTACATCCGACCTGGGAGTTACCCGCCGATGGGGAAAACCGGCTCCGCCGCCGCTCACAGCGGCTCCGCCCGGCCTTGCAACAGCGCAGGAGACGCAGCGGGCCCGGCACAGGCGGCACCGGGCTGCCCTCCCCGCCCGGCCACCAGAGCCGCCAGGCCCAAGGCCTCGGGACCCAGCCCTGCCACCGCCAGGACGGCCACGGCCACGGCCACGGCCACGGCCACGGCCACGGCCCCCAGCGCCCTCCCGGCCCCCACCGCGCCGCGGAGCGTTACCGTAGCGCCGCGGCACCCCCAAACGCCCGCCGCCACCGCCTCCCGCCCGCGCTTCCGCTTCCGGCCGCGCGGGCAGCGCACCCGCGGCACCGCCCCGCCCCGCCTCTCGCCCAACGGCCGCGCTGCGCGTGCGCGCGCGCGGGGGCGGTGCCTCGGTTGCTAGGGCGCGGCGCCTCGGTTGCTAGGGAGCGTCGCGCTCGCGGCGCAACGGCGGGGAGGGGGGAGGTCGCCGCCTGCTGCCGCCATGGTAAGCGCTGCTGGCTCTGCGGCGTGATGGCGGCCCCCGGGTGCGGGGCGCTGCCGCGCGGACGTGGAGGAGGGGGCAGGGAGGCGAAGCTCAGGCGCGGGGCCCGTGAGGGGAGGGTGGGGCCGAGCCGGCGGAATAACGGCTGCTGCCGCCGGGCGGGGCCGGGCGGGCCCGGTGTGCGGCCGGCGGGGCTCCCTCCCTCCTCCCGTCCCCCCTCGCGTCGTGCTACTAAGGGAGCTCGCGGAGAACCATCGGAAGTAGATGATTTTAAGCTGCTTTRGGATCGCGTTGTTAGCCAGCTGGAAAGGCCGTTTGTGTGTCTGAGCCACCCCCCCCCCCCAGCTGGTAACCGATCTAAGGTGAAGTTCGCGGTTAATGTTAAGTGGGGCTCCATCTCGCTCAGAAACTCCTGAGAGCTCTATTGGGAGGGCAGCTGAYGGCTTTTTAGAAGGAAATACGTTTCAGGTGTGACGCTCTTTATTTTCGTCTGAATTTGAGGCCTAATAATGCAAGGAAGATGGGATGTTGCAGGGAAAGTAATGAAAAGTCAACTTGCACTGGGAAAAAAACCGACCCTTTGGTTAAGTTGGAGCGTAGTACAGGTGTTTACGGACGCTTTTTTCTGGTAAGACACTTCGGATGAAATTTTGCCCTCGGACGTATATAYTAGACACACGTAAGAGACTGGCTGATGTGTGCTAGTGTGCACAGCTTTAAGTGTCTGCTTCAGGCAGCTCAAATTTTTCTCAGCTCCTTCAGCCTGGTGGAAGCTTTGTTCGCAGTTACTTTCAGAACAGATACTCCAAGTCAGCCTTTCTTGCTTAAGTAGGAGTGTGAGTGCCACTGCTCATTTTCAGATACAGGTGCTAAAAATCTTTTGTTTAATCCAGGCAGAATTTTAAATACCTGGCTTGAGTTTATTCATGTCAGCAAAAGTCATACTTTGTGAGTTCACACTGGTATCACCTAGGTAAAACCTATGCTGTATTGCAGTTGACTATCGCTATGCCTGCAGTGTGTTTCCAACCTCTCTTTATTTGTGAGGTGACATTAAATAAAGCTATCTGATTCATCTAAGTGATGCAAGTGATTAAAGCAATGTCTAACAGGACTTCCAATGGCAAATTTCTTTATTTTTTTTTAAGAGCCTCCAGTGACAGGAACTACATAATCTCATGAACATCATTCTATTACTTAACAATTTTCATAGCTCACTTAATTTTTTTCCCCATTATAGTCCTTGTTATAAATGAATCCAGTGATTACTAGTTCTACCCTTGATGGGTATAAAGGTATTCTGTTTGTCTTTTGCACATGGAAGAACGGGAAGATTATAATTTTAGCCTTCCTTCTTTTTGTATAATTCTACATTAAACAAATTTTATCCTTTCAGTATTTTCCTATTCTTGTATTTTCAGAGTTTATTTTATTTTATTTACTTTTTCCATTTTATCTGTGGTTTTCTTGAAATGCAGTATTTAAACTGGACATTATATACCAACTGAGGTTTTGTTGCTGCTAGACAGAGCAAAATATTTGTCTCTTGCGTCTTAGTGCTAAATTTGCCTTTCTTTATTCTTCCAGTTGTCCTTCATTGGGCTCTCCTATCTAATTGTAATCCACTGTAATTCAGATTCTTTTTCTACATTTTTGTTTTCTGGCCTGTTTCCCTCTGTTTTGTATTTGAATATGATTTCTTGATCATCATTGTGAATTGCTGAATTTCGCATCTTATCTTGGTTAATCAAGATCATTTTGAATTCTGCTTCTGTTTTCTAAACTGTTTGCAGTCTGTCCAGTGTGATATCAACCTAGACTCTGAAAGTGCATGTTCTCTATTTCATTGTCAGTGCTATAAAGAAAATATGAAATAATGCCAGGTCTGAGACTGATCTTTGTGGAACCTGCGTCAAATGGGCTCCCATTTTTTGAGAGAATTATTTCCAGTTACTCCTTCGTATAGTATTTATAACTGCTCCCTCACTTAGGCCATGCTTTCTTACTTTTGTTGGCAGAATGTCAGGTAAATTAGATTAGAAGCCTTATCTTTTGATATCTATATCACATCTATGACTTCTCCATTACTCAGATTGTTTACCTTTGTCAGAAAAGGAAATTTTATGTGATAGGATTTCTTCTTGACAAAGTCACGTTGTCTATTTTTGATTATCATGCTGTCTTCTAGGTGCTCAGCAACTAACAGTTTAATAACTTGTTCARTTATCATCCCTGAGATTGCAATTAGATAACTGGTTTCTCATTTACAAAAGTTGTTATTATGTTAGCCATTCTCCAGAGCCCTGGGACCCTGCCTCTAGAGCTGCTCAAAGATAAGAGTGTTCTGGGATTTCTCTGGCTGCTGTCTTCAGTACATCAGCAACCGTTTTATGTGTTCACCTGAGCATGTCTAACTTCTTTAGACAGTCCTTTCTTTCCCTGTGCTGYGGTCCTGTTCCCTTGTTAAAACTGATTGTTACCTCTCTGGTCGTAACCTGTTTTGTGCATGCTAAGTAAGAAGAGGTGAGTACATCAGTTTCCTCTGCATTGTATTGTATCTGTTCTTTTCCCCTGTTGTGTAATGGAGTGCTCTTTGGTTTTCTCTGACCTTTTATGTATTACAGAATCCTGCAGGTTTCTTACACCTGTAAAGTTGCCAGCTTTCCTGCATATGCATCCTTCCTCTTGACAGTTTCCTAAAATACAATGAGAGCAAATTGGTAGGTGAAAAATGATGGGAAAATAGATGTTTTGGCAATATATGTTACTCAGATTTGCAAACTGCATCCTGGGGAAGGGATGAATTATGTAACTGATGCACACCAAAACTTATGCACCTGATCCATGCAAAACATTTTCGAAACAACCTTTCTCAGAAACAGTGAATCCAAAAATAAAGGACTCCTTCCTGTGGATTCAAGTACTGTTCTTCAAGCCAAATTTTAAAATTTTAGCTTCAGGAACATAATTAAATTCTGATAGTAGTGAATTTTCTGGTAAAAAGATTTTTTTTTTTTTTTTTTTTTTTTTTTTTTTTTTTTT